>NC_089871.1:18134627-18449419 GCF_036373705.1 Amia ocellicauda
ACCCAGAAATAAGGTCAGTTTTTCTCATTGAGTGTTTTCTGCAAATTCCACAAATTACCTTTTTCATTCCTGTTGCCATATCCATATTTAATATATTCTATTTACTAATTTGATTAGTTTGATTAGTTCTGCTTTTCTTCTAATTTCACTAAGCACCACAATGTGCAATTTCATTCTTAGTTCTTCTTCACCAGGGAGATTTCTACATTGTTACCCATTTCACCCTTTACCTATGTGAAATTACACCTATTGTTACCTATTACACCTATTGTAACTCCTGTGTTCAGTGTAGGGAGGATATAAATATACACACATCCTATGAAACTTGCACTGTCAAGTCATCTACTTTTTCTCACTCTCAGTGAAAACACCAGAGCACTCAACCCCAGCAGCGCTTGGCAAATTGCATGCCGTCACTGTGGGGAATCCTGGTCACAGTTGGATATAAATCAGCTCTGTCTGGACTTCTGGACTTCTGGACTTCTAGACTTCAACCTGCACTTTAGGTGGAGGCTTTTCAAAGTGGAGCCGCTCTGGTAGCCCCTTACACAATACATTGTTGTTTTTATCTCTGTATATAGGCCTATTATTTATCACTGTTCAAAGTGAGCTTGACACAGAAATGTGTTAAACCACCAACACAAGGTTACACAGACATAGGTGTTTGCATGGCTTTAGATCTAAAACAATCTCTAGTAGATAGATCATTAATAGAGATGGGAAAACAAGGTTTGCTTCAGCATCTCCAATACTTTAACCACCCTTCTCAATGTGGGCAGTGTTTTAGTTTTTTGTTCCACAAATGTCTACCACTGTAATTAATACATGTAGGGTAGTGGTGTCCAGCTCTGTTCCTGGAGAGGCTATAGTGACTTCTATTATTGTTTCTTTTGAGTACTTGGCTACTAAATTCATTGTTTATAAAATATTTTTAAATATGCCTAATGGAGAGAGAAACTGTTTCTACAACAGCAGCTCAAAGTGAATTGTTGAAAACGTGTAACTTACTGCTCAGTCTTAACATCAATCCTGTAGAACACCTCTGGGAGCATGTGGAATGGCTAATCAGGCAGAAACATAACTTCACTTAATCACTGTATTGTGGGATGAATCTTCTGCTTGGCTCTCAAAGGATTGCTTTAGTCAATAAGGCCAAGGGTGGAACAATACTCTAAATTTGATGTGCCTTTTGGAATTATTCTGCTTTTCCCCAACAGCAAATCTTCACAGTATTTTCTCAAATTGAAAAGGTGGAAAATATCCTGTAGAAGTGGATGCTCTCAGACTTCTTGAAACAATTAAACCACTTATTGTTTCAATATTTATTTGTACCAAATGCTGTGTTGAAAAAAGTGGTATGTGGATTATCAGTTAATAGGAGAGAAATTGATAATTTGCCAAGTCTGCAGAATTCAGAATTCGAGTCACAGATTAGTGAAATGACAGTGCTCTTATTGTAATGATCTTGACCTCTGTGGGTGCAGTTGCTTTTCTATTGCAGATGGACTTTGTGCAGGACTATTCACAGTGAAAGCACCAGTCTAGATCTTTAAAATACTTTGTACCTATAATAATTCTAAGTTTGATCTATTAATGTTTAAAAATGTTCAATTAGTAACACCAGATATAGACCCATTTAATAGAAGGCTTGTTTTTCATGTTTCATGTAAACTAACTTTAGTCCTTTGTGCTTTGCAATTATTATTATAATGTGATCATTATTAATACATTTGTCTGATGCAGATTTTAATTATAAGGTGAAGTTTTCAATCTTTAAATAAGGGAATACACTCCAATGTGCCACAATGTGTGTTTATCGTAAATAAGGGAAAATTAAAACGAGAGCGATGACATCATTTTAAACTCCATCTGCTTGTTTTTTCCTGACTAGTTCTGTGAGTTTCTCATCTCAAAAGGTAAATATTGGTGGGAATACACACTAAAGAGCAAGACCGGTTGATGCAGTTTTAAATACTTTTAAAAATGGGGAAATGATAACTCCCATAAAAGGAAAGTGGGTATTTGTTTATGCAAAATAAACCATTGCTCTGTTGCACTTCTCTATATATTTATATATCTAGCTATATATAAAAAGAAGTCCTGTAATTGTGATTAAGAGAGTGTCCTATTACAGACTCTGCCTAGAGGAGAACATGTAGATTTCAAATATCAGACATACAATTTACACTAAGCTGCGGACTAGTAATAGTTTAGAGATATGCACCTTACAGACCTATACTAAACCATTTTTATATTCTTTAGACGTCAGAAACAAAGCATTCACACCCTTCGTCCGAACTAAAGTTTACACAGCTCTTCTCTTAACTTGGTTATGTTATCTAGCATCTCGACTCTTTTCTTTAGGTATCAATTTATTATTGATAAATAAACATAGAATATTTTTTATGAACCTACAAAAATCAATCAAATTGTATGGTTTCAAATAAAGGGTGTGAATACCCTTTACAACCTTTTGTTTACAACTCCCAACTGCATGTTTTAAGTCAGTGCTCTGCAACTATGATTCTGAAAAGTTCTATGCCTTTCAGGAGTTAAAAGTTGATTTTGATTTTAAAGAAGCAATTATTTGTTTAATCATTTAATTGAAATCTTGTTTACATTAAAAATGTTTCATGCCTATTTTTTGGAATACTCCTGTATTACTGCAGTGCATACTGAAGACTTTTACCCCTAGATGTCTCTTTATGTGGCATACTGGATACAGTCAATCCTGTAATACTTCTGTAGCTGAGTGAATTAAGTTTCAGTGTTATGCTGTATTGATATGTTCAACCTAAGCTACCTAATACATTAATTTATCATTAATGAATAATACATAATTATGATAATCATATCCTTAAACTTTAAGATGTCTTTGCTAGTTTTGTTTGTTTAATGCTGTAAAATCAATAGGAGGCGGTACTAAAGGGACTAGCAGAATTAAAAACAAACCAATCACCTGGGCTAGATGGTATATTTCCAACAGTACAGTCCAAAATATTTCAAATGACACTTAGAACAGGGGATGTGCCAACTGACTGGAAGATGGCAAATGTCATACCAATCCACAAGAAATGGGACAAAACTGATCCAGGAAATTACAGACCAATCAGTCTCACCTGCATCACTTGTAAAATGTTGGAAAAAGTGATTAGACAGAAGGAGCATCTTAATGAAAACCATATTCTTGGAGATATGGGTTCCAGACTTCAGGCAGTCATTGACTGCAAAGGATTTGCAACCACTTAATCTCACTTTTTAATTCATGATTATGTTAGTTTGTCCAAATACATTTAAGCTCCTAAAATTGGGGGGAACACATATAAAAATTGGTGTAATTCCTACACCGTTCACCCAATTTGGATACATCTACCCTCAAATTAAAGATGAAAGTCTACACTTAAGGTACATCTTGATTGTTTCCTTCCAAATCCATTGTGGTAGCGTACAGAGACAAAATTATGACAATTGTCACTGTCCAAATTTATATGGACCTAACTGTATACACAAATATCACCTTTCATCAAAATAATTACATTGAATTCTTGTTCTGTCAGTATATATCTAGTGCTAAGTTTTTTGGTAATTTTTTTTGTTGCTTTATATACAGGAGCCGTTTCCATCACTGGCCTCTATCTTATTTTTGGGTATGGTGCGTCCCTTCTCTGCAATTTAATAGGATTTGTCTATCCTGCTTATTTTTCGTAAGTATGTGTACATTTTTTCCACCCTCTTCTTCTGGGTGTGGTTGGTTGGTCTGTCTAATGTTTAGCTAAATGTGAATCTGCTCTGTATTCATGACAGTAAGCCAATTATGTGCCGATTGAAGACCAGCTCAATCCAGTCTATGAGATTTATCTATTCTGTTTTTACTGGATATACCACTTTAGACAACATATCTCTGGCCAATATATTACATTTTTTGGGGGTTTAGCACTTCAGTATGTATTTCAGGGGTCTGAGACTCCGCTCCTGGAGCACAAGACATAATCTGTCTTTTTTTTGTAAACTGATCTCCCAGTTTCTTAAAACTTTCTCAAAAATAATTAACTGGATGAATTTGAAAACATCTATCCATGCTGCAAATCATGTTATAAGTAGTGCACCTTGAACCTCCCCAAAATCAACCGTTTTAGTCCTGAAAACTGTGTTAAGTAATTGAGGCGGCCAGTGGGAACATAAACCCCAAGCTTCCCGGAACTGATATTGAGACCTGATCTGATTGTTGTATGCTAATAAACTACTAAGCCCTGTTGCTGTTGTTTTAGTAGGTTCTGTGAAGGTAGAATACCTTCTGGTTGACCAGCATTCTTGTTCTTCCTAATACAGGATTAAAGCCATTGAGAGCACCAACAAGGAGGATGACACTAAGTGGTTGACATACTGGGTGGTGTATGGCATCTTCAGTGTAGCAGAGTTCTTCTCTGACATCTTTCTTTACTGGTTCCCTTTCTACTATGCAGGGAAGGTAAGCAGAAGCCATAATGTGATGTGTGGTTGAGAGCTGCTGTAAATTTTTGACCGAAGGACTGGGACAAATCTAGCATGACGCATCATATCTGCACAAAAATGTTGAGGTATTTGTCTATGTAATGTCGTAAATTAGTATTGCCAATTTAAATTTAGTGTACTTTTGCATGACGTTTGGCATAGCTTGGAACTCGGATGAAAACACAACCATTGTTCATATCCGATGACTTTACTGATGCATGGAACCATTATTCCGGTTTGGATGGTTTCCTGAACGGGATTAGTTTTTTTAACAGCTGATCCAGACCAGGATGGCAATTATTCTTGAAATAATCCTTCAATGGCTTCAACTACATGGCTGTGGAGCTAGTTGCAGACCTCTGCCTCTTGGTACACTATCCTAACTTAAATTAATAATTAGATTTTTAAAACTATATTTACATTTGCAAATAAGAGGGAACCAGTCACAGATAGCCGGTCTTACTCGTTTGGTTATTAGTAGCTAATTGCACCCAGAATTTCAACAGCTGTTCACAATATTCCTTGTCATCTGCTTTTATGCCATTTTAATTTCATCTTAATTTAAATTTAATCTATACAATTCTATACAATAGAATATACAATACAATTTCAATCTATACAATTCTGCTGTTGTCTGCATTTATTATTTAGCTTGAAAAGCCTTTTACAAAGTTAGGAATTACACTGGTCTAGCTCAGTTGAGCAATTAATTTTCATTGGTCTCCCAGATTGTCTATGAAATCGCTAAACCCCAAGGATGATTACCAAGAAATGTACAGAAGTAAAGCAGCATGCAGCATTGCACCATATGGACATTACCATTGAGTAAGCTATTATTTCTACTGCCAATGGACTTTTATCCTGTTTATTCTCTCTCTCTCTCTCTTTTTTGTCTCTCAGTGTATCTTCTTGCTGTGGTGTATGGCCCCAGTTGCCTGGAATGGCTCTCAGGTCTTGTACACTCGTCTTGTCCGTCCTTTCTTCCTCAAGCACCAAGCTACCGTAGACAGTGTGGTGAATGACCTAAGTGGGAAGGCCATTAACGTTGCAGAGAATGTCACTCGGGAAGGTACGGCCCTTACACTCGTACCTTTTTGGGGATTTCCTACATGTAGACGTTTTTTGGGGTAATTCAATATTCTTTTTGTGGTTTGTACTTTTTTTTGTAACAAAAAACAACACGGGGAAAATACAATTGCCATGCATCATAAAACCTAATATATAACTAAATACTTCAAAAGGGAGTACAGGACAGGAAAATATTTATGGCACAATAAGAAAAAGCTTGCCACGTTAAATATATGATGCATATAAAAACCCATTGTGTTAAACAGGACAAGTTTGTTTGATTTTCTTGTGTTTATTCTAGATGTATTTTTATTGTATTGTAAAAATTTAAGTATATTTGAGAATTTATGCAAAACCTTTAAAGATAATGAGTCAGGCTTTGGTGCCTGTAGATAGAGACAAGACAGTGCTCCACAGTTTTGCATTTTTGTCCTCTACAAATGTTCTCTTGGAGTCTAGCCAAATAAACCCAAGGTTTATAATTTAAAGCAGAAGCTTTTCCATTTACTGTTTGTTTGTAACACAGATTATAATATACATTCCACAGTTCAATGTAAACTGACACTGGTACTATTTCTGTATACCTTGTTTGAAATGTTTGCATTCTGCTGATTTCACAAGAAAGAATGCCATTATTACAACAAAAACATACACACAAAATCAATAGGTAATTCAATATTTCTTATTTATACCCCCCTGACACATACATGTTTATTTTACCATTTTTATACCCCTTCCTCATAGTAACTTTGTTTCTCATTTTTTATTTATATCACTACTCACTTTTTAACTTCTCATAATTTTCAAGGATGGCTCCAAAAGTTGAATATTAACTTTTGTAACTTTTGTTTGCAGTAAAACCTAGCAAGTAGTGTTTTTACTTGTGGCAGTAAAACATCAGAAAGTCAGAGGTAAAGTACAAAGTTCCAAAAATCACTTAAGTGAACAAGGAGCTACAATTCCCTAACTTAAATTAATAATGACATTTTTAAAACTATTTTTACATTTGCTGCATACGAATCTTACAAATAAGAGGGAACCAGTCACAGATAGCCAGTCTTACTAATTTGGTTATTAGTAGCTAATTGCATGCAGAATTTCATCCAGCTGTTTCTTGAAGGAATGTGGAGAGTTTAGCTTCAGCTGTATGACTGCGTATCTTGTCAATCCCCACAACTCTTTTGTGTAAAGTAGTGTCTCCAGTTTTCACTACTAAGAACACCTAATCTTAACTTCCAAATGTGACCTCTGGTTGTAGTTTCATTGTTGAGTTTGAAGTAGTCCTTGGGGTTAACTTTGACCAACGCCTTCAGCATTCTGAATATCTGATTTAAAATGCTGTTGTAATCCCCTTTGTTCAAGACTAATGTGACTCGTTGCCTGTCCATGAAAGCATGAAAATTAAAATGAAATAGTTCAAACCATTTTTTGTAAGGTTTCACATTATAGTTCTCCAAACCCCATCATTGCACTTAGACAATATTCTGTGTCATCTGCTTTTATGCCTTTTTAATTTAATCTATACAATTTTGCTGTTGTCTGCATTTCTTATTTAGCTTTGTAGAACTAACGTACTATTACAAAAAAGAGTAGCTTCTGAAAAGCCTTTTACAAAGTTAGGAATTACACTGGCCTAGCTCAGTTTAGCAATTAATCTCCCAGATTGTCTATGAAATCGCTAAACCCCAAAGATGATTACCAAGAAATGTGCAGAAGTAAAGGAGCATGCAGCATTGAAATTGCCATTGAGTAAGCTATTGTTTCTACTGCCAATGTACTTTTATCCTGTTTCTCTCTCTCTCTGTGTCTTTCTGTTGACTGCTTTCATCTCTGTCCCCCTCCCCCACTTTTCAATTTCATAAGCCCTGTTAGCAGCTTTTATTTAATATTTTTTAAACTGGCAAATAAAAATTAGGATAAGAAAGAAGAAATGACAAGCAAAAATCATTGAACTTCCCTTTTAAGATTGACCGATTTGTTAATGTTTTTTTCTCTTTCATCATAATGTAGTTCCTGAATATCTGTGTTACCGAGCATGTCACAGGCAATTGTTCCTTGCATTGTTGCATGCATCTCTTAATTGCAATAGAAATCTTAAAACTGTGCAAGTATCTGTGATTCAGACTAGGGGTATTTGGAGTTATCCCATCAGAACATGGTTTTACAGTGACCTGACTAAATTTGGTAAATTTGGTTTTTACGCATTCCTTTTGTTAGATTATCTATGCAATCTTCAATACCCGTCTATGATCACAAGTAATTGTCTTACGCCAGTTTTAATTGGATAAGTGATCTGTGCATTTTAGGCAGGCTTTATAAGTGTGTGCCCGTGCTTTTCAATCCTGGTCCTGGGGACATACACGTCCTGTAGATTATTGCCCAAACCAAGTTTTGTTGCTTAATTGAATTTATAATTAGCTAAATTCAAGATTTTTTATTATATTAAATGGTAGGAGATTTGAATAATATACGTCACTTGAATTCTCTGACATTGTGTAAACTAAGCAATTTTAAAAGTAAAAGTAGGAAAGGTGATGTGAAGTACTGGATAAGATTCCAACAGGATGCACAGATTGAACATAAATACATTCAGTCTCCTTTATTTGGGAGAATATTCAGAAAGCAAGCCCCCCTACTGGTGGTTTTGAGCATGTTAATCTGATGTTTGAATCTTGTTGGATCACACGTTTCTGTGTAATAATCACTTGCTCGTTTGTTTGTTTTTTTGCCGACTGAAGTCCTGCACACACTGGCACAAAGCAAGACCCTACTGCCCTCGGAGGCAAATCCTAAAGAGCTGCCCAGCACATCTGTATGTAAATAACTGCTACTTGGATTTCTACCTAATATGCCTTTCTCTTGTTCTCTCAGCTATCTTTCAGCTTCACATAGACTTTTAGTCCTCCACATTTGCACACAGAAGCAGGCTGCTTAACCCACTCCCCCCACTACCACTTACAATATCTCTGTAGGAATGTCTGTTACTCTTGCAATCTTCAGTATTCATTCAGATTATTTTTATTTGATGGTTTTCCTGCCCCAATTCTTCCCCCTTTTTGTTTCCTGCTATGATTGTGAACAATGGTAGGGCAGTTGGTCCTTAATTTAATTTTTTCTCTTTATTTTGAGGGGGGGGGGGTGAGTTACAAGAGCAACAGATACACTTGCAGAATATTTAAATCGTATGTCTCTGACCCTGGTACTGGCAGGTTTTATGGTTCACAATTTCTATTCCTCATTAATAGGGCACTGGAAATATTTCATTCTGTGCAATTAAACTGATGGTTTTTGGGTGAATCCAGGAATTCAGTAACTGTTTGGAACATATACATGAACAGCTGTCAAGGACTTAAGTTTCCTTCATGTAAAAGGCGGCTTGCTTAATTAGTCAATAACTCACTTGTGCAAAACAACTTTTTTGACTGACTGAGGGAGACAAATTTCTTTGTTATCATTAATCAGACCATTGCCCGTTCATGGTGATGCTCTTACCAGGTGGGCATATACTTTGGGTAGAAATGCAGCTTGGTTTATTGCATTATATATCATGAGACTTTCATCATATGCCATGCTGGACACACAACCTGAGGCAGAATACATAAAATCACAACTACCTTGCAGATAGTCATTCAAAGTAGAAATATGTATATTGTTTAATTTAAGTTCCCCACTAAAATATTGTGTAGGGCTACTTAAGCTATTTTTGATTAAGCTATGTTTTAATTATATTAAGTGGTAGGAGATTTGAATGATATACGTCACTTTAATTCTCTGACATTTTGTAAACTAAGCAATTTTAAAAGTAAAAGTAGGAGGTATAGGTGGTATAAAGCCCCTCCACAAAAAATGCATAGTGTATAGGTTATACATCTAAGGGGCCTCCATTTTAGGAGGGCTCCACGGGCCGGATTAAATCAAAACTTGGACCCACCCACTAATAGCAAACTACAAACCTGTACATCATAGCGGTTACATTTCTGATTAGAAGAAAGTGGCATCTTACTAAAAATGATGCTGCAACTCAGTACAGTTTTGTAATTTTGAATTAGTGGGTGAGTCAAAGTTTTGATTTAATCCGGCCCCACATCTGGCATGTGTGGCATATGAGTAATTCTTATTTAAACCCTACTATTTAGAAAGGGCAACCCCAAAAGAGTTGTGCACTTTTTTTTAATGCAATTTAGATTCTGACCCAAAATAGCAATTTGGTTTTCCAGATGGAAGTGGTAAAAGACAGCATGCAATAAGGATGATACATTTTTTAGTACACACTTACATGACTGTAGCAAGAATGCTTAATAAAGATCTTGACCTACTGTACAGTTACTTAAATGGTATTGGGTCCTGCTAACCCAGTACAAACTCATGACTGGTCTGGTATAGCAAAAACAGGATTAGAGGTTAGCTGTTGTGCCTCTTAGGAGCCAAGTATTGTTTAAATAGTGCAATTCTGCAGAAAGTCAATGAATCACTACTGAAACATGAAGAGCGTATATTAGAGATGCGTATATGCAAGCACTCATGCAAAATAAATAAATAAATGGCTACAACACTAGTGGGTGGAAGTAATTTGATCTATATTCTCTCCCCAGCCTCCCCTCTGTCGAACAATTAAAGTAGTGTAGACAATTAAAGTGACTGATCAGAACCAAAATGCCTCTGCTTCTGGTTGAACAAAAGCATATATACATACCAGCGGCTTGCGGGGTGGGAGGTAAAGAAATCTGCTTTTCTTTAATTGCTCTCAGGGGACCTGGGGGATCAATATTTCTCTGATGTTGGAGAAAGCTGGAGTTGCTACTGGTTTTTGCCATTCCAAAACCAATCTCTTTATTTTGTGTCCCTGTACCTGGAAACTCAGATTCAGTTTGGGAAGATTCAAATTTGTGTCTAAACTCCCCAGACCTTTTTAATTACCTCAAAGGTTAGAAGTATTTCAGATTTAATGAGCAGTCTGAAACAGTCTGATCTCTGTGTTTTAACTGTTCAGTAAGTGAAGTACAGTGGGGGGAAAAAAGTATTTGATCCCCTGCTGATTTTTTACGTTTGCCCACTGACAAAGAAATGATCAGTTTATAATTTTAATGGTAGGTGTATTTTAACAGTGCGAGACAGAATAACAACAAGAAAAAACGCATTTCAAAAAAGTTATAAATTGATTTGCAGGTTAATGAGGGAAATAAGTATTTGACCCCTTCGACTTAGTACTTGGTGGCAAAACCCTTGTTGGCAATCACAGAGGTCAGATGTTTCTTGTAGTTGGCCACCAGGTTCGCACACATCTCTGGAGGGATTTTGTCCCACTCCTCTTTGCAGATCCTCTCCAAGTCAATAAGGTTTCGAGGCTGACGTTTGGGAACTCGAACCTTCAGCTCCCTCCACAGATTTTCTATGGGATTAAGGTCTGGAGACTGGCTAGGCCAATCCAGGACCTTAATGTGCTTCTTCTTGAGCCACTCCTTTGTTGCCTTGGCTGTGTGTTTTGGGTTATTGTCATGCTGGAAAACCATCCACGACCCATTTTCAATGCCCTGACTGAGGGAAGGAGGTTCTCACCCAGGATTTGACGGTATATGGCCCCGTCCATCGTCCCTTTGATGCGGTGCAGTTGTCCTGTCCCCTTAGCAGAAAAACACCCCCAAAGCATAATGTTTCCACCTCCATGTTTGACGGTGGGGATGGTGTTCTTGGGGTCATTCCTCCTCCTCCAAACATGGCAAGTTGAGTTGATGCCAAAGAGCTCGATTTTGGTCTCATCTGACCACAACACTTTCACCTAGTTCTCCTCTGAATCATTCAGATGTTGGCAAACTTCTGATGGGCCTGTACATGTGCTTTCTTGAACAGGGGGGCCTTGCGGGTGCTGCAGGATTTCAGTCTTTCACGGCGTAGTGTGTTACCAATTGTTTTCTTGGTGACTATGGTCCCAGCTGCCTTGAGATCATTAACAAGATCCTCCCGTGTAGTTCTGGGCTGATTCCTCACCGTTCTCATGATCATTGAAACTCCACGAGGTGAGATCTTGCATGGAACCCCAGACCGAGGGAGACAGACAGTTATTTTGTGTTTCTTCCATTTGCGAATAATCGCACCAACTGTTGTCACCTTCTCACCAAGCTGCTTGGCGATGGTCTTGTAGCCCATTCCAGCCTTGTGTAGGTCTACAGTCTTGTCCCTGACATCCTTGGACAGCTCTTTGGTCTTGGCCATGGTGGAGAGTTTGGAATCTGATTGATTGATTGCTTCTGTGGACAGGTGTCTTTTATACAGGTAACGAGCTGAGATTAGGAGCACTCCCTTTAAGAGAGTGCTCCTTAGCTCAGCTTGTTACCTGTATAAAAGACACCTGGGAGCCAGAAATCTTGCTGATTGATAGGGGATCAAATACTTATTTCCCTCATTAACATGCAAATCAATGTATAACTTTTTTGAAATGCGTTTTTCTGGATTTTTTTGCTGTTATTCTGTCTCTCAGTGTTAAAATACACCTACCATTAAAATTATAGACTGATCATTTCTTTGTCAGTGGGCAAACGTACAAAATCAGCAGGGGATCAAATACTTTTTTCCCTCACTGTATATACAGTGGCTCTCGAATGTATTCATCCCCCTTGGACTTTTCCACATTTCATTGTTACAACATGAAATCGGAATGGATTTAATCAGGAGTTTTAGCCACTGATCAACAAAGAAAATGTCCATAATGTCAAAGTGGAAAAATATAATCAGCAAATTGTTCTAAATTAATTAAAAAATAAATAATTAAATAATTAAGTAATTAAGTAACAATTAATTACATTTTATCATGGACATTTCATCACCAATTTGCATATTCACTTACAAATTACATATGGACTGTCCCTTTTGATTTAGATATTTCTTAATGTCCTACTATTCCAAAACAGACTTTTATTAAATCCTACAGTTACCCATGGCAGCAAAGTTTCTTTGATTAAACAATTACCTTACAACAACAACTTGTTTTCTGGCATCCTCTTTTTCTGTGACATCACATGCTTACCATCACCCTTCATGATTCAAAACAGACATAGTACAAATTCCTGTTCCGTGCATGTGTTTCTCAACAAACCAAAAAAAAAATACAGTGGATTGTTAGTTTGGGGTTGGTTTACCCTTAAAAAAAAAAAAAAAAGAAAAAAGAAAAAACAATTTCCCAGTTTAAGAAAGTTTACAAATGAGAGGAGGCCATTCGACTCATCGTGCTCATTTGGTGTCCATTAGTAACTAAGTGATCCAAGGATCCTATCCAGTCTATTTTTGAATGTTCCCAAATTGTCTCTTCAGCCACATCGCTGGAGAGATTGTTCCAGATTGTGACAACTCTCTGTGTGAAGAAGTGTCTCCTGTTTTCCATCTTAAATGCCTTGAAGCCCAATTTCCATTTGTGTCCCCGGGTCTGTGTGTTCCTTCTGCCCTGGAAAAGCTCCTCTGGTTTGATGTGGTCGATGCCTTTCATGATTTTGAAGACTTGAATCAAGTCCCCACGTAGTCTCCTCTGTTCCAGGGTGAAAAGGTTCAGTTCCCTCAGTCTCTCAGTAGGACATTCCCTTCAAACCTGGAATAGGTCTGGTTGCTCTCTTCTGAACTGCCTCTAGAGCAGCAATATCTTTCTTGAAGTGTGGAGCCCAGTACTGTACACAGTATTCCAGATGAGGCCTAACTAGTGCAGTCTGAACATTACTGCCCTTGTTTTAAATTCTACACTTTTGACAATATACCCTAACATTCTGTTTGCCTTTTTTATTGCATCCCCACATTGTTTGGATGGAGAAAGTGATGAGTCCATGTAGATTTCTAGATCTTTCTCATGCATTATTTCATCTAGTTCTATTCCTCCAATAGTGTAATTATACTGGACATTTGTTACCTGCATGCAATACCTTGCACTTGTCCACATTGAATTTCATCTGCCAGGTGTCAGCCCACAACTTAATATTATAATATTAAGTCCCTTTGGATAACCTGTGCTGAGCCACCTATTTTAGTATCATCTGCAAATTTGACAAGTTTTCTATCCCAGAGTCCAGATTATTAATATAGAATAGAAAAAGCAAAGGCCCTAGTACTGATCCCTGTGGAACTCCACTAACAACCTCACTCCAGTTATACATTATGCAAGTTCATAATCCATCTACTTACATTACCCTGAATGCCTACAGCTTCCAATTTGAGGATCAGTCTTTGGTGTGGAACCTTATTAAGAACTTAAGTAGCACTAAAAAAGAGTTAGTGAATATTTCAATGTTAACTCAAGCTGAAAACTGCTTTTAAAATAAGACCCCACCATTCCAATATGTAAAGTATTATTAGTTTTGGGTACAAAAAAAGGAATTTGTGAAAATATCCCTTAATTCTGTGTAATACAGTAGGGCTGGAACCCATATGAGAAGAAGTGTGTTGCCCACAAGGTCACAGTAAAGTGTTTTAAAGTGATGAGTTAGAGCTTTTAGCAATTGGGGTCTTTGTTTATGGTCTATGGCAGAATTAAAATGTAAGTCGGCAATCTATCATCTTTGAAGCATCACTCAGGGAGTTAATAAAGCTTGTGTATTGACCCAGAACTGCTTAGTAGACAATTTTAAATTTTCTCTCCCATGTTTTCTAGTGCTGTAAACAAAATACACTACAGGGCTTTCCATGTTCAAGGTCATTGAAAGAAGCATATGTTCTGAAGCATATACTTCTATATATTTATATACTTACAGTGAGGGAAAAAAGTATTTGATCCCCTGCTGATTTTGTACGTTTGCCCACTGACAAAGAAATGATCAGTCTATAATTTTAATGGTAGGTGTATTTTAACACTGAGAGACAGAATAACAGCAAAAAAATCCAGAAAAACGCATTTCAAAAAAGTTATACATTGATTTGCATGTTAATGAGGGAAATAAGTATTTGATCCCCTATCAATCAGTAAGATTTCTGGCTCCCAGGTGTCTTTTATACAGGTAACAAGCTGAGATTAGGAGCACTCTCTTAAAGGGAGTGCTCCTAATCTCAGCTCGTTACCTGTATAAAAGACACCTGTCCACAGAAGCAATCAATCAATCAGATTCCAAACTCTCCACCATGGCCAAGACCAAAGAGCTGTCCAAGGATGTCAGGGACAAGACTGTAGACCTACACAAGGCTGGAATGGGCTACAAGACCATCGCCAAGCAGCTTGGTGAGAAGGTGACAACAGTTAGTGCGATTATTCGCAAATGGAAGAAACACAAAATAACTGTCAGTCTCCCTCGGTCTGGGGTTCCATGCAAGATCTCACCTCGTGGAGTTTCAATGATCATGAGAACGGTGAGGAATCAGCCCAGAACTACACGGGAGGATCTTGTTAATGATCTCAAGGCAGCTGGGACCATAGTCACCAAGAAAACAATTGGTAACACACTACGCCGTGAAAGACTGAAATCCTGCAGCACCCACAAGGCCCCCCTGTTCAAGAAAGCACATGTACAGGCCCATCAGAAGTTTGCCAACATCTGAATGATTCAGAGGAGAACTAGGTGAAAGTGTTGTGGTCAGATGAGACCAAAATCGAGCTCTTTGGCATCAACTCAACTTGCCGTGTTTGGAGGAGGAGGAATGACCCCAAGAACACCATCCCCACCGTCAAACATGGAGGTGGAAACATTATGCTTTGGGGGTGTTTTTCTGCTAAGGGGACAGGACAACTGCACCGCATCAAAGGGACGATGGACGGGGCCATGTACCGTCAAATCCTGGGTGAGAACCTCCTTCCCTCAGCCAGGGCATTGAAAATGGGTCGTGGATGGTATTCCAGCATGACAATAACCCAAAACACACAGCCAAGGCAACAAAGGAGTGGCTCAAGAAGAAGCACATTAAGGTCCTGGATTGGCCTAGCCAGTCTCCAGACCTTAATCCCATAGAAAATCTGTGGAGGGAGCTGAAGGTTCGAGTTGCCAAACGTCAGCCTCGAAACCTTAATGACTTGGGAGAGGATCTGCAAAGAGGAGTGGGACAAAATCCCTCCAGAGATGTGTGCGAACCTGGTGGCCAACTACAAGAAACGTCTGACCTCTGTGATTGCCAACAAGGGTTTTGCCACCAAGTACTAAGTCGAAGGGGTCAAATACTTATTTCCCTCATTAACCTGCAAATCAATTTAACTTTTTTGAAATGCGTTTTTTCTTGTTGTTATTCTGTCTCGCACTGTTAAAATACACCTACCATTAAAATTATAGACTGATCATTTCTTTGTCAGTGGGCAAACGTAAAAAATCAGCAGGGGATCAAATACTTTTTTCCCCCACTGTACATATATGGTCATGTTTTATTTTAAGGAGCAATTTTACATTTCTCTTAAGAACTGAGGCAACGTATGTGTTCTTAACTATATTTATTTTGCAAATTGTAATATGTTGAAGATGTGTTATGAAGTGCAGACCTATGTAATGATGATGTAGGCTTATGGTATTTGAAAAGGAACTGATCTGGAACAAAATGGACCAACATGGAAAGTGTCTACATGTATTTTTCCATTTTCAATTTTAACCCTCTTCTGCCCTGCATGTCTGTGCCTTTGTAGCATGATCTATCTGTAGATTGACCTGGTAAGTGACGCGTGTGCGCGCACACACACACACACACACACACACACACACACACACACACTCACATTTGTAATTTATGTCTTCATAGGAGTGAACGGCATCTGGTTACATGGGGGTTATATTTAGGCACTTAAAATTCACAGTGGTGGTGGATTATTCTATTTCTAAAAGTCCACAAAACTGTTCCCTTCCAACAACCCCCTTACCTTGGAAGGTGAAAATCCTGTTCAGCATGAAAAAAAAGCAAAGCTGCTTCTATAGAACTGAGGAATTCTATGAACTTAAAAAGGTTTGGTTAGTTAGTTTTCAATCATGAGCATCAACAAATTCAGTATTCATGATTGATTACAAATGAAATGTTATATGCAGCCTACAGAGACCTTGGAAACAATGAGTTGTGTGGGTTTATGTGGAATGTGCAATGTGTGTGTATATGATTAGTGGAATTGGTTGAATTAGTGGAATCCATCTGTCTCTCCTATATAATAAAGTTGCATTTGTGTATACAGGTTCTCCGTTTGTTTGAACAATTAATCAATTGCACAGCCCTTGTCAAAGTTTATTAATTTTGTCAGTGTTTTCATTGATGTGAGTGCTGATGATTATGAAGCATGTAGGGTTTCTTGGCTAAAGTAAGGAGCACAAATTAACATTGTATGCACACAACTGATAAAAGGTGCAGACAAACTAATGCGTGCAAATTAATAACATCTACAATACAAATTGATACAGTACTGTTTAGTGTTTCTATATTTATTATTCATTTTTAACCATTTTGTGTTGGGGGCTAACCTTGTAGGTTTCATTTTATTATTAATTCATGATTTGTACTAAAATTTTAAAATTCAGCTTAGTACGCTTTCCATTAATCTAAGAAACCAGACCTTAGTGAGACTGGAACAAACAAAATGATAGAACCACCCCACTTCTAAACATACAACAGTGTTATAGCAGTCACTGATAAAAGGGAATGAAATTGGTAGACTTGTGCAGAGTGAGAGCTTTCTCTAACAGGGGCTATAACTACTGGATGGAGTGGCCCCAATAATGATTACCTCTGTTTTAAATGCCTTTGAAACTCGTTTCAGTGCCTTTTTCTGCTAATCATGGTAAGCTGATTTGAATTGTGTCTTTGCTTCTAGCCTCCAAGATAGCCGTCGACAACATCCTCAGGCACGAGAAGTCCCAGTGATTGGTTGAAGGTTTGAAGATCATTGCTTTGACTGGAAGACTTCTCCATGTTACTAACAGACTGCTCTGCTCTTTCTTGATTCTGACCTGTTGGGAAAATCTAGTTGTCACGCTACTAGAAACAGGAAAGCCTACAGTGAAACTTTTCTGTTCAGTTTTCCTGTAATCTTAATCTTTGCTTTTCAGTCTTCCGTTTTGTCCCATGTGTTAGAAGCCATGGCAACAGCATATCACTAAAGGTGGTGGGGAGATCATTTGTATAATATCGCTACATTATGACCTGTTCTTCTTCACTCCCACTATTCCCTCCCCTGCTGTTACTTATCTCATTTGGCCTAGCACAACTACACAGTAATGTGTTCATTTGTCTTGTTTTTAATTTGTTTTTTTGTATTGGTCTTGCATCCACAAAATACCACATGGTATACCTCTGGGATTCACATGCTTTAAGTATTTAATTGATATAGTCCTTGCATTCTTTAATTGTATTTGAATGATGATGTCTTCTTGAACATTCTGTTTAGAAATGTCTATTTAAAAACTATACATTATTATTTATTAATTTATTTGTTCCATTTCATCTGTTTGGAACAAAACTAACCATAATACTGACCACTTAATCCTACCTTCTGTGTTTCCTGTCTACGATTCCAATACAGTAGAGGGCAACAATTTAAAATGGGCTGACCAATATGTGACCATTAATGTTCAGATCATGTGATGTAAGAGTTGTAAAGCTTGTAATTTATACTGTATAAACAGTCAACTTGTCTGTAAAGCCCATCAATTCAACCAGTGAATACAATTAGCTATGAAATATTGAGCATTGTAGCTAATAAGGCCTAGCAAAAACATCTGTATTTTGTATATAGAATGGTGGAATACAATGTTATGAATTAAAAACAATACACATAATGAATGGTACTATGCTACAGTCTATTAGTCTGAATTGGGAATGCATTTTAGCAAAATAAGACCTATTCTCATATCCAGAAAATCAAGGGACAAGTTATCTTGTGTATTCCTTAGAGCAGCGTGCTGAAGACTTATTGGGCATTTGTTTGTGTTGATGTACACCTATGTAATGTCACCCTGTAGACTTCCTTTTCTTTTCTTTTGTTTAACAGTGTGATGTCTCCTGTGTGAGAGAGATCTCATTTATTTATTAAGTACAGCATGGTTTTCAACTTTTTGAATGTAGATTATTACTATTTGTGCACTACTGTTAAAAAAGGCCTTAAATAGAATAGAATAGATAGGCTACATATTTGAATAATAAATTAAGATGTGTGTATCTTAAAAATCTTCATTAATTTTATTTATGGGACTTGAATGGTTTGTTTCAATCAGATCTGCAACTGGGGAAGGCTTTTCAGAGATTTTCTTTTTTTATTTGTATTAATAAATCTGTGAACAAACAAGTGCAATGTTTTCTCCATTTTGTGTTAAAATAATTTATACAGATTACAATGTATAAAATCCACATTTGCAATCCAAAAACACCAATCAATGATATGCCTTACAGAAAGTCCTGTTCCCAGGCCTTATACAGTATTTTATTACACATCATAAAATAATATCAGTTTAATAGTCATCCCTCAACTGGGTGATTCTTCATCTTCAAGCATTTTGACCAACAGAAAATGATTACAAATCAAAGTGGTTCAAAATATAATAAATCCATTCAAATATTTATCTACATTTATTACAAAAAGGACGCTATCACCAGCAATGACTTGGAAGTACGTGAAAAACGTTATTTCCATCACAATTGTAAAAGTATTTTAATTAAATATACAAAGTTAAAATCAATGTAATAAAATTAAAACTATTTATTTGCAAATATAAGGCATACTGCTTAAAACTATTAAAGATGACACTTTATATATTTCTTAGATGCGCTGCAATGCAATGTGTATAGCATTTAATTCAATCACTACCATCGCGCTTCTTTAAGCAACGTAAAGCATTAGTATTACATTTAATTGTGACATTAAAATACTACAATGCTATAAAGCAATTCAGCAGGGATAAGAAATAAGCTTGTATTGTTTAACAATGTGCACTGCATTTCATTATGGCACGACAATTTCGTAACATCCTGTAATGCAATACACCGATAATTTTTCGATTTCAGCATATGTATTGTTTTGTATTTTGGCACTAGAAAGCTTCGGTACTTCTGTACACTCTGTTGAAGAGTATTGGAGACACTTCTCAACATATTCGAGTTATTATTTCAACCCATAATACTTTCACCTAAACTGACAAGAGCGCTTTATCACCGAAGTGCTGTGTCCAGTAGCGGCTTCATGAATATTCATAAGCACGTAAAGCATGAGGCCTGGTTTTGGTTGCGATAGACGGCTGTCAGTCAAAACATGAGAGAGAGAGCGTGTGGGTTGTTATTGTTAATATTATTATTATTATTATTATTATTATTATTATTATTATTATTATGCAATGCTAGAGACAGCACTTCGGTCATAAAGCGCTCGTCAGGCCAGGTGAAAACATTGCTGGTTGAAATCATAACTCGTATGCGTTAAGAAGGGGGTGTCTGTAATACAATCCAGGTGCATCGTGTTAATTAAGCTTTGATTATGAAATGAAGCAGGTTTTCCATTTTAAAGACAGAAAAGCGCCACCGGAAGTCGTTATGACTCCAATAATGCATTGCGGCTCAAAGACGGAAGGAAAGGGGGGGTTGACTATCTTATTTAAATAGAAGATCTTTGATTGTAGCATACAGCGGGTCTAGTGAGGCGCAGTACCCCTTGAGACTTCTTATATTGGCGAACGTGGACAGGTATACCACACGATCTGCAGTTTTTAAGTCATTTTGCCTCGATCACGTGATCACTCGTTAGGCTTGTTATTGTCATGTGACCAGGAAGAGCACGCAGCATCTGATGTGGCTCTTGCTGTATGTCTTTGGAGACGGCGTGCACAGCAAGAATAAGCAACTTCAACGTTAGCAGGTAATACAATCTGTTATTAGTATTGCTCTTATTATATGAAGGAAGTGAAAATAATGTGCTGAAAGTAAGTTTGTGAAAGCAGTGTTTTACATACCCGTTTTCATTAAAGTCATTACATTACTGAGCTTTCAGTGGAAGTCGTATCTTGATAATGTTTCGCGTAAATCTAAAATAAAAAATGTAATCAGCATTTAAAAATATTCAGTAGTTGAAAATGCAGTCATTACCGGTATTATTTCCCCACAATAAAGTTATCGTGAGTTCGTACACAATGAGCATCTGTTTTGATCCTGTTTTGAAAATCCGCATTGGGGTCACTTTTCATGCAAAAGCAAAATGTAATGCACTGCTGTTAAGTAAGATAAAAAAACCGATGCCTTTAGTTGAGAATAAAATACTACCCCAGACCGTGTCTATAGTTGTTCAATTTAACTATTATAATTATATATGGCGTTTTAACTCCATATATATTACAGAATAGTTAAATGGATCCAACATGTCCTGTACACTTTAACTTTATTCGCAAATAAAGGATTTGATTTACGTCCTTAGTGTTGTTTTTGACTGCTGGCTTGAGGAATGAGCTCCAAGAGTAAAAAGCGAGTGGTGCTGCCCAGCCGTCCTGATCCGCCGTCTGTGGAACAAATCCTGGAAGACCTCGGCAAAGCAACCCCGAATGACCCCGTCTTCAGCGTTCTTCAGGACGCCCCTCAAGGTATCTCCTTATTACCTCTGCCCAGGGGCGGACTGGACAAAAAAACGGCCCTGGACTTTTACCCAAGGGGGCGACGGCTGGTGAAGCTTGGGTCCCAACAAAGTGCAATTAATAAATGTATTGCGCTGTTTGCCAAGTGATCGTTCAATTTCATTTGTAAACGAACTTCTTTTTAATGCTTGTCAATCACCCTGGTGCGTTAGTAGGACACTTTACTGTTTATGTCATGTGCTGATGTAGTGGTTAAAATTAAACACAGCTACGAACCTGAGGTTGTGGGTTTTATCCCACATAGTGGGGAAGATATTTATTATGTAGGTGTCAACGAACACCAAAATCACTGCTGCTGCCCTCTAGAGGAGACTAAGACCGGGACTAATTTAGTCCTGCTCCACCTACGGATTAACTATGGATGGTACCATAGGGGTACAAAATGTGCCAATCACAATGTATTGACTACTTTTGTAACTGAACTACTCATAACTCGATTCATAACCACTAATCGTTTTGTTTTACATATCAAATAGTTACGTATTTGTTTTTGACTGACAAAATGTAATTTACTAATAATAATGCTCTGGTGTACACTGGTGAAATTGACACCACAGCTAACAAAAAACATAATTAAAATAAGAACCAGTGTACAAAGTGTCGGTTGAAAGGTTATAGGTTTAACTGAGAATATATTGAAAGCTCTACAGGAATTATTGCCCAGCAGGAATTGTAATGCAATATTATGTTAATAAAATGGAGTTATAATGTGCTGTATGAACAGGGGTAGATCTTAACTTTTTTTTTCCCACTAGCCAGCAGGACTAGTGGCTCTCAAGTTGCACTAGCCCGCACAAAGTTTCACTAGCCTGCCAATTCGGATCCAGTGATTTTTTTTTAATTATTGTCAGAAAAAGAAAATTGTTGAAAATATTGACAGATTGTTATTTAAAACTGTGACAAATTTTGTTCCCCTGAAAGGAATAAAACATGATTGTAAATATGTAGATAATTATTAATCTGCAGCTTCTTTGTGCTCAAATTTTGTATGATTTTCTGTTGTAGTGAAATTCCACCCTTGCTTGCCTTAAAGTACATTGAGTGACAGTGTGACCTGGCTGTAGTTTAAATACTCCCTGCAAAGTAGAAAATATGGTGGCAGTGCATTGCATGACTTTGTGATAGAACTAAGCACTGGAACTTTCCTTTTTAATGGATATAGTTGCACAAAATAACCTGCTGGAAGTATTTCTGTTGGGTGCCTGTGACAAATTTATCCTGCTTACTGCTTTGTAAATGGAATGCCTCAAGATTAAAAAAATGCTTGAACTTAACCACCTGATACATGAGTTAGGTTTTCTTATTTAATTTGCACTCACTGTCACTCAATGTTTTGTCAATTTGCTGCATCATTCAGGCTTCTAATTGGGCTGTATTTGAACAATACCACTTAAAAAAAAAAAAAAAAAAAAATCTTATTCTCCCCATTTTTTTTCTTCAGTCAGCTCAGCTCTCATTGGCTGCTGATTTACATCACCCTCCACGATTGGTGCTGATTGAGTTCAAAATATTAAACGTTTAATAAAATCGTAGGGGCTCCAACAAGCTTACAATTGGATCGCAGGGCAAGCGATTGCATCTCAGCCTGTCTCGCACTACACGACTATCGGTTGCGGAGACGCGCCCTGACCAGGCTACTTGTCGTGACGATCAGTGCCAATTTGTTGTGGGCCAAACCAGGCTCAAATCTATCTTAAAACCTGTAGTGTGACCCCAGCATAAGATTTTCATTAAGTATTTATTAAAATACTTCAACTACCAATGGTTGTTTTGGGGCAGGTTATTTTAAAATACTATAATGCAGGGAAAATAATATTTTCATATACAAATACCAATTAGTATGTGTAATTGACCCCGGTCTGCGCAAAATACCGATCCCTACAATGTGATGATCATACTGTGGGATGGATATAGCCTGTGTGTTGCTCACCTCCAGCTCTCACACAGAGTTGCCCTCGCCTCCCCAGTCATGTCTTCACACACATCCTCTTTTCTCTCCGCTTTTTGCGTTTGTCTGCACAAAACCAACATAAACGGCAACATCGGCTTGTGGTCGCGTTCTTTCCGCAGTTTTGCACACATCTGCTCTGCTCCACCAATGAGATCAGTGGATTTCTGCAGATCTGTGCTACACAGACGTGACCTGTAAATGTCCACGTCCGTGTTTGTTTACCTTTTCTCTGGATGGATCACATGTGTTTCTGCGAGACGTGGGAAGTTTAGAGGCTGTGTCGGAGATCCCCACGACAAAGGATTTCAGATCAGTCGTGAAGTGTGTGACCCCCTGTACTTAAGCTATCGTGTAGTGTGCACTCCTTCATGACACAAAAGACATACATTCAGTGCAAAATAGTCATTAATTGTGAGCTGCCCACTGTTCACAAAATTGGGTCAGATTGTAGAAATCGTGTAGTGTGACCCCAAAAGGCACCACTGCTCCAGTGTTTTCCAGAAACTGTGACTTGAATGCTTTAGCCCCTGTTTACAAAATTGTGCATCCTTTTGAAAGATCGTGCAGCAGACAGTGTGGTCGAGAGCCGGTACCAGCAGAGCCAGAGGTACCTGGAGCTGAATGAGAGGCTGCAGCAGGCGAAAGGAGAGCTGGCTACCAAGAGGGATGAACTGTGCCTGGCAGGAGAGAGGTTGGAACAGAGTGTGGCTGAGGTAAAGGGGAGAGCACTGTGAGACATGCCTCGCCTAACCCTGGATACCTGGGTACTGGAATCTGAGAACCACACTACCATGTAGTTTAAGCAAAGTCCACCCTCCACATCTACCTTATTTTTAAAATCATAGTTGTATTTTAGGATAAAATTAACGACGCCACAATCCAGATACTTGCCAACAGTTTTGTGATGCCAAATTGCGAACATCTTTCAGAATACGCAGTTTGTTTAATGTGCAATTATTACTTTTTACAGCTGTCTGTGCTGCCAGTGATATAATTTGTCATGCATTGTTCTTTGTGACTTATTTCTTCATCGTTATGAATCTTTTAAAATTGAAGCTGACAAAGTAGTGTTTGACAAAGTAGTGTGGAAAAGGTGCCCAACAATGAAGGTACTAACCTGTCATAATTAACATTTGTATGTATTCATTACAAAGTCTTGTTTAATATTTGTATTTATTAATTAAAACTGTCTTGTTCAGCACATTTAAGATCTTTTTCATCATTCACCTGTATGTGAATATTATTATATTGACAGCAAAACTTATGGGAAGGCAAAGAGCTTTTTCATTTGGTTTTAACTGACGAAATAAACATGGTGTGAAGGATCTTATGTTTGAGTGTACATAAATATAGATGTAAAATTAAAGTCTGACTGCATTTCCTAAGTGGGATGTATTGGGAAACATCTCTACAACATAAATTGACAGGTCAAGGATAAACTTGCATGGTGAAGACTTGGATTTTCTGGAGTACATGTAAAGGTAAATTGTAAATACAGATCACCTCATGCGAAATCCACAAAATGTCCTGCAAATAGCTATTCATGTTAGTCTCCAGCCAGGAAGTCTTCCAGGTAGTACATTGGGGGTCCAGTTACCTTTTTGTCAGGAAATGAAATGCAGAGGACTTCTGCATCCCCATTGTTTGTTTATAATGTGGCTTGTGATATATGTACAGTAACACCCCATTTTGTGTGGCTTCTTTTCTGCATCCTCAATTATTTAGTGGAGTATCGCCACAGTTTCATTTTGCATTCTCTGTGGGGAAAAAATTAAAAGAGAAATAAGTATGTAATCTCCCTCCTCCCTCTGTAAAGGAATCCCACAAGAATGGGGAGGGGCTAATCATTTAAGGACAAAGATTAATGTACTTGAAAGATTTGATAAAGGTAAATGTCACTTTAGTAATGGTGCTCCAAAGACTTGCCAAGTTCTTTGTATATACAGGGATTTACATTTGTTTAATTTACTTTGTATTTGTAAAGTATATGTATTCAGTATTTTATATATAATTTTGTGTGCATTTAATATTTTCCTGGTAGTAAATCTGGTTTGTACACCCTTGAAAAAGCAAAGGTTCCCTCTGGACCCCAATGAGTGCCTAGGCGGCCCCCAGACCCCAACCTCGGTGTTCCATTTCTAAATTGCAGATATTTTTCTGTTCTGCCATCTCTTTCATAACAAAATAGCAAAATAAAATTATAAAAAAATAAAGACCTTTTAACAGTTGAAACTAAAATAAAGTAACCATTTCCACAACAATACCTGTTTTTATTATCTTCTGGAAAGGTGTAGTGCTATGTAATACTAAATATACATTTTAAGCATAAATCTAATATTTTTTATAAATCTACATTTATATAGAAGGTATGCAACAAGATTTGTTGTATTCTTTTACAGTTACCTTTGTGTTTGGGTTTACATTTTTTAAGATTTTAATATATTTTTTTTGTTTCTTACCTTGTTGTAGACGCATGGAGTTAGAACCTGCATCTCGTAAAACAAGAAATGCATCAAACTGCTAGCAATGATCTAGGAGTATTATGCCATTGTTGAAAAAATGTGAACAATGAGAGCAAATTATTTGATGTAATATACATAATTTAAATGTAAATTGATGTAATCTTTTCTTGATAAGTTAGTACTTGCTTAACAAGAACATAAACAGAGTAAGACAATGTGGAGGAAAAAATAAATCCTTTTCTGCCTCAGTCCTTTTTGTCCTGTGATCCTGGAATTCTGTAACTGTTACTATTAATGGCGTGCATTCTTTAAAACAAGGAAAGTAATGTTAAGACAATGTACAATGCACTAGTTACCGTGTACAGTTCTGTGTTTTGCTGTTTTTCCCGTGCACACATAATAAATTCTGAATAGAGCTGTTGACTCAATCTTTCTTCCAGCACAGACAACCAAATTAACCTTTCTTGTACCTTTTTTTTTTTTCTACTGTGATGTATTGCCACCCTTGTATACACCTAGAGATTGAAACAATTACATTTCCAGTATGAAAATCTTTTTTTTTAATTTTGTCAAGTTTACCCTTTCAATCCTGAACTTCTGGTGTGAAAAACACTATACTTCAATAAAGTAGTGTAACACCATCTAATATGTCTAAAATAGTGTATGGATAGAAGCAATGGCAAACTGGCACCACTTCTGTAGAAAACTATATGCATCACCAATATGATGAAAAAACTTTGTTTTACTGAAAAGGCTACATAAATCAACAGACCTGGAAAAAGGTAACATATAATAATTACAGAATTTAGATAATTCTAGTTAGTATTTAGTTAGTTCTGTATTGAGGACCTAAATATTAGATTTTATATCAATTTGAAATATATTTTTATTTGTTAATTTGTGTTTTTATTATACAAACAGAACCTTGGGTACCAAGGTGCTTTTACAGTGGGTACCAGGCCCAGATTTTCCATCAGTGCAGTGTTTTTATTAAAGAATAAAATCCAGTCTTGGCTAGTGCTTCTGTGACCTTTGTGCATTTCATAGGAGCTGGCAGTTCAGATGTATGTTGTAGTGGTTTAGAACACATTTAAAATAGCTAAAGGTGTGGACCTACATTTTATTATCTTTCTGTAATTTCCATGAGCTGGATCAAAGGAATACCCAATGGAAAAAGATGATGCATTTCCTGTATTCTTGAATTTGCTTTTGGACCCCACTCCCTATGCCCCCAAAGGCATATTTATGTACACTCAAAGGCACAGAAATTCATTTATATTCTGTCTAAAAACAATAATTAGTTTTGAGTCATTTTGTTTAATTTAAAGAGCCTTAAGCATCTTCCTTTAATACAGACTACTACGGAAGCTATTTGAGGATTGCAGCGTAATAGTGGTGCTAGTGTGGAACATAAGTACTGAAAATGCTCAACGATTGTGTCACAGTGGCAAATAAAGTACTCCAAGGCTGATTGGATGAAAACATTTATTTTGTGGATTCCTGCTCTTCAGACACAATACATTAACCATTTGTCTTTCAGCACAAATCTGGTAGCCTTCCTGTGATTTATGAACCAAAGCCTAATGTATACAGGCCAAACTCAAAAATAGTTTCAGAATGAGAGAATGAGTGTATCTTTTTTAGTTTTTGTTTGACTGGATGTATTAGTGCTAAGATTCTGTTCACATTGTGACAATGCTGTACCTTTGCAGGCTCCCACCATCAGTTACATTCAAGTCAGATTTCTCTTCTTAATACTGAAATGGTGATAAGTGTTAAATTTGTATATTGGAAAATAAAACCATTGATCTCTAAATAGCTTCTCTTGCCTTCCATATCAGTACCTCTCTAGCATAGGAGTAAAGGTTGTGTTACAGAAAAGCACTTTCACATGGGTAGGGAGTATATTGTGTGTGCCATACTAAATTGCTGTAACTTCAAAAGAAAAGCAAAGAGAAACCTTATTTGGAACAGCTCTTGTGTGTTGATCAGGGAGGTCATCTTTCAAATGCTAAGTTTGACCTAGAATGTATATACACTAGAAGCAGCTGCTTAGTCTAACATGTTTTACATCAAGCAACTAACATTGATAATGCTATACTGTGGATTTTGCCTTACATAGCAGTTAATGAATTAAAAAGGGTTATTGAAGGAAATCATTAATTGATGGGAAATGTGGTCAGTAGTGAAGTATATGGTTAATATTATTTACCTAAGATACTAAATGTATATAGAAACACAAGTGAGTATGAGTAAATGTTTGGAATAATGTCAAGCATTTTCCATTATGCTTAGTTTTCTTTGTTACTAGGTAACTAACCTTGATATTTTGTCTCGACTCCCCTACAGTTTTTTGCAGCTAATGTTGAAATGTATGCCAGGCAATTGTTAAAAGTTAATGTTCCTAACACAGAGGAAAGCAGGAGGGAATAATTCCTTAGCTTTGTCACTTAAATGAGCTTTCTCATAAAGGTGCCTGAGGTGTAACCACAAACACATAAGAATGGAAAATAAGAATGTATGCAATACTAGTCAGAAAAGAACATTCAAGAAATGTTGATGCATGAAATCAGAAGTATCCTGGGAAAAAAAACAAAAAAACGTATTTTTAACATGAAATGACAATGCATTGTAAAATTTTCATATGATTTCAGCATGAACTTGTAAATATATATTTTCTATGGCATAGTTGTTTGCTGTAATAGTCACCTTTACGTTAAAACACGCGTTGCAAAATTATACAATGCTACGTATTAATTCAATAGTTATGAAATCTCTTAGACAAGAAGCATCTGAACTGAAACGGTTTAATGATCAAGTAATTCCTTGATCTCAAAATTGTCCTTAGATTTAGGACTGTGTGTGTCTGTACAGCCACTGTTTGAATGCAATCTTCAGACTTTCCACAAAACCGCATTCTGGACACAATTCTGCATGTGAACATCTTAATACAGTATGCTTGTTTATATAAAAGCAGTAGTGAATACATTTACTATTATCCTGCACACAATATTACCTGTATCACTCCTGTATATCTTGCAGTAGCCTCTTGCATCTAGCCACAAAATTATATATATTTTCCTGTTCTTGATAATAGCTGAGCATTACCTGATTCTAGAGGCAAACACTAATGAAACAGAGCATACGATAAGCAGAATTCATTACAGCTACCCAGCAGGATTAATTACAGTCATTAAAGACTGGTTCGATAAGAATTGCTGGAAAGAAAAAGGATATCTTCATTTTCAAAATAATTGTCAATACAATGATGTAACAGAGATTTACATTTTGTTCCCTTGAAAAGTGCAGCTGAACGAAAGACAGCCAACATCTACAAAATGTAATTGGTGCGTACAGGTTGGTGTATATTCAGCATGCAGTCTAGGTCATCAGGTTAGGCTTTTTGCACAATGGGAAGCTAGCAGGGACTTATCCATTACAAGGAAGGAATTAATACTGTTCAAGAAAGATAGGGTTCCATATAATTCCAGCAGTGCAGATTGTTTCAGTGTATATTCCTGTAGCTGATTTTTAAAGTGAAGGCTGAAAGTGTCAATAGTCTCAGTCTTAAGTCTCTTGTGAAAGGCTAACCTTTAACATGTTTTAAGAAATGCTATTCTTGATGATTTTTTCGATCCATTAATTCCATGTCTCTGTTATACAGGTTAACAGTCTGAACTGAAGTATAGTTGCTTCATTTTATTTTTCTTCCTTCTGTAGTAGACGAGTCCTTGAATATACAAGTTTAGATAGGAAAGCACCCAATCGCAGTGCTGACTAATGAGATTTGCATATTTATTTTCTGGGAATATTTATTCACTCAGGGAATGGCTGACTGCTGAATCTCTGTATCCTATTTTTTTTTTTATCTTACACAATACATCTAATACTTCTAACAAGCAAAGTTTTATGTACAAATATAAAAAGTACAAAAAATGTGCACCTCAAACAGTATTCGGATACCAATTTCTCTTTTCAGACCATCTCTAAAAGTACCCAATTTGTTTTACCTTCAGTTAGGTCCTCAATGTAAGTAAGTCCAGAACCAGCTTATAACAGCAGAAAGTCAGCAGTCCAGTCAGGGAAGCCTTCCACATCTACCTTTTGCACCACACTATCTCTACCATATGCATTAGGTTTTTGATTTGAAGTTACCTCTGTGCACCCTAAAAGACAAACGATTCCTGATGCAGTGAGACATATTGGAAATGTAAAATTCCAGAGGTAAAAGGGTTGATATATCAGAAAACCACCTGAGTGTAAAATTTCAGGAGCACAGTTGGTACCTAGATATCTTAATTCAAAGATGAAATGTTTGTTGCTTAAGCTTCAAGTTTTTCACCTGGCTTTTCATTGAGTGTTGGGGTACGGATTTGCGCACTCTGTGAGCCACAAGCCATGGGACTGGGGATGTAGTTAAAGGGCGTGACCCTTACAGCCTTGCTGGGAGAGCTATGACGGAAGTGACCAATTCCCCCATTGTGCCCTTCAACAGAGTGGGCAGAAGCTGGGCCACTGTGGCTCTTAAAGGATCCTGATATTTCTGCTAAATCGCCCTCTTGGATGGACGCACTGCTGCTGGAAGCTGTGCTGATCTTTCTTATGAGAACTGCCTTGGCTACTTCCTCACTGAAGTCTGGAGCCTTCTCAATGGTGGGAGAAGTGCTGGAGTTAGTCTTTTTTATGGTGAAGTCCTCTGTCTGCACAGTGGCATCACTTGTTTTCCTTGATGGCAGCATGATGGTTGGGAGCTTCCCAGGCAGTGGAGGCATCGGCTTTTGCCCCTCTGGAGACTGCACCAGTGGTAACGCAGTGGATGGGAGGGTGCTCTTTAGGATGTGAGGTACGTCTTCATCCCGAATCCTCCTCCAAGTAATTTGTCCATTTGCTCGAGATCCTTGTTTTTGTTGTCTTTGTTGCTGGGTCTTACTGCCGTCTTCGCTCTTTGCTTTCCCACTGGAATCAGAGGAGGAGGATAGTACAGAGGAAGGGCTGGTGGCCCTCTTCAACACATTGATATGAGGAGAGGAGGAGTGGCGCTTGAAGGTCGCTCTCTCCCGTTGCCAAGCTCCAGCAATGTTCTTCTCAGGGAGTCGGCCGGGGCTCTCGGAGCTGGTTCTCCTGGCTGGACGGGTCCCCGAAAAGCTTCTGTCACTAGAACTGGCTCTAGAGAGAGTTGCATTCTGGCTGACAGTTCCTTGCCCCTGGACTTTTGTCTGCATTTGTCTCTGTCCTTGTCCAGCACCCTTTAGCTCCTGGCAGCGTGACGAACAGAGAAACACAGCTGGGGCTCCTGAACGTGTTTTACGTGGAGATGGACACTGGGAGGTAGGTACAGACCTGGAAGAGGGAACCTCATTTCTCTGTCTTAGCATGCTGGGAGATTCTTTGATGAATGTCAGCTGCCTCAGGATACCATTTCGGTCTGACTCACTACTACTTGACTGCGCAGAAGTCATGCGGACCAGCTCCAGACGATTGGCAGGACGGGTTCTGTTCCCTGATAGTTGTGTGTTTTGTCTGCTAATGCTTGGCGATGATTGGTTGGTGACCAAAGGGGATATAGTCCTGGAAGGCATAGACTGTCTCGAAGGAGTCTGCATGAAGGGGATTCGGACAGGTGACTTCTGTGTTTTTTTGTGTGCTGGAGATTTCACATTGGTGGACTTTTGAGCAGAAGCTGGGTTTGATTTCTTGTCCATTAGGCTGTTCACTGGCTTTGTTTCTTTCTTTGGAATCTGTTTACTGTTTGGAAAGGGAGAGGTTAGTTTCTTTTGTGGCTGTCGGGATGGTGTGGAGGTTTGGGATGATCCTGAAGACGTACTTTTGGTCATCCTGGCTGGTGGTGTGGAACTTCTTTTAGGTAAGGAAAGCTCAGTAGAATCACTAGGCTGTCCTAATCTGTGCAGGCTCCTTGACCTCTGTTGGGCCAGGTTTGGGTTCTTTACTGGAGTTTCAGTCTTGGGTGACATCTTTTTCGGAGTAGGCTTCTGTGAGCTATTGACCTCCTTTTTGGGATTTGGCATATAGATCACTGTTCTCCCCCTGAACACCACAGGTAAACTTGGCACAGGCTTGCGCTGGGCAAAATCTAGCTGGGCTTTGGAATTTCTGCCATCTGCCATTTTATTACCCTTACCTTGCTCTTTGATGTGTTTGCTCCTGTCACCCTTCTCTGGGTTGATGTGAAAGCTGGATCCAACAGACACACCAGACATGAAAGAAAGGACAGACTCTGACTCGGAAGAAAGCTCTCTGGATTTTGATGCAGCCTGCAGTCGTGTGACAATAGCATTGGCATCCTCCTGAATGGCTCTCCACTCCACACTGTTCAGGTCTGAGTCTTTATCTGATGCCACATCATCACTCTCCTGGTCTCTTGCAGAGTTCCAGCCTTCTATGGCTTTCTGTATGTTATTCTTCAGTTTCTGTTTCCTCTCAGCCTTCCTCTTCCTTGCCGAATGCCTCCTCCTCTGCTTAGGCATAGCTGAGGTTATGCACTTTTGCAGCAAGTCATCTTCTGAGTCGAGGCTGACTGAGCTGGGTGAGCTGTCTTCATCATTCTGATTGCGGCTATTCTTTGCATCACGGGTCTGAATTGAAGCCATGTGATGCCTGTTTTTTACCCAGATCTGCTGGGCTTTCCCTTGTTCTTCGTCCAAATCAGCATCACTCAATGAGCTGAGAGAGGAACTCAGGGAATAGCAAGGTGGTGTCTCATCCATGATCAGATTGTGCTTTATCTTATTAGACACACCCTTGTGCCTTGACTGGAGATTAAGGCCCCTCTCTGCATTGGCTGCAGCATGTGCCAAAAGATTCCTGTTAGCCTCCTTAATTTGCTTTCTCCCAGTGTTTGTAATCCTTTCTTCCTCTCTCTTTGTGTCCACCTGGTCATCATAAAAACAATAAATGGCTTCCTCAGTGGGTGTTGTGTGACGCATAGATTGAAATGCCAAGTTACCATGCACATATTCTCCATAAATAGTTTTCTGGCTCTGGTTAATCTCTCCACTCTGCTTCCTGATGGGTAGGTCTAGCTTTGGCATGTTCCTTTGCTGGCTCTGCTCCCGTCTTTGGATCAGATGACTGGGTGAATGTTCTCTACTTCTGAGCTGAGCAATGGAGGCTGTTACATCTTTATTGTTCAGCTGCACTCCTTGTGTGGGCATTACTCTCTTGATAACTCGGTTTACTTGGTTAGTTACTGTGTCAGCCTGACCAAGCAGTTTGGCAGGCTTATGGAATTGGGAGAAGGAACGGAGATCATCAATTCTCTTTGCTTGCGAAGCCATAAGGTCCTGTTTGTCCATTCTTCGGGGCCGCCAGTCCTTCATGCCTTTCTCCTCCTTTACTGGGTATTGAAGTGTTTCATCACTCAGGGATGTAGTGCTTGAGAAATTCACAGGAGTGCCTTCAGGTGAATCAGTAAATGAGGAATCGTCATGGTAATAGTCTTTATCAGGCCTTCCAGACTTACTCCCTGCACACATCTGATTGGTTTGAGCAGGAAGTAACATATAGACAGGCAGCTGCATAGACTTTCGAGCTTGTGAGTTTAGGACTTGGGTAGAGAGGCTAGACATCAAAGAAGTCTTAACCTTCCTGAATTTAGAAGGCATGGCTGAGTTAATGCATTCTTTAAGGATTTCTATGTCATCATCAGAGTTGCCCTCCCCATATCCATCTCCCTGATTCTCAAGCCCAAATAGATGGTGCTCTTCCCCCATCTCTTCTCTCTCTGCTGTGCTAAAAGTAGGGTTGTCTTTTTCATGGAGCAGGGGCATCAGCTTGAGCTCCACATCTTTCTGGATGTAATGCTCATGAAGAGGCAGGGCGCTGAGACTAGAGGCGCATGAGAAGTTCTCGGTGGGCTTTTCCACAGTAAAGTAGATCATGGTATCCAAGTCTGGCGGCAAGTTGAACCTTTCCTTGAAGTCGGCAATCTCCATAAACTTGCGGAGGTTACTCTCCCACTGTCCTCCTCCAGTCTGGGTCTCCTGACCACTCGGGTCTACACAACAAGGAGTCTTGCTGCGACTCGGGGGCATGGTCTGGCCTGGGCTGTCTGGTAGATCACTTGGGCTAATGGTGCCACTGATCATCTCACTGCACGGGTCACTCTGTATAGAGCTGGCTATGGAGGGTGACTCAAAGCTACCAAGAGAGCTCACAGAGCTGCAGCGGCTCATCACAAGTGGGGTCTCATGGATGTAGTTTTCAGAAGAACTGGATGGGGTCATGTCTTCATGTCTGCCAGGAGACACCCCCCTCAGGAAGACTTTTTCTCGTTTGGCAGGGCAGGGGATCTCAATGGGTTGGGAAGTAGGGCTGGTGGTGCTGACAAACTCTGGGGCCACCGGTTGACCTTCACTGAAGTCTTCCAAGTTCTCTTCATGCCCTTTATCCAGATCACATTCTTCTACTTCAATTATCTCCAGTGATGAGTCACTCTCTAATTCATTTTCACTCTGACTCTGCCCATCCAGAGCTCCATCCCCAGAGGACAGTGAGGATAGAGAGCTGCAGCGAGAGAAACATATTGGTGTGTTCTCAACCGAGTACTTCTGTAAGGTCTCTAGCTGCCCAAGAGTAGGGCTCCGGGCAGAGCTCATTGGAGACATCTTGGTTATGCTCCCAGTTGTTGGTACAGCGGGGATCCAGGCTTGTCTCCTCACCCCTTGAGTTGCCTGAGAGGAAATGGGATTCCTGGGAACACCAAACTTAGCCACACTCTGAATTAAGGGAACATGCTGATAGGAGGGGGAGAGTTTTATAGTGGGCACACTGGCTTCAGAGTGTTTGACAGTTGCTGGTGTTGGTGGTGGTTCTTGGACTTTCTCAATTTCAGCTATGTTCCTCCGGCTTTTCATGCCCACTTCACCACTATTCTCAGAGCCCCTCTCCTTCACATCTTTCTGGATTGTCTCTGTTGGAACACATTGGTCATCCTTATCCATATAGCCTTGCTGGGCCACCTTTAAATCCAACCTGTTGGGACGCCTTTGCACAGTGGCCGATCTGGCAGAGGGCCTGACTTGGTCTTTGCTGCCACAGTAGCCATCGCTGGTGCTTCCACTGTTTAGGCTGTCCGTAGATAAACTGGTATAAGCCGTCTTGAGCCGCAGGAGAGCATGGGCCCTGCTGAGGCGTTCTCGACGGGCAAAGCTGCTGGTGTCTGAAAGACGGCAGGGGGAGCAGGACTTAGCCCTGGCTTCGTGGAGCTCATCTGATCCATAGTGCCAGTCAACAAAGTGATCTTCAGAACTAAGGCTAAAACTGTCTTCTGATGATGTGTGCATGGTGATGTCCTCCACAAGCTTATCAATCTTGGCCACTGTGTTGGTGATCTTTTTGGCCAGTTTCTCCGCTGCCACAGATACTTCATCATCCACAGGCGGGAGCTTCTTGCCATCTTCAACTTGCGGGTCCACGTCTCTTTCAGGCTCACTGCCCTTCTTGCGGGACTGGCCTTGGAGGAAGTTGGAGGAGTTGAGGAACATGGAGAGCATAGAGAAGCTCCCCGTGTCCAGGCTTGTGGAGACATGGGGCGCTTCGTCATCGTCGAAGCAGCCCGAGTCGGAGGCGTAGTCTTTAGCCAGGCTCTCAATGTGGCGCAGTGGCTTGTTGATGTTGGGATGCTTGGGACTCTGCTGCTTCTCAATGGAGTCGAAGGTCTCCGCTAAGTGTTTGGCATCCAGCTCAGCCTCCAGGGCCTTCTGTTTCCTCATGTATAGGGAAGGCATACAGGACCCAGGAGAGATGACTGCAGCATCTTTGTACTTGAGGGGCCTATTGGTGAGGAGGTTCCTGAGGGCTGCAGCGCTGCCCATGGCGATCATTTTGTGCTTGGAGTGGATGAGGTTGCGCAGCATGCTAACTGCCCCCAAGTCCCACAGCAGCTCCTGGTCCTTAGGGCTACGAGCAGACAGGTTCCATAGAGTCCCACATGCATTGCTCACAATAGTGAGGCTGTGGGACCTTAGGTGCTGCAGGAGAGTCTGTAGACAATTGTGGTCTCTGAGGATTTGCCTGTATAAAATAAACAAGAGGGGAAATTCTTCACAAAGCACAAGGATGTCAGTAAATCAGTTATTAAAGATGGTTATGGAGAATTTGAATCCTAGAGGTCTGGAGATTTTAGTTTTACAATAAGAAAAATCTTTAAATCATAATTTGCTAAGGACTGCTTAATGGTAAATTAATTCACATCATTAGTAACTAATTAGTTCTGTTGCCTTGAAAGACTGGTGTCTCAATAAGACATTTTATTAACTTTAGAAAGTTATTTTAAGTGGTTTCCTGTAGTAGTTATTTTCCACTGAAATGAAAGTGGGGCGTACCTATAATCATCTCGGGTGGCCACCAGGCTGGACACATTGCGCAGGATTCCCCCACCACTCTCTATGATGGCCAGAGAGTTGCTTTGACACTTATAGGTGAGTGTGCTCACCAGGAAGCCTAATGCCCCATCCACAGAGCAGATAGCCACCTTGTTTTCAGTGCTGTGTGCTGACAGGTTCCACAAGGCACTGAGCAAGCTTTTAAGAGTGGACTCCTGAAAGAAAGCAGCAAAATTCACTATTTAGTCCTCTTAGACTGAACAGATATCTTGTGTACATGTATTGGGTATTTTTATTTATTTATTTATTTATTGGCAGACATCCTTATCCAGGACGACTTACAGTTTACAAAGAAACATTGTACTATTGCAATTTTGTGATGCTTTAAAATCTATACAAAATACAATTTAAAGCATTACAAAAGTGCAGTAGTATAATCAAAATAAAATAAGCATACATCCTATTAAAATGTCCTAAGTATATTCTAAAGGTAGAGGGGGCGTAGGAGAAATCACAGTAAAACAATAGTGCCAACAATACATAAGTACACAGGAGATTTTGTTCTAGGTTGCTGTGAAGCTATATTGGAGAACCAGCATCATCTAGCCAGGAAGATGTACATGTAGATCAGAATGTAGGAGTCTGTGATAACAGTAGTTTTAGATAACATTATTATTCAGGAAACACACAAGTCTGAACCCATATGTCACCGCATAAAACCTTGTATAACACTTTAGACAGAAATGCACTGTTACTTTTTGACCCACTAGGGGAGGAAACAATACTAAACAGACACTATAGAGTGGAGTTGCTGTTAAGAATCTAACTGTCACAGTCTTACCCTCCCCCCCACATAAAGAAAGCTAGTTGAAGGGAAACAAGCAAAAGCTCTTTAGTCCTATAATCTCACCTTAGTGGCCTGTAGAGCACAGGTCATCAGCGCTGTCACACTTCCCACTTCTCGAAGGATCTTCTTGCTGTTGATGTCAGCTCGCCACGACAAGTTTCTCAGAATACTGGAGACTACCTGCAGGCAGAAGGAATTGACAGTATTATCTTGTGAGAAAGTATTTTTTACTGGATGATCATTAGGATAATTTATATAGCTATAAATGTGTTTTTTTTTTATTAGGTTGTTGAATACATTCAGTTGCAGATTTGTGTCTATTTTATATCAAAATCGAGTCTCAAAATATAAACATAATGTATTCTCAGACACAGTATTTGGTTGGTTTCTTAAAACAGATTTAGAATTGCAGTATTTTCTACTCAATGGTCGGACAGTGGTACATGTGAAACAATAGACACGCTAAAGTGGTTTGTGGTTTTATGCCTGGCACAGTCCTATAAAAGTTAAATACAGATAAGACATGGCCATTCTGGATTTTACAGCTTCTCAATTCTCAATGTCTCCAGAACACAACCAAAAATGCTTTGTGACATCATATTGGATGTCTTGTTTTCAGATTTTATAAGATCATTTTACACACATATTAAGTACTGAGCTCAATCCTGCACCTCTCAACTCATCAAGTCAAAGTGAAGATTCTTCCTTTACGTTTTCTTTATTCATACTGACTTTCCATTTCCCAATGTGGACAGTATCCTGTACTTAATGTCCCTGGTTCAATCCCAAATTATGGATATAAGGTTGGTTGTGCCGCATAGCAGGTTGCAAATTTCACCTGGCTTTTTGAACTAGGATCATGATTTCTAATACTGAGGCTATATGACCTATAACTGCCTAGGAATAACAAGTGAAGAAGCCTTTCTGTACAATACCTGATGCAGTTCCTCACTGTCAGATGCAAGCTGAGCAACAATAGCCTGCAGGCAGCTTTTCTTGGAGCACAAGGTGGCCTGTGTAATACAAAGAAATGCATCAAGTCTACTATTTTAACAGCAAATGCCTAGCCTTTACATTATTTGTCCAAGTCCTGTTTTTTAATGTAGCTGAACTCTGCATTTGCATTCATTTTGCTATAATGAAGCATTCTTCCTGCCCATTACAGACTATGGGCCTATTTGTTCATTGTAAATGCGTCACTGTTACAGTGGAAATAATTATGTATTCCATTATTTCTGGATATGATATGAGTTGCCTATTCATATTGTAATCATTTCTGAGTAAGATTTTGTCATGGGGGGAGGGTGGGTGAAGTGTCAATACACCTCTCCAGAACTGCACCTCTGAATAGAGCAGTATTCGGATGCAGTGTTAATTTTAGCAGTTATTTTAGATTTAGTCTTAATCTTTTGATTAAAATGCTTATCAGTTTTAGCCACATTGTAGTCATTCCATCTTTCATTTGTTTTAGTTAATATTAGCCGACGAAAACTCCTGGCATTTTAGTCTAGTTTTAGTCAATGTAATTTTAGTCACATTTTAGTACATTTTTTTTTATTATTTCATTATCACCATTATGCATTATGTCTGATATTTAAAGTGATATTAAAAGCATAAGCATATTGTTAAACTCTACTGTAGCCAATCATGAATTGCGCTTCATGCTGTAAGCGCATAACGTGGCTTACTATACTTACAAATTAACCAATTAGATCCTAACTTTACTAATTACAATATCCGCACTTACCAGTGCTATATATAAAAGAACAGGTGTTTAACTTCACACAATCTGTATCAACTTCACGCCAAATACAGTAAACCACACCAAGTGCATTCAACGTTTAGCGAAACGCACGCTTGTGTACAATTGGGTAACATTCTGTTGTGCAGATTTCCGTGGTTTTGCGCAGATCTGCAGAATCCAACCGATCCCATTGGTGGAACAGTGCAGATCTGCGCAGAACTGCGATAAGCTGCGCTACACGAACATCGCGACCGAGTCAAGGCATGCATGATGATTAGACAATGAAACAGCTCCCTTGCAAAATACTGTAATTTATGTCCATTGTCTTGTGTTGAATTTTCATTTCGTCACATTTTAGTCAACTAAAATTAGAAGACATTTATTTTTAGTTATCATTTTCCCCCCCACAGTATTTCGTCTCGTTATCGTCACTGAAAATAGGTCGTTGAGGAATATTTTTCGTCATAGTTTTTGTTGAAGAAATTAACACTGCTCAGATGTAATGCAGCAGGCTTTCAGCTGTAGCTATAATATTGTGGATGGGTTAATACTGTTTTAGTGACAAAGTAGTTGATATTACAAATTTAGTACACATTTTATCAAACCAACTATGGCTGTTTGGGGATGTTGCAATTTTTTCTCCCTCTCTGTACTTCATATTGGGATGTGGCAACAGGGAAAAGAAAAAAGAAAAGAGCCCCCAGCCAGACAACCACCTTAGCCCAGCACCAGGAGGGATTATACAGCCTCACTCCTTCATGTAATTCTGTCATGTTATGCTTTAATAGCAAATTGTCACTATCCAGTCCTGCAAGGGTGTCATAAATAACATGATGGGTAACACTCCATGGCCCAGCCAACGTGCAGTGGATTGTCCTAACATCACGCTGCACCAATGAGGAATAACACCACCCACCCACTGTGTGATGCGTCCAATCAAACTCTTCAGGGTAGTCACCTTAAAACCAGCAGTAATTTTTGAAAATGTTGCTCTGTTCACCTTTTGATGCTCCACTGCTGTGTAAAGAAATAGCTGGCCTTTTTCATGCTATATGAAGGAAACTTGGATTTTTTTTTGGACAAATCTTCAATGCCAGAGACCGTACACAGAGCCGGTTCTAGACATTTGGAGGCCCTAGGCAAAATTTATGTTGGAGGCCCCCCTCTTGATTGGTGGATTGGTGTAAACAATGCGGGTCAAGGCTCCCCGCCCGGGATTCAAGCCGCACACCTGCGGCGCTCCGCTCCGCGGCGGCTCTAGCACAGCAGAGTGTTAAGCCCTCTACGCTAATAGGCTAGGACTCCTACCACAGGAGGATTAACACTACTACTTTTACCGAGTTACGTCACTTTGTAACGATCTCATTATGACACAAATGAGCCCCGTTACAGTCGCATATAGGGATGTTACGGTTACGGAGGCCCCGCCTCCAAGCCTGAGGCACTAGGCAATTGCCTACTCTGCCTATAGGTAGCGCCGGCCCTGACCGTACACAACAGTAAACAGGAGAGCGCCAAACCATCCTGAGTGCTATCTTACCTGTTTAACTCATCTGATCTATGAGATCATACACAGCTAGTTTTACAGCTGTTAAACTGAATATTAAAACATATTGAATAGAATCAAACCAGTCTGTTCACTAAACCCTTGATCTTGTGGTAGAGGAATGATCAAGAACATAAATCTTTGCTTCATTGGAACACCCGAGTTTAACGTCCAGTTTCCTTCTTTTTCTTCATCCTAGGAACCATATCCTAGGAAAAATACTTCACAGAACTGGAATCTGGACGCATTCCCAAAACAGGACAACATATGCGACTGTGAATCAACACAATCACCCGAGTCTGGCTTACTCAGGAAATGTTGATAAGTATTTGAATATTAAACTCTCATTGTATGATTTGGAGAACTTTGTTAATGTTTCATTTATAATCTCTGACCTTTACTGTTTTGTACGGTAGTATAGAGTGTTGAATGTAATATTAAGTTGCGTTTGTGTGATAATCCAAGTATGTGTTTGTGTGTGAATTTCTACCCATATTTAGTTTAACCTGTACTGTACTTCCAATCAGTCAGGTATCGCTGTTGGTGTCTTTATATTTAGATAAATGTATTTATCATTCACATTACATATGACTGTCTGATTTGCTACATATTTATCTCTATTTCTTGTTATCTTAATAAAGTGTGTTATTTTATATTCATTTTAATGGCTGTGTACATGTTAATAAATTAGGCTCTACCAATTCAAATAAGTAAAACTGTAACATCTTGCCAATAATCAATCAACAAAATATGATCTGAAAAGCCAACCACTAGACTGTGGGTAAAAAAAAAAAAAAAATCTTCTTTGGTGTCTCTCTGAAACTCTTACTTTGTTGACCACGTCCCCAAAGGTGAGGTTGGTGAGGGTCATGCCCGCATAGCGCCGCAGTGCCATGTTGAGCGGGTCATTCTGCATCCCATAGAGCTCCTGGTCCAGCTGCATTAGCTCTGCTACTGCCTGCAGACCACCTGGCAAATGCACACACAACAGCAATTCCATCAGGATTCCCAGAAGCCTCTCAAAGCAGATTTTAGAGGCAAAGGCATATTTGCTACAAGCAGTTTTCCCTTAAGTTTGGAATGGTTTATTTTTTTATTTTCTACCCCCTCAAATCAGAATCGCCAACTGATAATCAGCTCAGCTCACTACTATAGCACACAGGAGATGTAAATGGCATACTTCTGCGTTTCAGGGAGAAATTATGCATGTTATGCAAACCTTATAGAATTCTAGGGACAGCTGAATCCAACATAGCTTAAATTTGAACTAAAAATGTCTGAATCAGAGGGCCCAAAGAGGAGGCTTTAATTAGTAGAGCCATGGGGGGAGGCCCATTTCAGTTTCTTGTTAAATTGAGTTAGGTTAGAAGCTACCAGATACTGAGAATCAATTCCCATTATGTAACTTTATTTGCCAATTATGTGAATTATTTAAATGGCTCATAGTAGTTCACGTACAGGACCTTATGCATTCTGTGTTTTGGAGATTCATCCGTCCATTCCACTTACCAAGCTCGTTCATGGCTCTGCGATACTCTTCCTCGAAGGAGAGCTTCATGACTGCACACATGGCCTGGCAGATCTGGGGCTCCACTGGTTCAGGGACAGCGGAGAAACCTGCACACAAATAACAGCACAGTGAGAACCCTACCCAGCAGTTTATTTGATTAATGTGGCCCTCCATATACCCTCGCAACATAAGCTCCACCCCCTCCCAAGTCCACACCCACTTGTGGTTTTGCACTCCTCTTGCCCCTGGGGCCCACAGTGATTCTCCAGCCAGTCCCAGCCAGCTTCGCATTGGGCGCGGATCTGCTCCAGGACGTGCAGGACTCTCATCTCCCGGCGGGCCTGTCCCTCATCAGGCTGGGAGTAGACAATGTTGTGCAGGGCGGCACTAGCTCGGGATCGGGCCTCCCGGCTGCAGCCCCCACTGCCCCCAGCCCCCACCTCTCCTGTCCCGGCCGCATCGTGTAGGATCTGTACCAGCAGAGGGACACAGCCTGACTTGCGCATGGCCAAGCAGCTCTCCTGGGAGCTGGACATGGTCAACAGAGTACGGGACATCTCCTCCCGGTCCCGGGTGGCCAACATAGACAACAGCCAGAACACCATTTCCACCTGGAAATGAAGGGCAGCAAACATTAGCATATGCTTAAAAGTAGACAGCTTGATACAAAGGGAATAAGACTGAGACATGAAGTACCTGGTATGAAGTTTGAGTGAGACCTTGGCTTTTCCCAGAATGACATGGACACTGTTGTGAAAGGCTGATCTTTATATTGTGGAAATCATTATGCAGGTTTCAGGGTTTGGCTCATTTCAACATGGCAGGTCTTTTACATCGCCTTTCATTAATCACTTTGCATCATGTGATGAAATTTAAACAGTGACGTGAACATAACTCTCACCAACACTGTACCATTGTTCTATTACCCATTTTTGTCAATCACAGACACAGCAAATAGGTTTTTCTAAGCTAACTGGACAAGGTCATTACGTTTCATGATACTTCCTGTAGTAACACTGCCCACAAAACAGTAAAAAATATAAATAAAATTATTCTGTAATTATGTCTTTACAGACATGTTACTAGAATGAGTTTGATAAATCTAGTTGTAATGAAAGTATGCAGATTGTGCTTCATATAATGCATACAGTAGGACACTTAACAAGCAGAAACTTAAATGACAGTGAATTACTAAAGATCTCAGCTATGTATTCTTACCTTCCATTTAATGCCGGAGATGTATCAAAATATAAGTAATCTGTCTTGAAAGTATGAGCCACAGTGATTTCTGGATTCTTACTGCTTTGAAATAAATGTGGATAATAACCCTCACTGATTTGATCACTCTGATCTGGCTGAAACAAGGGGGCAAAACAGGACTGTGATACAAAGAGTGAAAAGTGACTGGGTTATTGCTCATCTGGTTAAAAATACTTGACTTGGTGTTCAGAGTCAGTCCATGAATATTGATCAATTGATCACTATGCACTGTACTCTGTGTTCTGTCGCAGAAAACAAGATTTGATTGGCCACAATTTCCTTTAGTCCTTTCCTCTGATTAGGTCAGACCCTGCGTATTAACCTCTAATTGGTGCTCTGAGATGGAAATAAGGATTCCCAATGATCTTTGAGGCATCCCCACTAAGATGCAAGTTAGGGAAATAGAATGAGAAACAACATATTGGGGAGGAAAGAAAAAGCACATTCTTACTTTGCTTCCAGCGTCACTGGGTGCTTCTGAAATTGAACTGTTTGCCATATTCTCAGATTCCGACACAGCTAGCTTTCCACAGCCATGAATCTGAAATGAACAGGGTTTATAGTGAGTTCTGAGTTTAGTGTGTTGAATTTGCTTCTGCATATGTTAGACTTGGTTACTCTTCAAGCACAGAGTGATCAAATGAGGTTGCCACTATATCTAATTATGGCTACAGCACTGGTACCCTCTTCTCCTCCATCCAGCCATTATTTTTTCAAGTCATCGTTCCCTCACAAACAACAAACAATGAGCATTTCCTAGAAGTAAACATCTGCAGTATCAGCCCACAGTAACTATGACTGTGTTTGGAGGTCTTGAAGAACTATTTCTTATGATAGGGAGGACAAGGAGCACGCAGAGCCAGATTTAATTTGAGTAATACTAAAGTAGTTTAATAGTAGTTTAAGAGTAGTTCAACTGGGTTCCAGATCGATGGACAGTCAGGAAGACACAAGTTTTTCTAATGAACATGCTATCATACAGAAGATTACTCTTTTTGTTTGTTGTGCAACTACATGACGTCAATGATATACCCCAACTGTGTTGCAGACAGAAATCTAGTAACTGATCTATTTGGACCATTACTACACATGGAACATTTAAATTTAAATTTCTTATTAATCATACAATTAATCTTAGTGATTATGGAATCGTATCAAGTCATTTAACGTGAGGCAACAAAAATAACACTGGTAATATGTTCTGTACACCTTACAATCTTTGAACTTTATGTATGACCTGTGTTTGGTCTAGTTATACACTTCATCAGCTTAAATCCAGGACTGAATGCTGTAGTCGATGTTGCGATTCAGTTTGTTGATTCTTTATTAATGACCTCAGTCAATAGTCCCCGAGGTCCTCTTAGTACTATCTTTCTGCCTGGCTAATATTCTATTTCAATTTTCCTCTGCCCCCCAATATAAATAACAAATAACCCATCAATGGTGTGCAGCTGTAATTTCCGTCCATTTCATAGATTGAGCAGTAGTCTGATATTAGAGAATAGCTGCTGCAAAAGACTTGAGAATCAATATTGCCTTAGCAAAACCTTACTTTACTTAATCATTGTGTATCGGAGAGTTGAACAGAAGCAATTTAACATACATAATCTACAGGAAGGAAGTACAATATAATAGGCAGGTCATCTTATCTCAATATGCAGGGATGGAATCCATTCCAAATACATGATAAATGCAAGTAGGGGTATTCAAATAGCATTCTACTACCTCCGAGCACATAGTCGCCTCATTTTCAATGAGTGGACTGAATTAGGCAGAGGATTGTTCTGTGAGCCAGCATGGGGAGGGATAATCAGTCGTGAAATTTTAACATGTAATAAGGCCTAACAGACAAGCAGACAACAGTTGGCTAATATTCACATTCATCAGACCCACCTCCACCCCCTCTTGCCTCTCAAACTAGAGGGGACAGAAATGCACTGTTCCAAACCCTGTCCAAAATTATACCTAGCAAATTGCTGAATTGCATCACTTCCAGTTTATGACAGTCATTAGTTGAAATGGAAAGCATAGCCTGCTGCTCCTGGTGGATGTGATGAGTAGCAAAGTCACAGTCAATGCCAAAAGCTTTGTTGGTAAACAGACCACGTGTTAATAAATAAATAAATGTGATAAGGCTTTCTCGCTGTCTGCATTTTAACAGCAAAGGGATCAATGACTGGATGCAAAGACACATAAACTCTCTCTCTCTCTCTCTCTCTCACACACACACACACACAAACACACACCGCTTTGTACCCTCACTACTCCTAAGAGGACCAGCACTGCCACTTTCCCCTTTCCTTATCTCATCACCATGGTAACCTAGGAGCTGTTGCCACTAGCGATCACACTTCTCTCAGACAAAGGGCTGGTCTAGACGGCTACTGCTGAGGAAGGGTGAAAAAGGAAATGAGAAAAAGGGTGAAATGCAAAATCCTCCCTGCAAATCAAAAATTGGGAAATCACAGGGTTAAGTGCTTAACCCTAATTACACTCTCACACACACCCCAGGCAAAAAACATAAATACATACAAAAAAACACAATTGAAAATTTCACAGGGAGCTATTAGAGTCATCATGGTCGAATTTGAGAAACAGAAATGAGAACCCACTACCCTTCGTTCCCCACCCTTGAAAGCAGTTGGAAAATCTCTCGTCTGTCCATTCAAAATGAAAAAGCAAACCTAAGGCAGGAAGACGAAGGCTGCAATCCTCACTGCTAACAGCATTCCCGGAAGCTTCATTGCTATTCTCGTGGCCGGCTTTTTGCTTGGGTGAAGACAGGCAGGCAGGATAAGCAGGCAGGCATGAGAAGCTCAGATTGGAGCATCACTGTACTGCCAGGCTCCAGATGCCCAGGCGCATGCTGAACTCTCTACCTCCCAGCCAATGAAAGCAGAGGCAGCACGGGCAGGCAGCGGTTTTCTGCATAGCAACACAGGGCGGCCGGCTCCCACTGCTAGAGTGCAAGGTGAGTGTAAAGCAATGAGCTGCAGCACAGCAACAGGAAAAAATCCTGTCATCTCAAGGTTGAATTCAATTCTGACTACCAGTTTGCTCCAAATGGTGGTAGATTTTAGAAACACCATGTACACCCTCAGATACTCTGTTACACAAGCATTGCAGTGCTACAACCCAGCAGTGAATATAATACATTAACACATTACAATACTTGGATCCTGCTATTTTTTTGCAAAAGATTTCTTCCCTTTTTAACTTTGAGGTTTTGGATATTTTCTACATACAGTATATTGTTTTTTAAGTGAAATGAAACCTTTAATAGTTACACTAAAACAGAAAATATTCAGGTTTATTCTGAAATAACCATACTTTTACTATCACTTATTTTAAGTGAAATTTGTATGTTCTGTGTTGTATACTGTACTCGTCCTTTGGTCGCTGCTTTATGATGCTCAACATAAAATAATTATGATGATTAATATTATAAAACATAACTCAGGCTTTGCTCAATATATAACCTAACACTTTGAATGATTAAAAATGCAAAATACTAAATAAAATGTATATAGCAGTGGTTCTCAAGCCTGTCCTGGAGTACCTCCTACCCTGCTGTTTTTTGTTCCAACTGAGCTCTCCATTACTTAATTTAACCCTTAATTGAAGTAATTTGATTACATTTGACTCCTTACATTGTGTAACTGATTAAAAGTTGGTTCCTTAATATTTTCAAATACAATTTTTAAAACCCCTACAGTTAAAAATAATCAAAATGCTCTGATTTAGGAAATTATTAGTTCAATTAAGGGTTCAATTAAGTAATTGAGCAGCAGGGTAGGTGGTACTCCAGGAGAGGTTTGAGAACCATTGGTATATAGTATATTCTAGATTGTCCAAACTGAAGTTCCTAGTACAACTGTTACTATAATACAGTCTATGTTATGGGCCTTTTTCTCATCCATGGGTGTGTCAGAGCTGTAGTACTCGAGACCGGTATCGAGACCGGATTTGAATGGTCTCAGTCTCGTCTCGGACTCAACCCTGTCTGGACTTGGTCTTGGAATCAGACTCACCACCTGAGGACTCAATGTCTCGGCCGAGACCGCAGAACAGGATCAGTCAATATTTCATGCAATTTAATTTCCTGTACCTGCAGCAATACAAAGCCTCTCTATATGTTATACTTTTACACAATATATACAACTAATAGAAAAGCAGGTTATAATTTTAAAATAAAACGATAATACAGTTAATTAATGCAAAATACATCCAGTGCTTCTAAGTTCCTGCTACGTAACTTGTGTAGAGAACCGCTGCTCTATTACTAGTCTTTCTGTTAGAATGGGGCCTTGTACAAAGACAGACACTGCTGTGCTATAAAAATTCAGTATCTCAGAATGAAAACCAAACTGTGCTTTGAACTAGAAAATAAAGAATAACAGCCATAGTAGAGTTACCTTCATGCTCCATTTTATTTTGTAATACTTTCCCAGCCCTCCACTCCTTCTAGTCTAGATCACTTTTTAACTAAATTTGGCACTTCTGTAAACATGAAATTCGTAGTTACACTGAAAACAATATAATTATCATTGACTAACTACGCAAAGTCAAAGTACATTACACATATTATTAATACATATTGTTAAGATGTTACAGAAGCATGCTGTCACAGTCACACAGTACAGGAATCAGCAGCCGTATCGTCCATTTTTTTGGACAGAAGGCAAGCGATTCCTCTGCAGACCACACACGTCTCTGATATTACTGTATTATTTTTAATCATCTTAATTCTCTTATGTTTAAGACTTTACCTAATATCACTGACGTGCACGTGCAAGACCCTGCCCTCACAGCCAATTGCCCCCCGGCATCCGGGTATTAATACTTGCCAATATGTCTGCGTTATGTCTGCACACTGAGTTACAGTGCTGCAGTGAGTTACATTAACACACAGTTCAATGTTGTCTGCACACTGAGTTACATTTCTACAGTGTGGGTATTGCGTAGTTAGGTCTGATCTACAGTGCGTCATTTTTTAGTTTCTAACGCAGTTATGCCAAAATCACGCCCTGTTTCTGCTTGGGGCGTATTCTAGCCTTACAGGTCCATGTCATTGGTCAACATTGCTCTCTACCTTACTGTCAAAGATCTTCCATATGAATATTCATGAGCCGGCTACTAGAGACAGCACTTCGACGATAAAGTGTTCTTGTCATGCCAGGTGAAAACATTGCTGGTTCAAATAATAACTTGTACAGTGAGGGAAAAAAGTATTTGATCCCCTGCTGATTTTGTATGTTTGCCCACTGACAAAGAAATGATCAGTCTATAATTTTAATGGTAGGTGTATTTTAACAGTGAGAGACAGAATAACAACAAAAAAATCCAGAAAAACGCATTTAAAAAAGTTATAAATTGATTTGCATGTTAATGAGGGAAATAAGTATTTGACCCCTTCGACTTAGTACTTGGTGGCAAAACCCTTGTTGGCAATCACAGAGGTCAGACGTTTCTTGTAGTTGGCCACCAGGTTTGCACACATCTCTGGAGGGATTTTGTCCCACTCCTCTTTGCAGATCCTCTCCAAGTCATTAAGGTTTCAAGGCTGATGTTTGGCAACTCGAACCTTCAGCTCCCTCCACAGATTTTCTATGGGATTAAGGTCTGGAGATTGGCTAGGCCACTTCAGGACCTTAATGTGCTTCTTCTTGAGCCACTCCTTTGTTGCCTTGGCTGTGTGTTTTGGGTCATTGTTATGCTGGAATACCCATCCACGACCCATTTTCAATGCCCTGGCTGAGGGAAGGAGGTTCTCACCCAAGATTTGACGGTATATGGCCCCGTCCATCGTCCCTTTGATGCGGTACAGGTGTCCTGTCCCCTTAGCAGAAAAACACCCCCAAAGCATAATGTTTCCACCTCCATGTTTGACGGTGGGGATGGTGTTCTTGGGGTCATTCCTCCTCCTCCAAACAGGGCGAGTTGAGTTGATGCCAAAGAGCTCGATTTTGGTCTCATCTGACCACAACACTTTCACCCAGTTCTCTGAATCATTCAGATGTTCATTGGCAAACTTCAGACGGGCCTGTACATGTGCTTTCTTGAGCAGGGGGACCTTGAGGGCGCTGCAGGATTTCGGTCCTTCACGGGCGTAGTGTGTTACCAATTGTTTTCTTGGTGACTATGGTCCCAGCTGCCTTGAGATCATTAACAAGATCCTGCCGTGTAGTTCTGGGCTGATTCCTCACCATTCTCATGATCATTGAAACTCCACGAGGTGAGATCTTGCATGGAGCCCCAGACCGCGGGAGACCGACAGTTATTTTGTGTTTCTTCCATTTGCGAATAATCGCACCAACTGTTGTCACCTTCTCACCAAGCTGCTTGATGATGGTTTTGTAGCCCATTCCAGCCTTGTGTAGGTCTACAATCTTGTCCCCGACATCCTTGGACAGCTCTTTGGTCTTGGCCATGGTGGAGAGTTTGGAATCTGATTGATTGATTGCTTCTGTGGACAGGTGTCTTTTATACAGGTAACGAGCTGAGATTAGGAGCTCTCCCTTTAAGAAATCTTGCTGATTGACAGGGGATCAAAGACTTATTTCCCTCATTAACATGCAAATCAATCAACTTTAATGCTCTGCCATGACGCTTTAAGTTTGACATTGACTAGTTGCTGATCATGTGATTTTGACAATAACAACATGGCCAGAAGACAACAGGTGAGGAGCCCGGTGGGTCATTGCAGCAAAGCAGCAGTGGTACATCAAGTGTGTGGAAATACTTCACTAAAGATGAAGCCTGTACAACTGTCACTTGCAAAATATGTACAAGTGCAATGCACACTCATCTGAAAGGGATCCGCTAACACTAGGTGAGGAATGATGCAAATCATCTCGACATTAGTCAATTAGCGACTTCACCAAAGTGACAGAGAAAAGACGGCAGCAAATCACCAATTTGCTGGTGAATTTAATTGTTAAAGACATTTGACCTTTAGCTGCAGTGCACGTAGAAGGTTTTAGAGAAATACTGCACTTTTTTTAACCTGGCTACGATGTCCCATCTTACAACACACTGTGGAACACTATCAAACACCAGTACGACAGCCTGCATGAAAATATTGTGAAGGAGATGAGAGGTCAGAGTGTGTCGCTAACAACTGACTTGTAGACATCCTCCACCATGGAGCCGTACATTACGGTAACATCTCACTACATCACCGATACATGGAAGCTGAAGGCCCGAGTGCTGTGTACATTTATGATGCCAGAGAGACATACTGCAGTCAACATTGCTGACCGTCTGTCTGAGATAATTAAGGAATGGGGCATACTGGTGTTTTGCACAGTCCACGATAATGCCAGTAACATGAACTTAGCCATGGAGCCATGTGAAATGTTTCCCAAAGATCTGGGGTTCACCGGGCACACTTACAGCTAGCAATAAAGACTGGCTTAGTCTTACCTGACGTTGCAAAGGCTATTGATGCAGCAAGGAGAGTTGTCAGCCACTTTCGCCACTCAGCGTTGGCCACTTGTGCCCTGAAGAAATGGCAGGAACAACTTGGCATAAGAGCCAACAAACTCCAGACTGACTGTAGGGTCAGATGGAATTCCACATTTGTAATGCTCCAGCGGCTGTTCGAGCAAAGGATCACGGTGTAATCTGTGATCGCAGATGAAACAGTCACCAAACCAGCCATCCAAAAGTCACTCGCCATGAGAGCTTCACAGTGGGAGCTGCTGGAACAGCTGATTCCAGTGCTGCAACCTTTGGCCAAGGCCACTAAAATAATGTGTGGTGAGTTGCATGTGGTACTGTCTTTCATCTTTCCAGTCATTTTCAACATGATCAGCACAACTCTGTGTGACGAAGCATCTGACCTGACAGCTGTACGTTAAGAATATGGTTCGACGGCAGTTGGAAACACGTTTCAAACTGGAGTTCAACGATCTGACAGAATCCATCCCCACTGTGGCCTGTATGCTTGAACCCCAGTTCAAACATCTTCATTTCAGCCCAGAGAGTAAAAGAGAGGCCGCCCACACCCACCTGAACAGCCTGCTCCAGGATTAGGGAGAGCCGCTTGCAGCAAAAGGTGGGTCCGCTGAATGAAACTGCGCTAGCATAATTGATTTAAAATGCTGATCTGTTGTTGTTGTTATAATACGCGCAGATGTGTTGAATTTATAGCCTAAATAATTTTCATCCTAGGTGAGGATGTACACAGCGAGGACACAGTTGATAACGAAGGTGAGCCAGTAACTGGGAAAAAGGCCCGACTTCAGCAAGCTTGAGCAGCTTTTTGGGCCACACTATCACAGTGGGAGGAAAATGGGATACCACTCCACAGCAGCCGAAGAAGTCAGTGAATATTTATTAACAACACCACATATTTCTACCCTGCAGTGGTGGGCCTGCAACCATGACAAATTTCGCCGTTTGGCCAAATTGCAAATTGTGGCATGTTGCAAGCATTCCCATCTCTTGTGTTTTTATTAATGATGTCATCAGCAATTAATCAACGTTGACTTGACTTTAAATCACATAACTATCGACTTCAAAAAATCTGTGGTCGTTCAACCCCCAGTATGTGTTAAGAACGGGTGTATGTAATACAATCCAGGTACATCATGTTAAAAAATACAATTGTTTGGCTTTTTTTTTTTTAAAGAAAGCTTTGAATATGAAATGACGCAGGTTTCCCATTATATAGATTTGGTCTGCATCCAAAACCACATACTAGCGTACTAAATAGTATGCCAAAACAGTATGCCACCAATAGTAGTACATCCAAATACACAGTATGAATATAATAGTATGTGAAAAGTACCCGGATAGATACTTCTTCGGTTTCAAAAACGAAGTATGGGAGCACTGGACACTTTTCAGTCCCGTAAGGCAGATAAGGGAGCGTGTCTGATGCAGTCATTTCATGTCCGAGAAATTGGCAGACAACTCTGTGTTCAATTGTAAGTAGCAAAAACTGTTCAGATAGGATAGATATGTTAAGAATGATTTATATGAGTGTAAATAAATAGTCGTGAGAAAGTTAAAATTTACCACAGTGTCTTTTGTTTACAGGAAGTCATCATTAAATCGCGAAAGGAAAGTTCAACACGGCGCGATTTTATTACATAATTAGTGCATCCAAATGTGTGCGTTCTGTTAATCTACAATCTTAAAGTACATACTTCCGCAGTACATACTTCGGTGTAACTTTAGTGTGTAGTATGTAGTATGTGGTTTTGGACACAGCCAGGGAGAAAAGCTCCACCAGAACTCGTTGTTACTCCCATAAATGCACCTTTTCAGGTAAGTTCCATTGTTAAATAGGCGGAGTTGACTATATTGATAGAAGATCTTTGTTACTGTGCTCTGTGCTTGTTAGATGTGATTAATGGACTGTTGTTATTTTGGCTTAGGGAGGGATGTTAACGGGTGGGAGTCACGTGGCTCGGGGGGGTATAATAGCCAGCAGTGAGCAGTAGCCACACGGCGAGTGGCAGGAGAGCTGAGTATTGGAAAAAGACCTCTAGGATTGTTGGATTGAGAGCCAACGTGAAAAGGGGAAAGTGGATGTACCTCTTTCGCTGTTCAATAAAGTCTCAGTTTTATTTTGGAAACCATCGTTTCTATTGTACCTCAAAAGTTGAGGCCGTTACATTTGGTGTCAGAAATACAGATTCTAAACACACGTGTGGGACAAAGGAAGAATGGCCGCGCCATCGACCAGGAAGGAGCAGCTGCTGCGATCCACACCAAGGAGTCACCCGGCAGATGAGAGCGTGAGTAAAATATTGGAGGAGATCCAGCGAGAAGTAGGGAAGAAAAGAGAGGTGCAGCAACACATGGTGCAACGGTGGAGAGAGGAGACTGGCCAGGAGGCACAAGATGGTCTCAGGCCAATCGTGTTGCCACCAGCAGAAGTGGATGACCGGAAGCGCGGCCATCTTGGGCCGCAACATGAGCAGGAAGACAACGTGGCCTGTGTGGAAGACGTGTCAGCCAGTAAGCCCACAAGGGAATGCTTTTGGCCAAAGCAAAACAGAGTGCATTGACTGCCGATATGCAGCTCTTACAGCTGGTCAATAGACTAAGCCTACCCAAATTTGCGCTGATACAACTGCTGTTAGAAACCGAGCCTGTGAATAGCGAGACTGCACAGCAATGTTTATGTATGTTAGCGGGGAAGGGGGGTTGATAAGCCTCCGATAGCGGCAGGGAGATTAAAACACCCTGGCCACAGCTGCATGAGACGGCGCTGAAACTCCAGCACCGTGGCCTACACCGCAGGCCCCATCACCAGGCTACACTACACTGCCAGCCGGCTGGAAGGAGCTGAAAGCGGGGCATTATGATGGGAAAGCCTCTTGGGAGGCCTACATAGCCAAATTCTAAATGGTGGCTTCAGTCAATGCCTGGAGTCCGGAACAAAAAGCTACCCAGCTTTCGGCAGCATTAGAGGGGGAGGCCCTGCAGATATTATTGGATATTGGTGATGACAAACACTTTGATTATGAGGCAGTCAGTCAGGCTTTAACTTACCGCTTTGGGGGGGGGAACCCGCTCTTCATCTGCGTCAACGCTGGTCTACACGCTCACACGGCCCCTGAGAACCAGGCCAGTACATCAACGACATTCGCCATTTAACCCGCCGGGCACACAACAAGTTCCCTCTGGCAGCTTCGCCTGGCCACCCCCCTTAACACTCTATGCTGCGCTTAACCAGGCCACGCTTGTGGAGGTTATCATGGGGGATCAATCACCACATCCCACCGCTGCTACGGCACCACAGCTACGCCACCACTCTGCCTCAACACTCGCTGCATCCAGGCCCCCGCAACCCGGCAACAACCGCCAGTGATGGAGGACACCACACCGGCACCGAAGAAACACGACACCCGCATCTGTTGGCAGTGTGGACAGCGAGGGCACATCCTCCGTGACTACTGTACGGTCCTGGGGGGGAGCTGAGGACCCCCATGGCCGTGGTGTTCAGACAGCCCCTGGATGCGCCGACCACAGAAGCTTGACTTTTTCCTTCACAGCGAGAGCACAAGCAGCAGCAGTAATAGCCGTATCTGGCCGCCCGGCCTAAGCCTCGGTCTGTCGTAAGAGACCTCGCCTGTGACAGGGGCTCCTCCGCCGGCTTGTGCCTGCACTACAGCCCACGGCTAGGAGGTCTCACTCTTCCAGTTTTATGCATTGAACTCTGCTGTGCTCACTCATCCGTGATAGTGGTCCTTGCATGTTAAGCCCCACTTCAGCTGGTGATTTATATACCATGGGCCCTCCGGATTCCGAACAGCATGGCACCCAGTGTCCCCAGGTCCCCCCCACCCCCCACACGTGGTGTGACTAGGCCTGTACAGTCCGCTTGTAGTGTGCAGTGCTTTTGTTCGGTGCACTTCGGCTGCTGGTGTTCTTTCAGTACCCGTGCTGAAAGGAGCACTCGCTGCACGCTCATATCGCATTGCACGTGCGTGGTACTGATGGGATGGAGAGTGAGGTTGTTAGTGGAGTTCCACAGGTATCAGTACTAGGGCCTTTGATTTTTCTAATCTATATTAATGATCTGGACTCTGGTCCAGTTAGCAAACTTGTCAAATTTGCAGATGATACTAAAATAGGTGGCTCAGCAGATACCGTCTCAGCAGCACAGGTTATTCAAAGGGACTTAGATAATATTCAGATGTGGGCCGACACCTGGCAGATGAAATTCAATGTGGACAAGTGCAAGGTATTACATGCAGGTAACAAAAATGTCCACTATAATTACACTATGGGAGGAATAGAACTAGATGAAGTAATGCATGAGAAAGACCTAGGAGTCTATGTGGACTCCTCACTTTCCCCATCCAAACAATGTGGGGAAGCAATAAAAAAGGCGATCACAATGTTAGGGTATATTGTCTATAGTCTAGAATTTAAAACAAGGGAAGTAATGTTAAGACTGTACAATGCACTAGTTAGAGCTCATCTGGAATACTGTGTACAGTTCTGGGCACCACACTTCAAGAAAGCTATCGCTGCTCTAAAGCTGTTCAGATGAGAGCAACCAGACTTATTGCAGGTTTGAAGGGAATGTCCTACTCGGAGAGACTGAGGGAACTGAACCTTTTCACCCTGGAACAGAGGAGACTACGTGGGGACTTGATCCAAGTCTTCAAAATCATGAAAGGCATCGACCACATCAAACCAGAGGAGCTTTTCCAGATCAGCAGGGACACACAGACCCGGGGACACAAATGGAAATTAGGCTTCAAGGCATTCAAGGCAGAAAACAGGAGACACTTCTTCACACAGAGAATTGTCACAATCTGGAACAAACTCCCCAGCGATGTGGTTGAAGCTGAAAATTTGGGAACATTAAAAAATATACTGGATAGTATCCTTGGATCACTTAGTTATTAATGGACACCAAACACGATGTGTTGAATGGCCCCTCATTTGTAAACTTTCTTATGTTCTTTCTTCTTATGTTCTTATGTACCTCGTGGTGTATATAGTTAGTTTATTTTTGACATCAGTCTGTTGCCAAGACTGCACACCTGTCCTTATATGGTGTGTTATAAGGATTGCCCCGTGGATACACCATTCTTAAATTTTTGCCAGTATAGCATGACTGCGGTCTTAATGGAGGGTATTTCCATACATGGCCGTATCCACCATTGAGGACACTGAGGTCCGAACCTCTGTATTTTTTTTCGAGGTGTATATTAAAAGTCTTAAAATAATTGCATAATAATAACTCTTTGGTGCCGCAAAGATCATACAACACAAAGATAACTGACCTTCTCAAGTGACTGCCGTCCATCATGAGTAAACTAGCTAGCTACCAGCTAACATTAATTCCATCCATCCAATTACGGACTGATATTATGATATGCTTTTCTTTCATATCAGTTTGTGTAGGGTTGAAATGTATGTTAAAATTATGAGGTACTACTATATATTTTTATTTTCATTGCAAGATTATCCTAGCAGAGGCCGGTAACATTTGCAAATAAATATCAATTTACCCTGGGTTTACTTTCTTTACTGACACAGATGAAAATGAAAAGACTATATCAATTAAAGCTCAGCTTTGGGAAGGGAAGCAACAGGGAAATGAGATGAGACTGAGAGAAAAAAAAAAAGAGAAGTTGATGGAGATGAGCGAGGAAGAGCAGGTACTACCCACTGTGCCCAAAATATGATTAGCATAATGTTACTGTGCTGTTTAACACAAACAAAAACTGACCTGATCTCATTCAAACAATGTAGGCTAATTAATTAATTACCACAGAGAAATGTGTTCTTTGGTAATTACAGTGAAGCATATAGGTTCAAATTATTGGGTAAATTAATTTTTAATACACTTTGGCAGGAGACACAAGTGAGGAGTCACAAAGAAAGGGACAGGCAGTGTGCTACTGCACACTGACATAGTTTTAAAGCTATTATTATCCAACATCTTAAAATGCACATATGTCAATCAGGGAAATCAATATTCTTCGCCTCCCAACCCAACCCTCCCAAACTTAGTTTTTGGACCTCTGTATTTTTTAAACCCTGCATACGGCCATGTTTCCATAATTATCTATTTGATCAAATAGATATTAAAGAATGTGGAATAAAGATGTGGATATTTAATTTAGTATTATGTAGTGGTGGTGTTTCTTACTATTATTAATGTCACAATCTGGAACAAACTACCCAGCAATGTGGTTGAAGCTGAACATTTGGGAACATTTAAAACTAGACTGGATAGGATCTTATGTTCTTATGATCTAAGTAGTAATTATTTTCAATTACACTATCTACATATTGGCTTATAAACTTTTTGTGGGTCTCGAGGTCTCAACTTGGACTCAGACCCATCCAGTCTTGGTCTCGACTTGGACTCGGACCGTTGAGGACTCAGTCTTGACTCGAACTCAGACAGTCCCAGTCTTGGTCTTGACTCGGACTCAGATATGGTGTCTCAACTACAGCACTGGGTGTAATATTACTGGAGTGGTCTCATAAAGGTCAGTAACAGACAGGTCAGTGCTCGAGTCAGTTTTGACTCGAGTCTTCTGTGTAATTCCCATAGGAACTGCAGCACCTTAATATTTCAGCACATCCATAAAACATTCAGTGCAGGGGTTGTTAACAAGTAAGAAGGAAAGGGAAAGAAAGGGTAGCTAGACAAGGCCAGACAAAGAGGAGGAGGAGACAGGGAAAGGGATTTACATTATTGCACATATGAACTGTTATATCCTGTGAGAATGATTTATATTTTATATGGAGAGTTGCCATGTGTAGCGAGTCTAGCACTAATATTTAGAAGCATTGTATTATGTTAAGAAATAAGTAAATGGGCTACTTAAGATCTTTGGGAGTTTTGATTGCATCAGGCATCTAGGATATAAGGATTCAGACACAAACATCCTTAATTGCAAATTCAACGCATTCAAAATGTGCATGATTTCTGTATTCAAGAGAGACACAAAGATGGAGATTATTGGTATTTGTATTTTTTTTTTGGATCCCTGTAGATCAGGGGTGGGGACCTTCTTCCTATCAAGAGCCATTCGAATGTTCACAAATATATTCACGGACCACAACCTTAATTAATACACCTACATCAAAACATTAATACAGATGAAACTTACATTCTAATGCAAGAATAAATCACTTTTTTCTAAACGCACACACTGCAGTCAAAACATAAATAACTACAATAAGCAAAAAGCTCAAAACGGCATACAATAAGAGAATGAAACAAGTGTAAACGTAAATATTGGATTAATGCTCAAAAGCAATATTTTATAAAATAATAAAAATAACTATTGCATTTATCAAAACATAATTTTACACTAAAGTAAACCTTTTCAACACTCTGTAAACTTTGTTTTCAACATACAAAGCTACAGTGAATAAAATCAGTGTATTTCAAAAAACTATTTACTATATATTTAGGCTGCATACCTGACAGATTGGGACAGTCCACACAGAACACGTTTCTGCATGTTCTCTGCATGAACTCGTACCTCACACTGCATTTTGACAGCCTCTCCAAGTGAACACTTTTACTCCACGAAAATATAGCATTGCAATAAATGCTCCTCTGCTGGTAATGTCCATGAATCTATATTTTACGTGTGATGTGCCTGTGTTATTGCACTCTGTACTACGTACAGTAGCAATCGCGTATTGATCAGGTCCAAATGGCAAGCTTTAACTCTACTGGTGTTTCACTCGCAATGTTTTCACAACACTGGCACAAACCCACGGATCATCATTGTCATTCCCAGTATCACTGATGCCCCATAATCAGTCATGTTCATATACACGGCATTTCCAAAACAAGCTCTCTTCGATCTCTGTCTCCAATCCATGTTTATTTGCATTGTAATCACTGTATCCACTCAATCTGACTACAGTTGTAAGAAAACACCTGCAATGCTGTACAATGCATGTTTTTCAAGCACATGAAAGACTGTAGACAGGTAGAGATCACCACTTGAGCGCCAGACTGACTGTATTGTAAAGGGCAGGCAGGATTACAGGTTATATTTTATTTATTATGTATTTGAATGACCAGTGAAAATAACCCGATTTTGGCTATTCTACGTAAATGTGTTTACAACTTATTTATTTTCGGGTTTATGCAGTTAAAATGCAGTCGAGATGTTTAATACATAAGCTTGGCACTCCTAGTGTTAAGTGTATGTCACAGAAATTATGTTTTTCAAATGGACTCCAGGGCCGGAGCAAACAGCCTCACGGGCCGTATACGGCCCGGAGGCCGGACGTTCCCCACCCCTGCTGTAGATGGTGCACAGCATTGAATATTGCAATACCTAGATTACATATCTCTAAAGAAACATGATCTTGTCCCAAATTTGGGACAACAGAACAGTGGAATGACATCACAAACTGACAATCACAAACTATGTCCACAAACTGACAATTCAGCTTAATCTCAAATCAGTAGTAAAGTGCTAGGGTGTTCTGCTCTTCCTTTGTCAACAACTAGGGGAGTAGTATGCTGGGATCACTTTTCCTCACCTTATGCCAACACACAGTTTCCCTCTGAGTTTCTGTGGTCCTGCCAATGTCAGTTACTCTGTTATCCACTCCAGTTGTGTTCAAAAGCTTGCGTTACAGCATGGGTTACACAGCTTGAATACAGGAGTCCTGTGTCTTTAAGTTTTGTTCCCACCTGAGGTCTTAACTACCTAGTCTGGCTCAATATTGGATACATTGTACCAATTTAACAAGATTTCCAAGTTTGAACTGTGCTGATGAATCACAGAAGGCTATAAGGCCTGCTTGTTGTAGCCCTCTAAGACAGGAGTTGTGCCCCCCTGCACTACATTGACCCCTCATGTAAGTAACATAATTCCCTTATCTTGGTTGTTGTATCCAATTGCCATAACCTACTCCTCTCTTCTTCTACACTGATGGAGAATCTGTGTTGCTCTCACCTGACTCTCTGGTTGTAGGACGTTCTCTTGCGTTTCTTGGGCCTCCTGTAGCTCTTTCTCCAGCTGCTCCAGTCGAGCCACTCGAATCTGCAAGAACAACCAGAGCACAAATTACAATGAAGAAAGCCAGGAAAGGAGAATCTTGGAGTAATGTGGATTGATAAAAAAAATCCCACATTCCCACTCTCTTCTCCAGCCTGCCATATAATCTGACACATTTGAAGCTAATTTCTTCAAAGCCCTCTTAACCTGAAATGCCTTGTTTACCTGCTCTGCAAGCACATTCCTGCAAAAAATGATGTCTAGCTGAAAATGTATAAGCATTTGGAAAAGGGTGAACATAGTGTTCAGCTTTCCAAAAAGTATTGTGTTTAAATGAGAAATCTCAATCTTAACATCATCTTCAATCTCAAATGATTGATCCATTACCTATTGGTCAGTCAGCCCATTAGAGAGATGGTGTGCACACCAAAACCTAGGAGAGTTGAGACCTAAGAGCAGGAAAGTGTACAGAACTGCTGGGTTACAGTAGGTTGTAACCACAGAATAGGGCATGCACAACCCTTAGAGACATCCTAAGAGCTAGAAATGCCCAACAGGTTCCAACTGCTGGACATTGAGTTGGGCAGTGATGGCTCCGGGGGTGAAGGGAGGGCAGAGCACCATGGTACCCACTCCCCCTGAGAACAGGGAGGTAGTTATGGTAGGAGACTCGATTTTTAGAGTTGTAGATCACACAGTGTGTTCTAGTGATAAGGAGACCTGCATGGTATCTTGCCTGCTTGGTGCTCAGGTTGTAGATCTCTCTAAACTAGTAGATGGGCTACTGGCCAAAGCTGGGGGGAATCCACTGGTCATGGTACACATTGGAAACAATGACATAGGAAAAGGTAGGGCAGAGGTTCTGAAAGAAAAATTTCAACAGTCAGGAAAGAAACTGAAGAGCAGAACCTCCACAGTAGTTTTCTATGAAATACTTCCAGTACTACGTGCATGGCCAGGGAGACAGGCAGAGATTAGAAAGTTTAACACTTGGTTAAACTTAAGAACTCAAGTTAGATCCTAGAAGCGAAACAGAATCTTTGTGGGTTAAACTTTTGAATAAAAGATCCGGAGGATTAGTGGTAGGAGTGTGTTACAGACCACCCAACTCAGATATTCAGAAAGATGTTGCATTGTACATTGTAATCAGGACTGCATGTAGCAAGGATAATGGGCATTTCAATTTCCCAAACATAGACTGGGAAAGCCCAGTTGGGGCTACAGAAGCAAAAATAGAAATGGTTGAGATGGCAAATGACTGCTTTCTAACTCAATTTGTCAGGGAACCAGCCAGAGAGAGTGCATGCATTGATTTGATCTTTTCAAATGACCAAGATAGAGTCAGAGGGACACTAGTTAGAGAACCAATGGCAAACTGCGACCACAATATGATTAGCTTTGAGGCATACTTTCAAAAAACAAGGACCAAGTCTAAAACAATGATCTACAATTTTAGAAAAGCAAACCTTGAAGGTATGAGGCGGCACTTAGAAGAATTAGACTGGAGCACACTGGATACAGATTCAGTTGAAAATGGATGGTTATATTTTAAGAATATACTACTTGAGGCTCAGGAGAAATTTGTACCAAAACTTAGCAAATTGAGGATGAAAAAACATTGGCCAAAATGGTTAAATAGAAGTATGCAAAAAAAATAAAAGAGAAAGAAAATGCAAAAGGGATAGAGACAACAAAATACGAAAGAATATGTTGAACTGCAACGAAATCTTAAGAAAGGGATCAGGAAAGCAAAGAGGGAAACGGCAAGAAACATAGCTCTTGGAGCCAAAACTAATGCAAAGAGCTTTTTTCAATACTACAACAGCAAGAGGACAATAAAGTATGAAGTGAAACAGATAAAGGGCAAAAATTGAAGTATCCTGGAAAACGAACAAGATGTGTCAAATGTTCTAAATTAGTATTTCACAGACGTTTTTACAAAAGAAAAAAACTGATAACATGCCACAGGTTAACAATCAGTAAAGTCAAACCCTAAGGATAAATGAGGAGGAGGTACTAAAGGGACTAGCAGAATTCAAAACAAACAAATCACCTGGGCCAGATGGGATATTTCCAACAGTACAATACATTAGGGAAATTATTTATAGGCCGCAAACTAAAATATTCCAAATGACACTTAGAACAGGGGATGTGCCAACTGACTGGAAGATGGCAAATGTCATACCAAAGAAAGGGGACGAAACTGAGTCAGGAAATTACAGACCAATCAGTCTCACCTGTACTATACTATACTGTACTATACTCTAACCTATACAACCTTGAGTTGGGGACAGTAGGAGTGGAGACACCTGATCTAACCATTTGCTTAGTAATCAAGGTCAAAATGTTCAGTCCCCTCTCCCCAGGCCTTTGTTCAGTTGATAATACGACAAAAGAACTACAAACTCAACAGGGCTGCAATTTATATACAATGGGCTAGATTTGTGTCACTGTTGCTGAGGAAAGGCTTGGATTTGTTCAGAAGATTCTCTCACCTGAGTGCGCTGAACCATCTCGTCACTGGTCCCGAATCGCTCTTCCATGACCGAGCGCAGCTGCTGGGCTTCAAACTCCAGCTGCTGACGGATCAGATCCATCTGCATCGAGAACTGCCAGCCAGAGAGAGGAGAGTGACTGTACAGCTCGGGTGACCATATGAATGTGACTATTAACCCTTAAAACTCTCCCTCACAAACAATATCTGTAGTCCCAAATTGTTTCCCCAAGTGGAACCAAACCAGTTTCTGAATTCACCCTAAAATATTATCATGATCATATTACATTAAACGTACTCAGCAACAAAAGAAACGTCCCTTTTTCAGGACACTATATTTTGAAAATAATTTTGCAAAAATCCAAATAACTTTACAGATCTTTATTGTAAAGGGTTTAAACAATGTTTTCCATGCTTGTTCGATGAACCATAAACAATTAATGAACATGCACCTGTGGAACGGTCGTTAAGACACTAACGGCTTACAGACGGTAGGCAATTATGGTCACAGTTATAAAAACTTCAGACACTAAAGAGTCCTTTCTACTGACTCTGAAAACACCAAAAGAAAGATGCCCAGGGTCCCTGCTCATCTGCGTGAACGTGCCTTAGGCATTCTACATGGAGGCATGAGGACTGCAGATGTGGCCAGGGCAATAAATTGCAATGTCCGTACTGTGAGACGCTTAAGACAGCACTACAGGGAGACAGGAAGGACAGCTGATCGTCCTCACAGTGGCAGACCACGTGTAACAACAGCTGCACAGGATCAGTACATCCGAATATCACACCTGCGGGACAGGTACAGGATGGCAACAACAACTGCCCGAGTTACACCAGGAACGCACAATCCCTCCATCAGGGCTCAGACTGTCTGCAATAGGCTGAGAGAGGCTGGACTGAGGGCTTGTAGGCCTGTTGTAAGGCAGGTCCTTACCAAAAAATCACCGGCAACAACGTCGCCTATGGGCACAAACCCACCTTCACTGGATGTGATTTCCTGCAAGACAGGAATGTCAGTGTTCTGCCATGGCCAGCGAAGAGCCCGGATCTCAATCCCATTGAGCACGTCTGGGACCTGTTGGATCGGAGGGTGAGGGCTAGGCCCATTCCCCCCTAAAATGTCCGTGAACTTGCAAGTGCCTTGGTGGAAGAGTGGGGTAACATCTCACAGCAAGAACTGGCAAATCTGGTGCAGTCCATGAGGAGGAGATGCACTGTAGTACTTAATGCAGCTGGTGGCCACACCAGATACTGACTGTTACTTATGATTTTGACCCCCCCTTTGTTCAGGGACACATTATTCCATTTCTGTTAGTCACATGTATGTGAAACTTGTTCAGTTTATGTCTTAGTTGTTGAAACTTTTTATGTTCATCCAAATATCTACACGTTAAGTTTGCTGAAAATAAAAGCAGTTGAGAGAGAGAGGACGTTTCTTTTTTTGCTGTGTTCATGATCACGAAAACTTACTGAAGGAGACAGTACAGGAAAGTAACCTTTATTTTAAATGGATGACAGTGGTCTATGGCCATGATCCATTAGCCCCTCTAAGGTACAAGAAGTGCACTCACAGTGTCAATACGGGGCAGTTCAGCCAGCCGCTGCGAGAGTCCCTGCAGCTGAGAGTAGTACCATCGCCGTTCCTTCTCCTCCTTCTCAATCTCGCTCAGCAGCATGGTCCTGGGATAGTCACACCATCCAATTTGCAAAGTAGGCAGTTATTATATCCCCCATTTGCACACTATCATGATAAACCTATAACCTCCTCATTGGGACTTGTTAATAAGTGTTTTTACACATTTGTTTAATACATTGTGATGTATTGTTATTATGAAAAATCATTAGTGAACCTAGTATATTTGATGTCAATGTATGTTTTTTTTCACTGATCCTTAACAAGAAGGCCTTAACAAGAAGAACAAGTTGAGGGCATAAATAGTGCAGACTGTCATCACATAGCCCGGATGCTTCAGTGGGAGTGTGGGACATTAAGAGATTCGTTGCCTTTCTGTGCCACAGCGATCCCTGGTGTTTGTCGAGTGTCTACGACGGTGGCCTCCACGTCCAGTCCTCAAGGAACAGAACATTTCTGGTTTTCATACCACGTCAGTTCTTCACTGATTCACTGAACTAGGTATGCACTGAACTCAACCAATTTAATCCCCTTTTCTTCGTCTGATGCAGGTGTGGGTTTACGTGGACCTAGAAAACCTGCTGTATTGTGTAGCCCTGGAGAATTGGATTTGAAGAACTTGAGGTTAATGAGCTTGGAGTGTTATTGGCAAGAGATCATCACACCTCTGTCTGATCTGCTGTTTGTGGTATGTTAATCAAACTGAAACTATGTTTGAGGGGACATATATATTGTCTCCATCTCTGCTATGGAGAGTTTTTACACTGAGCTAAGTTGATTAAAAATAGGTTAATGTAAACTTGTGTCACAGTGTCGGGGGTTGGAATGCTGCGATCACTTTCATCAAGGCCCCTACTGCACCTTTTAAAACTGAAGACATGTCTCCCTGTTCGGCCTGAGATCTCCCTTACAGTGACGGAAAAAAGTATTTGATCCCCTGCTGATTTTGTACGTTTGCCCACTGACAAAGAAATGATCAGTCTATAATTTTAATGGTAGGTGTATTTTAACAGTGAGAGACAGAAAAACAACAAAAAAGTTATAAATTGATTTGCATGTTAATGAGGGAAATAAGTATTTGATCCCATATCAATCAGCAAGATTTCTTAAAGGGAGAGCTCCTAATCTCAGCTCGTTACCTGTATAAAAGACACCTGTCCACAGAAGCAATCAATCAATCAGATTCCAAACTCTCCACCATGGCCAAGACCAAAGAGCTGTCCAAGGATGTCAGGGACAAGATTGTAGACCTACACAAGGCTGGAATGGGCTACAAGACCATCACCAAGCAGCTTGGTGAGAAGGTGACAACAGTTGGTGCGATTATTTGCAAATGGAAGAAACACAAAATAACTGTCAGTCTCCCTCAGTCTGGGGCTCCATGCAAGATCTCACCTCGTGGAGTTTCAATGATCATGAGAACAGTGAGGAATCAGCCCAGAATTACACGGGAGGATCTTGTTAATGATCTCAAGGCAGCTGGGACCATAGTCACCAAGAAAACAATTGGTAACACACTACACCGTGAAGGACTGAAATCCTACAGCACCCGCAAGGTCCCCCTGCTCAAGAAAGCACATGTACAGGCCCGTCTGAAGTTTGCCAATGAACATCTGAATGATTCAGAGGAGAACTGGGTGAAAGTGTTGTGGTCAGATGAGACCAAAATCGAGCTCTTTGGCATCAACTCAACTCGCCGTGTTTGGAGGAGGAGGAATGACCCCAAGAACACCATCCCCACCGTCAAACATGGAGGTGGAAACATTATGCTTTGGGGGTGTTTTTCTGCTAAGGGGACAGGACAACTTCACCGCATCAAAGGGACGATGGACGGGGCCATATACCGTCAAATCTTGGGTGAGAACCTCCTTCCCTCAGCCAGGGCATTGAAAATGGGTCGTGGATGGGTATTCCAGCATGACAATGACCCAAAACACACAGCCAAGGCAACAAAAGAGTGGCTCAAGAAAAAGCACATTAAGGTCCTGAAGTGGCCTAGCCAGTCTCCAGACCTTAATCCCATAGAAAATCTGTGGAGGGAGCTGAAGGTTCGAGTTGCCAAAATACAGCCTCGAAACCTTAATGACTTGGAGAGGATCTGCAAAGAGGAGTGGGACAAAATCCCTCCAGAGATGTGTGCAAACCTGGTGGCCAACTACAAGAAACGTCTGACCTCTGTGATTGCCAACAAGGGTTTTGCCACCAAGTACTAAGTCGAAGGGGTCAAGTACTTATTTCCCTCATTAACATGCAAATCAAATGTATAACTTTTTTTTTTTTTTATGCGTTTTTCTGGATTTTTTTGTTGTTATTCTGTCTCTCACTGTTAAAATACACCTACCATTAAAATTATAGATTGATCATTTCTTTGTCAGTGGGCAAACATACAAAATCAGCAGGGTATCAAATACAGTGAGGGGAAAAAAGTATCTCCCTGCTACCACTGCAGAATTTGTTTCTCAACTCACTGCTTCTGAGCACTGCAGATTTCCTGTGGTTATTGTACTGTGACCTTGCTTTTGATTTTTGTTTTTGCCTTTGATCGATGCTTCCATTGAATGCCTCAAGCTTAAATGTTTTCTGCTGGGTCCTATAATTATATATTTGATAGCCTTGTCTAATTGATTTTTGTTGTTGATTACTTGATTTTGCTTGTTATATGACTTTCAAATTAATTCATTTGAGATGACGATCATGATAAAACTGAGCTTCATAAAAGATTGATTGAGGGAATACATTGGGATGGAAAACTAAACTCCAAGCATAGAAAATTGAAGAAATCTGTCTGTATGAAAATTGCTAACTTTCAGAAGCAATATAACAAATCCATTACATAACTGGAAGTTTTCATCGGGTGTTTGCATCTGGAAACCAAAAAAAAAGTTTCCTGCAAAAGACAGACTTTTGACCTACCAATGTATCATTAGTAGTCGATCCAAAATAATTAATTGCTTGATACTCTCTCAGCAATAGAAACTCTCAGCTCAGGGGCCTGCTCTTTAAACAGTGCCTAATTTACCACAAGAACATTGCATAAATATCATTAGCCGGCTTTTGAGAGTCAGCATTTTGCAACCATTAGCTCACAGCAATTGTGCTATGCTAACAAAATGAAACATTATAATTTCTTCAAACTGGACACACAGAATTAAAAAAGGATTCATATGACTCTGGGTGAGTAAGCAATCAGGTTAAAACTACAAAACACCGAAGTATCCCTTTAAGCAGATGAGATTTTTTATCTTTAACCTGTGACAAATTAAACCTTGAGATAAAGAACCACATTTGTGTATTCCAAGTTTTGTTGATATCTTCCATCTATGAATATTGTACATTCTCAGGACAGTGACGCTTAATTCCACTAAAATTTGGCATTGCGAGACCAAAGTGCAAAAAGCAACTCTAGAACTGATCTGTGTGTTACAAATAACTCAGGCAACCAGTAAGACACAGGGCTTGCTGTTTTATAGCAAGAAGAGCAAATCCAGCAAGACTGAACCTAACCTTGACTGATCACTGCCAGTTGGCTATGATGTGATCTAGGTTATAATCACAAGGCTCAACCTGCCTTCCGAGGCTAGGATCCTCTGGAACATGTTTCATTAATACAAATGGCTAAATCAAAAACCTTGGGGTGTCAGTACAGACGTAAAACCTGAGTTGTGAAGTATGGATTTAACTGATTAGCTCACCTCTCTTTGAAAAGCTCCTCCAGGTGCTGGGCTGTGACCCGAGCTTCCCCACAGACCCCCGATTTCTGCAAGCCCCCATCCAGGATGTGTGGGGGTCCTGGGTGCAGTGCAGCCCCCTCACCCAGGAGGGGAGCCCCCTGTCGGGCAGCAATATGGAGAGGACTCCTGTCTCCTTGCTTCCCCACTTCAGAGGAAGAGATGGGGAGTCTATCCTCCCCTTCACTGGCCTGAGGCCCCAGACTCTCCTGGACCACTCGCAGGTTGTGTGGCTGGTACTTCAGCTCGTAATAGTTTGTCAAATCCATATGCAGTTCTGGAAAGGATAAGGTAGGATTTTCCATAAGCATTTTATTTTTCCCTGAATGCCTGGATCAATCCCTGAATGCGTTATCAGGCCCTGTCACCGGTTCACCGCTTTTCCTTCCTTGGCCACTTTTGATAGGTACTGACCACTGCAGACCGGGAACACCCCACAAGAGCTGCAGTTTTGGAGATGCCCTGTCGGCTAGCCATCACAATTTGGCCCTTGTCAAAGTCGCTCAGATCCTTATGTTTGCCCATTTTTCCTCCTTCTAACACATCAACTTTGAGGACAAAATGTTCACTTGCTGCCTAATATATCCCACCCACTCACAGGTGCCATGATAACGAGATTATCAGTGTTATTCCCTCCACCTGTCAGTGGTCATAATGTTATGGCTGATCAGTGTGTATATATATATATATATATACACACACACACACACACACTGACATACATACACAGTACTGTGCAAAAGTTTTGGGCAGGTGTGAAAAAATGCTGTAAAGTAAAAATGCTTTCAAAAATAGACATGTTAATTGATTATATTTATCAATTAACTAAATGCAAAGTGAATGAACAGAAGAAAAATCTACATCAAATCAATATTTGGCGTGACCACCCTTTGCCTTCAATTCTTCTAGGTACACTTGCACAGTTTTTGAAGGAACTCGGCAGGTAGGTTGGCCCAAACATCTTGGAGAAATACCCACAGTTCTTCTGTGGATTTAGGCAGCCTCAGTTGCTTCTCTCTCTTCATGTAATCCCAGACAGACTCGATGATGTTGAGATCAGGGCTCTGTGGGGGCCATACCATCACTTCCAGGACTCCTTGTTCATCTTTACACTGAAGTTAGTTCTTACTGACTTTCACTGTATGTTTGGGGTCATTGTCATGCTACAGAACAAATTTGGGGCCTATCAGATGCCTCCCTGATGGTATTGCATGATGGATAAGTATCTGCCTGTACTTCTCAGCATTGAGGAGAACATTAATTCTGACCAAATCCCCAACTGCATTTGCAGAAATGCAGCCCGAAACTTGCAAGGAACCTCCACCATGCTTCACTGTTGCCTGCAGACACTCATTCATTTACCGCTCTCCAGCCCTTCGGTGAACAAACTGCCTTCTGCTACAGCCAAATATTTCTGTCCAGAGCACCTGCTGCTATTTTTCTGCACCCCAGTTCCTGTGTTTTTGTGCATAGTTGAGTTGCTTGGCCTTGTTTCCACGTCGGAGATATGGCTTTTTGGCCGCAAGTCTTCCATGAAGGCAACTTCTGACCAGACTTCTCCGGACAGTAGATGGGTGTACCAGGGTCCCACTGTTTTCTGCCAATTCTGAGCTGAAGGCACTGCTGGACATCTTCAAATTGCGAAGGGAAGTAAGCATGATGTGTCTTTCATCTGCTGCAGTAAGTTTCCTTGGTCAACCACTGCGTCTATGGTCCTCAACGTTGCCCATTTCTTTGTGCTTCTTCAAAAGAGCTTGGACAGCACATCTGGAAACCTCTGTCTGCCTGGGAGAGACCTTTCTGATGTAGTATAACTACCTTGTGTCTTGTTGCTGTGCTCCGTCTTGCCATGGTGTATGACTTTTGACAGTAAACTGTCTTCAGAAACCTCACCTAAGCTGAGTTTGATTTTCTTCACCCAGTTTTATTCCTCCTACACAGCTGTTTCTGTTTCAGTTAATGATTGTGTTTCAACCTACATATTGCATTGATGATCATTAGCACCTGTTTGGTATAATTGTTTAATCATACACCTGATATGCCTACAAAATCCCGGACTGTGTGCAAGTGTACCTAGAAGAATTGATGCTGTTTTGAAGGCAAAAGGGTGGTCACACCAACATGGAATTGACGTAGATTTTTCTTCTGTTCACTCACTTTGCATTTAGATAATTGATAAATATAATTGTCAGAATATAAGAATAAGAATATAATGTTAACATGTCTATTTTTGAAATCATACTTACTTTTTCAGCATTTTTTCATACCTGCCTAAAAGTTTTGCACATTTCTGTATATGTATATATATATATATATATATATATATATATATATATACACACACACACATATACATATATACATATATATATACATACTGTACAGTATAATCGTACATTTTGAAAAACTACTCACTTCTAAATCTTTTGTAGTCATTTTTGTATTACTTATAAATACATGTTAATTTGGATTCATATGTTGTTTTATTGTAACTTTATGTGAACGAAAAGACACAAATTCGCCCATTTTCTCATTGGAAATAGGTCAATTTCAAAATATAATTTTCTTGGTCACAAAAGCAAAGTTTGTGGAGAATAATAACCATTTTCTATACTTTTGAGGCATAAGCAATTAGGAAATAACACTTACATATTACAACTTATCACAAGCCGTTGTTGGAGTTACTCTACACTGACCACCCGGACATCCTTACAACTTCAATTCATTCAGACCAATCAATCATTCAGTAATTTGAGGATTATATGGAACACAAACCTGAATACCCTTCAGCCTCAAATTAACAGGTTTAATGCAGTTGTCCTAAAACCTGCCCAGAGGTGCCCGGTGATCAAAGACAATAACTTTATTTTAATTAAAGTCCATGTTATTATTATTAATAATAATAATAATAATAATAATAATAATAATAATAATAATAATAAAATTATTGTCTTTTATCTCTTGGTGCCTCCGGGCAGGTTTTAGGACGACTGGTTTAATGTTTAAATTAACAATACCTATAGTCTTTAGAAATTAATGATTTAGGGTAACCTATAAAACCTACTGGACTGGGGCTCCTCAGGCCAAGGCTTGGAGATCACTGTCCTGTAGAGGTGTACTTCACTACCAATTTTATGAAAACTGACATTGTAGATTGATTGAGGATATAGCAGGGATCAATCATCCAGATTCTTGGCATTTAGCTTACACAATGACTCCCTCCACAAGAAATCAGTTTTGTAGCCACTGTCAAGACCTTCTTTAACCTTTGAGGTTCAGGCTATAAGTTGGGCAACATCCACTACTGTATTGTGTTCTTCAGCTCTCCCTGATGCTGTTTAGGGAAGCCTGGGCAATTAGTGTATTTCATTCACACCTGATTATCTTTAAAATTCATTTCAGAACATAAAACACAGAAACTGAAAAATAAACATTATGGTATCATTTAATAAAGCATACTGCTACTATTGGCTGAGTTATTAAACTTTTAAATTCTAGTAGACATCCACAAGACTAAACTAGAACCAAACTTTCTGAAGACATCCCCAAATGGCGTACCTTTGAGCTGGTCCAGAACGTCAGTCCTCCCAGAAGAGGCCAAAGTTCGAGCCTCCTGCTCGAGTTTACACTGCAACTGCTTCAGCACCTCCTATGGGGGGAGGGGGGAGAACTGTCAGTGGCTGTCTCTGCTTCAATCCTGCTGCATATGACAACACAAACTACAGGACTACTGTCTGTGGTTCTATTAAGTGCCCTATTGGCCATCTGCATAAAAGTACCTCTTAGTTTCACCATTGAGTGGTCCAAAGAGTTTAATGTTGTTGCACAAAACATATTAATATAATATGCTTAGTATAGACATCTATTTCTTACTTATGCAATACTTCATATATTTTATGTAGCTGGCACCTATACTCAACTGGTACTAATCACCAAGATGGATATATAAATATACACACACACATTAATATAATGGAGATATAGCAATCTTGTGACTGCAAACTAATGTTTTTTTTTACAAAATAATTATAGTACAGCATGTCCAAAATTTATTGTAAATTGGGTGTACAAACGTTATAGGAGCTCCTGTGTGATCCTAATCCCAAACTGTAATCAGCAGCTGTATACTGTCCAAACAAACGTCTTTAAAGTTTATTTTCTTCACTGGTGTTTTCACCATCATCAAATATATAAGACTATTTCAATGTATAGTGAATAATTTCTTCCAAACCAACATAGATAAAATAATACAAACAACAAATTGTTCCATTAGCAATCTTGTTTAACTGGTGTGTTTTAAAACTGGTGCATTTGTGCATGGGTTGCCTGTCTTAACTGCAATCCCATGATCCTCTGTAAGCAGCTCAACCAAAAAGACACCGTGGACTCAATTCCAGAATAAAAAAAGAGGATTTAAAAGCTGGTCCAGCTGTTTCTGGCATTGCAGCACATGTGTTTCAGGGAGGATACGGGGGGTGTTATGATGAATGCTCTGGCAGTTTTGACTTAGTCCAAATACACACTGGAGGTTTTCAAGATTAAGCAGGTGCATTGTCAAAATATTACATACAAAACATACAATTAAGTAGGCTGCATGCTGTGAGACTTTCATTTTTCTATATCAAAAAAAGGTTAAAAGAAAGAATAATGTCTCTACTAAAATCTAACAGAAATTGAGAAGTGACTATTAAAACATACAGAAATGCATGCATGAAATTTTGCCGTCTCCTTCAATGTGCTTTAGCTGATTTCAAGTGAAAAGTAACACTGCAGTAGAAGCTTTTCAGATTGCTTAGTCTTGGATGCTTTCAAATCGGTTGTCAGTATATTTTCCCTATGAAATGGGCACTACAGTTTAATAATAGCGATATAATTTATTTTGTAGGGGGAAATTATTATATTGTTATTGCCATATTTTATCAAGAGAAATGATACCAGTTGGGAAATTGTTTCACATTTCTAAGACACTGCAGTTGAAACCAGATTAAAGTTTACCTGTTGAATGCTTAATGGCAAAAAATACATTCTTCAAGCTTACTAAATGAAATGAGAACCAGAGGACACGTGAAAATAATTGGCTTTTTTAATGTAAGCATCATGTGGGAAGTTGTCTGGTCCCAACTAAGCAAGATGATTATGATAAATGTAAGTAGATGGATTATGAACTGGTTGATGTATAGCAAACCGAGGGTGTCGATTAGAGCAGTTACTTCTAACTGGAGTGCGGTTGTTAGTGGAGTTCCACAGGGATCAGTATTAGGGCCTTTGCTTTTTCTAATCTACATTAATGATCTGAACTCAGGGATAGTTAGCAATCTTGTCAAATTTGCAGATGATACTAAAACAGGTGGCTCAGCAGATACAATCGCAGAAGCACAGGTTATTCAAAGGGACTTCGATAATATCCAGTTGTGGGCTGAGACCTGGCAGATTACATTAAATGTGGACAAGTGCAGGGTATTACATGCAGGTAACAAAATATCTTCACTATAATTACACTATGGGAGGATAGAATGAGATGAAGTAATGCACGAGAAAGACCTAGGAGTCTATGTGGACTCCTCACTTTCTCCATCCAAACAACGTGGGGAAGCAATAAAAAAGGCAAACTGAATGTTAGGGTTTATTGTTAAAAGTGTAGATTTTAGAACACGGGAAATAATGTTCAGACTGTACAATGCACTAGTTAGAGCTCATCTGGAATACTGTGTACAATTCTGGGCACCACACTTCAAGAAAGATATTGCTGCTCTAGAGGCAGTTCAGAGGAGAGCAACCAGACTTATTGCAGGTTTGAAGGGAATGTCCTACTCGGAGAGACTGAGGGAATTTAACCTTTTCACCGTGGAGCAGAGGAGACTGTGTGGGACTTGATTCAAGTCTTCAAAATCATGAAAGGCATCGACCACATCAAACCAGAGGAGCTTTTTCAGATCAGCAGGGACACACGGACCCGGGGACACAAATGGAAATTGGGCTTCAAGGCATTCAAGACGGAAAACAGGAGACACTTCTTCACACAGAGAGTTGTCACAATCTGGAACAAACTCCCCATCGATGTGGTTGAAGAGACAATTTGGGAACATTTAAAAATAGACTGGATAGTATCCTTTGATCACTTAGCAAAGTGAGGACCAGAAAACATTGGCCAAAATGGTTTAACAGAAGTATGCAAAAAGATATGAAGAGAAAGAAAATGTTGTATAGCGCATACAAAAGATAGAGACAAAACAAAATACAAAGAATATTTAGAACTCCAATGAGATGTTAAGAGAGGGGTCAGGAAAGCAAAGAGGGAAATAGAAAAAGACATAGCTCTAAAGAAAGTGAGTTAAAAATATCTGAGGACACAAATGTAATGGTTACGCTAAAATTATACTCTGTAAAAGTGAAAGCATGAGATACATTTTTAGTATCACTTTGCAATTGTAAAAATGCCATACAAAGGTTATAAACTATCTTGCTCCTGACAGAAGCATGTCAATCTGTTGGTGGTATGGGGGATCAGTGCCAAAACTAAGATGAACGTGATTATGAACATGAAGATGAAAATGAAGATGATTATTAACATGAAGATGCAGACTGTCCGCTTTTACAATGTTGCCATAGAAACTGGTCGGAAGTCAGAAATTTCAACGCAGAGCAATGGTGGACAGACATGTTTCAATGTTAAAACTTAATAGTTTCCATATTATGTTTTGTTTGTTTTTATTTGGAAAAATGTATGAAGACACATGTACTCACTCACACAGTATCTATAGATAAAGGGAGGTGTTAAATTAAGTCCTACATTTTACTCTATTGCATTTATTTTAGGCTTTACACAATTTATTGTGAAGCTATAGAACACATACATGTACAGATATAGGTAGGCATATATATATATATATATATACACATACACTCACCTAAAGGATTATTAGGAACACCATACTAATACTGTGTTTGACCCCCTTTCGCCTTCAGAACTGCCTTAATTCTACGTGGCATTGATTCAACAAGGTGCTGAAAGCATTCTTTAGAAATGTTGGCCCATATTGATAGGATAGCATCTTGCAGTTGATAGAGATTTGTGGGATGCACATCCAGGGCACGAAGCTCCTGTTCCACCACATCCCAAAGATGCTCTATTGGGTTGAGATCTGGTGACTGTGGGGGCCAGTTTAGTAGAGTGAACTCATTGTCATGTTCAAGAAACCAATTTGAAATGATTCGACCTTTGTGACATGGTGCATTATCCTGCTGGAAGTAGCCATCAGTGGATGGGTACATGGTGGTCATAAAGGGATGGACATGGTCAGAAACAATGCTCAGGTAGGCCGTGGCATTTAAACGATGCCCAATTGGCACTAAGGGGCCTAAAGTGTGCCAAGAAAACATCCCCCACACCATTACACCACCACCACCAGCCTGCACAGTGGTAACAAGGCATGATGGATCCATGTTCTCATTCTGTTTACGCCAAATTCTGACTCTACCATCTGAATGTCTCAACAGAAATCGAGACTCATCAGACCAGGCAACATTTTTCCAGTCTTCAACTGTCCAATTTTGGTGAGCTTGTGCAAATTGTAGTCTCTTTTTCCTATTTGTAGTGGAGATGAGTGGCACCCGGTGGGGTCTTCTGCTGTTGTAGACCATCCGCCTCAAGGTTGTACGTGTTGTGGCTTCACAAATGCTTTGCTGCATACCTCGGTTGTAACGAGTGGTTATTTCAGTCAAAGTTGCTCTTCTATCAGCTTGAATCAGTCGGCCCATTCTCCTCTGACCTCTAGCATCAACAAGGCATTTTCACCCACAGGACTGCCGCATACTGGATGTTTTTCCCTTTTCACACCATTCTTTGTAAACCCTAGAAATGGTTGTGCGTGAAAATCCCAGTAACTGAGCAGATTGTGAAATACTCAGACTGGCCCGTCTGGCACCAACAACCATGCCACGCTCAAAATTGCTTAAATCACCTTTCTTTCCCATTCAGACATTCAGTTTGGAGTTCAGGAGATTGTCTTGACCAGGACCACACCCCTAAATGCATTGAAGCAACTGCCATGTGATTGGTTGGTTAGATAATTGCATTAATGAGAAATTGAACAGGTGTTCCTAATAATCCTTTAGGTGAGTGTATATATAATGGTTAAAGTGCACGACTGTGAGTCTGGTATTTTGCAGCTTCGAATTATGATGTATGGATGATGTTTTTTATGTATATATATTTTTTACAAATATATTTCATTTCATGGAGTTAAACAGTTTCAGAGTATGAAGGACTATCCATACTAAAATTTTAAATGAATACACAGAGAAAATAAATAAATGATTAAATAAATACATGGAAAGTTAGGCCTATCTATTTATTTATTTAAACTTTTATTTATTCATTCATTATTTTCAACATGTATGTATTTATTTATTTCCCGTTTGTCTCTTTGCTATTTACATTTCTCAGTGTGCTTTTAAATTTCGTAGCATCTTTTATATTTCTTTTTCTTTTTCAATGTGACAAAACATTGAACTCTGTCAATCAGAGCTAGTGGGTGGTAACCAGTGTGCTTATTGGCTAATCCAATGCACATAATTATGTTGATAATCATCTTCATGTTCATAATCACATTCATCTTAATGTTGGCACTGATCACCCTCCATAGGTGGTTTCATGTCCCAGTAGATTTGTTGCAATTTGTCTGGATTGGCTAAACATCTTATCTTGTACATAATGTCATTACCGAGAATGTATGAAATACAAAACCGAACTCTTCCAGGAACTCGAGGCATAACCACAAATCTCAAAGCCAAGGGTCCAAATCCACCCACAGTTCATGGACTTGTTTTTGAAGTGGAAAATCAATAGAGAAAGCTAAACATGATGGCTTTTAATGGTGCACAGCATCTAATGGTTTCTTTCAACATTCTTATTTCTTGCTCTCGGTTTCATTATAAATTTAAAAGGTTTTGCACTTCACGTTTACAGTTTATGAACTGAACTCACAAAAGGTTGTGCCTATATTTTCTCCCTCCCTTTGAAGAAAATCTGCTCCATGTATGTGTTTTGGGGAGTGATTAGTCCATCTTTAACTAAGCAAAAGTTTCTTAGTAAAACGGTTGGTTAAATCTGGGGTTAATACTTAATATTTCTGTATATATTATGGGTATTAAAACAAATCAAGTGGAAAAATCTGAGAGACCTGCAACTAACAGTGAATCAACAAAGGCTGACAATGATGATATATATGCTTTTTTCTGTTAATGTCAATACATTCTGAGTGTAAACAAATCAAAACACACTGCTACGCCTTATTCTCCTTCTCTGCTCTCTACTTTCATAGAAAATGTGGACAATTCCAAATAAAATAAATGAAATTAACAAACAAACAAAAATGCCAGTATGTATAATACTTTAATAAATATTAAATAAAACCATGTTGCAGTTGTAGTTGCTCTTATTAGTCACAGTGGAATGCTCATGAATGCAAAAAAATAAATACAAATGATGTCTTGCTACCAATTGTATCTTGGGACAGTTTTTAAAGCCGTCTCTGTCTTTCTCTGAAGGTCTTTTCAGTCTCCCTCACCTTCATGTCAGAGGTTTCATTCTCCAGCTTGGACAGGTGGTTGGAGTTGTCCTCCAGTTCCCTCCGCAGGTGTGTGTTCTCCTTCCTCAGAGCCTCCACCTGCCTGACCAGCTGGTCATACGAAGCCGCAGAGCTGGACATCTTCATCTAATCCCTGAGGAGACACGCATGTATGCACACACGAACACACACACACACACACACACACACACATAGATCCATCACAAACCAGGGGAGAGCAGGAAGCCTTCAGGCAGTACAACAGTGTTCTCCAATTCCAGTCTTTGCAATCCAGAGCTCTTCTAGTTTTCATTCCACCCGAGCTGCTAATTAGTTCTAATTATTCTCATAAAATAACCGAATTAACTCCTTTCTGAGGTTAAAAGAAGTTGATAATTTAAAAATATCTTTATAATCTTCTGGTTTGTGGTTCTTGAGGACTGGATTTGGAGTTTGGGGACTTGCAATGCTTATGTCTTTATCAGTGCAGATTGACATTGCAATTAAACTGTGCACTATTGATACAAGCTGTGACCAGATTGACTGACCACTTAGGCACACTCAAATTCTCTTCACCAGCTTTGATCACTCATGACATCTGATCAAGTAAGATAACTCAGACGTATAATAACTGAAAAGCATCAACCTGCTACATTGTGCAAGTATTAGAAACAAAACATCCCAAAATATGAAATGTGTTCATTTGAGAAAATTCCACCTTTGAATTTCAAATCATAAGTGTAGCCACTGTAAACTGCGGAAGATCAGTTGCCAGATGCATAAAATGTATATTAAATATAAGGAAATACATCCACAAGGATTAACAGTCAGGGTGATATATATGTACAAAAACTATAAAGATCTGAACCTTTATTCAAAATGTCAGATGCTTGGCTCATCTTTGGCATGATGTGGGCAGCAGCTGCAATATGAACAGCCAATTACCTGCCAAAATACATTCATCACTGCTTTGATCAATGTTTACGGCTGGCCAGACCTGAACTCAACAAGGTTAATGCTTCAGAAAATGAAAACGAAGGCAAGGGTGAAAAAGAAAAGACAGCTGAGACTCTAAAGAAAGTGCCTGCTGTTGCGTTTATTTATTTAATAACATATTCTCTATGAGATTGTTGTCCCTTTTATTTTTGCAAAATACAGGCTCTTCCAATTACAGATTGTTTCAAAACTGATTGCTCACACTGACATTGTTTTTCTGTAAAGTCAGGCCTTCAGAGTAACTGAATACCGCACTATAATGACCTAACTTCGGGAGATAGCACTGATAAAGTGCACTAGTGGGACTGTATTATGCACACATGATAGAGGACATTTCTTTAACTGCTATTACACAATCAATTGTATTAGATATTTCTTACAATTGACTATTTTTTTTCTTTCTGTAAGCCTAAATATGATCAAATTGACCAAACGTTAGTATAGTTGCTTTACAGGCAGCCAAATATTTTAATGTATTATGCTTTGATTAATTAACATTGTTTCAGAAGATAACTATTAATAATCAAGTCTAGGCATTGATATTCAGATTATTTACTTATGCTGAAAGCAAAGGTATATATATGCTATTGAACACACAATTTCTCCCCCATTTCCTATAATATTTGTTTTGCTGAGACATGGCATAAATAAACACTGTTGTTAAAATAAGATTATATGATATATGATTTATATATATATATATATATATATATATATATATATATATATATATATATATATATATATATATATATATAGGTTGTATACATTTAAATCACTGATTATTGCACTCAGGTACTGATAAAATTAAATAGTAGTGATCATTCTGTATTTATAAAGTGTGTGGATTCACTGATGTATAAAATAGTTTGAAACGCAACACAAATAATTGCCATCCACTGTCATCAATTTATGCATTTTTAGATGTTGCTACAAGGCACAATCATGTGTAATAGAGTATTTGCATAACTGAGTTAGCCAATTAAAAGTAAGTATTCTTCTTATTAAAACATATTATTAATAATTATAAATTATTTTTTGTAATAATAATAACAGCTAAGAAACTAAACAGGCAGTTAGCTCCTGAAAACTCTTGCAATTGCACTTTACTATACACTGTGAGAGTTCTGTCCTGCAAGGAATCCAATATGGATTCTACAGTGGAGGTAAAAAAACACATGCACAGGCACACAGTTTACACCATCTGAACAATAGCCTGCTTCATTATCCCTTAGGGCGGCAGATTGATTGAGGACCATGGCAAACCTCAAGTCTCAAGGGGAGGTGGGGAAATTAACACCCCCCCACCCATCATATGCTCAACCCATAAACATCAGAAACAAAGACAAAGACAATCTAAAAGAAGAGACAAAATAAACGTTTTTAAAGCTATTTTAATAGGAAACCCTAACTGATACAATAATGCAATGCTAAAAGCTCCCCCCACCCAACTGCAATGTGAGATCTGAACACACCCCTGCTTTCTTAACTCATATTTAGAGAGTATTAAGGGTAATAAAGTTCCTATCCAGAAAACATCAGCCTGAGATATCATTCAGAGACTGTTCACATTGCAGCCCTGTTCTCTATTAGACTTCCATACTAGTGATGGCTGAATCAGCACTTCTCAGGTCAAAAAGGGTTTTGGGGACAGGCAATGACAGTGCAGCAAAAGAAAGAAAAAAAAATGGGAAAGCAATCAACTGCAGCTATTTCATGAAAGTGATTCAGGCATTTCGATGTAAAGCCATTTACTAAAAATCTGGTTCTACCCAACCCCAGGGGTCAAAACCACCTCCCCTTTCATGTTTTGCCATTGCAACCCCCCCTCAGGGCCTTAGGTTTAAGACGGTCCAATAAATCACTTTTTCCGTCTGATTGCTGATCAATCCCATGACCAATCTTTTTTTTTTCCACACCTGAAGATCTGTGATTTTATTCAGCTTTAGTGTCTTTTCTCCTCTTCCTGAACAGATTCTTGCATCCTATAAAGCTGCTTTAATCTGTGTCTTCATATTGTTAGTGGTCCACTGGGTGTGTGATGTGTCCTTCTGCGTTTCTGCTTTGACTGTTTTTATCGTCGTTACCTAAGTTTCAAAAAACGCAGTTTGTAAGAGGAAGCTATTTTGTGAATTACAAACCAGGAGGTTATATGTTACAAGTACTGGGTACAACTAATATCCCCTCCACTGCCCCCGAACCCCTCCGTCCGTGATTTCCTATCAGTTTTGAGTTTTTTTCCCCTTCAAATTATTATTGATCTGAACAAATAGCCTACAGAGAAACAAAGTGTAAAAGATTTAGACTGATTGCTAAATAGAAGGATTTTCAGATACCTACAGGTACCTAGAACCTACAGGCACCACTGATAGTACAGTATTAAATGGAAAAGGGGTCTCTAGAATACCAGAATTCAACCAGGAGTTAGGCAAGGGGGACACAGAGAGCATTGGCATTGGTCACAACACATTCCAAATGGAACATCCACAAACACTGCAGTCAATGATAGCAGGATCTGATGCCCATTCTAGTGCACAAGGCTGATTTTTATACTAATCAGCCCAGGATGGCTGTGCAAAAATGTGTCAATTCCATTATGTCTCTATGGGGGTTCTCATTTTAATGTAATAGGGCACAGCATATTGACGTTCTGTAATGCTTTAATCAGTGGTCTATGGATATGCAATGGGCCACACATCTGTACCATTTGGGTTTGGATTTAATTATACACTGCACATCAATTGACTTTTGATGTGTGTATTACAGTGCGTCAATTAAGGACTGAACAGTGAGTCTATTACGTGCTTATTGATGATGCTCGAGTAAAGTGCTGCCGCATATATTTATTCTTCTACACAAAAAGAACTCTGCCTCACTAATAAAACTGAACAAAAATGTAGTAATAACTTCTATTCTGTTTCCTGTCACCACTCTTGTGTTAGTTTGTTTTCTCCTCTCTTCCCTTCTTTCAGCCCTAAAAAGTATACACATTCTCCAAAAGAGCGAAGTCAAGGGGGTTCACATTGTTTCATCGTTTATTCATGGAGTTTCATCCTTATTTGCAATGCAAAAGAACAATCCATGTTTGTATATTGACAGCTATGAAAACCAGTTATGTATATTTTAAAATGATGATCAATCCAACTTAAAGCACAGGTGCCTAAAAATGATTGGTTAAAAACACAATTTAGTTCATCCTGTTATTGTTGTGAACTATTTCAAGGGAATAACAACCTCAGTTCAGTCCCAAGCTCAGTAATCCTGACAAAACAAAGACCCTTTATTCTTTTGTTACAGCGACCTATACATTAACAGCAGTTTTGATTATATCTTTTGTTGTTTCATGGCCTGCTTTCTGAATGCATGTGCACTGTGTTAACCAGTCTAAATGCTTGTATGCTAAGGGATGATGATGATGAATTAGAAGCACACACCAGGAGATGCTTGACAGAGACACAGCACGTGGATGATCCTAAGGGATTTGAACCCAGCTGCCTGTTTTTTGTGTGTATTCTTTCTTCAGATTTTGATCTAGGGGAAAAGCAAATTACAGATCTCGCCTGTGCAAGCACCAATGATACAGACCCTGATTATAATTGGGCTGTTGGGGATTAATCACAGTGACGGATGTATGTCAAGTCTGCGATTCTTACGATGAAAACGTTTCGTCTCTCTCCTATGTCTCTCTCTTCAGACCCATTTTTTTTTTTTTTTTTTTTTCATTTCATTTTCAGTTCTGCTCTATTTGCCTGCTCCTAGCCACACAGATTTCTGGGTAATCCATTCAAATCTGCCCCAGGAGGGAAATGATTCAACGGCAGCCAAGGATGTCAATGGCCAGCCAATGGGGTGTGCCAGCTCAGACCGATTACCTTGGCAACAGCCAAATCCCACCCCCCCACCACCCAAGAAAGGTGGCAACAGCACAGCAGTAAAATCTGAAGCAGCAGCAGCAACAGACCAGAAATGTGATGAGCAATAAAAGGATATAGCTCCTCACAAATTAAATGTCGTATTCTGCTGTATCCTGCTCTTAATGCAACCCAACCCCCCACAACATGCCTGAACAGTATGATCTGTGACACATGAAATCAACGCATGTGGAGGGGGGGAGGCATTTATATTTGATCAGAACGCTCTTTGATAACTGGGGAAAATCTTTTTTTATTTTCTTTTTTTAAAGGACAAAGACAATTATTTCACATTTCCTAAGGAGAGATGCATTCCTTGGAGGTGTTTTGCCTATTGTTAGTCAATAAGCACTAAGTTTCATTCCCTACTCCTAATATACACATGGTGCTTATACAGTTAATATACTAATAACTGTACACCATGGAGCAATACAATTGAATTGGTACATGAGACCATGAGGAACATATTCACATGGACAATGACAGTACAGGGTTCATTGTAACCCTTGCATTACTCCATAACAGCTTTCTAGATAGCTGTGTGAAATTGATGACATATCCTACAAAGTTCTAACTGTACGTATAAATTGTAAATTGTACTGCTCCAATGTGCACAGTTTTCACTATACAAGTCTTTTGGAATAGGCTATTTAACATTGTAAGGATTCTGTAATTCTTCAATTAAACTGGATGATTAGACTGATTGAACTGAAACAGCACAATCACACATTGTAATTTGCTGTCTCGAGGAGTTACGGTTTTATTGTTAAAAGGGAAGCAAATCCCAGAGGATTTAATTCAAATTCAGGGGCCCTTATTGGACTTAACCCTGACAAAAATCTGAATATGAATGGTATTTCTATGTTAATAGGTGCCATTTACTTTTATCTTCCTCCAACACCATTCCCAACTGAGGACCATTAACATCTTGGCTTTTGTTGAGTGGTGAAGCTCTACTGTACCCCTCTTAATAAGAATTCTAGCTGAAATGTGTATTTATAATTAATAGGAAATTCAGAGTGCAAATGTCTGTGCTTGATTAGCTTTGGTTTCCTGTGCAGATTAAATTAAATCACTGTCACTGAGAATAACTGGTTGTCTAATTTTATTGTTCAATTTAATATGTCACATTCACACCCACACCTATGACATTCATTGAAAATAGTACAGGGAAAGGGATAAATGTGACTTATTTGAAGTTTAGCACTGATACAAGAGGGCACCCAGTAAAAGCCTCTGTCTGGACTGCAGGATGCCCCCTAAAGCCTGGATCCAGCTGGTCCCCATTTCTGGCTATGCTATTGCCAACTTTAGTAGGCAGTTTGGGGGCAGCACACAAAAGACCAAGTGCCTCAGGGGTTAGGTGTGTAGAATTAAGTTGGCTAATCCTCAATTAAATCCTCATCCTACACCAGCAACTCACTGTAGGTGCCTGCACATTCAGATTGTTAGTGGTACCAGCTGCATCCTCCAATTGATGTCATAGCTGAACTTCTGAAGAAGCACTGAATTGTAGTGGGGAGATGGGCGATATACCAGAATCATAGTTGTACCAGTGTTTTTTTAACAACAGTGCAAATATAATGGGGGAAACAATATACCAGTATTTATGTTTTTTAAGATTGTATGCACTATTTTGATTCCAACACAGTTCAAAAATAAAGATGTGTCTAACAGAAAGCAACAAATAACGGTATGTTAATATGAACATATGAAAGATAATATAAAATATTTATTATGTTCTAACATAGATATTGTTTCTTCCTCGTGCTCAGGTCAAGTCTCATGGTCTGACCCATATGAACGGCATATAGGGAGATCTCAAAACTAAAACAAACATTGTATGGTATTGTGTTGTCAATTGTCCTATATTATTTTAATTTACATTAAAACAGTCATATTTTATATAATGTTTAACTTCAACTTGTTCAATAGCATTGACGAACCTTCTCCAAGGAACTAGTATAAATGGTGGCAAAATGACTAAAAGTGGAAGCAATAAAACTTAATTTAATTCTAGTGGATATGAGCTGATCACTATCTTCAGTGGTGTGGGATTTTTTTCAGATTCAAAACAACAGATACTGAGCCAAGTACCATAATTTGTAAATTGTGTTTGAAATGCATGGCAGCACAACACGGCAACATGTCACATTTGACTATATGGTGATACATACTGTATATTGTCTGTGACACACCTTAATTGGAGGTGGGTGGACTTCATTCAACTAATATTGTGACTTCTAAAGACAACTGGTTTCACCATAGCTCAATCAGGTGTGTCACAGCAAAGGGGGTGATTACTTATGCATTATATTATTTTCTGTTTTGTATTTGTAACTAATTTAGAACAGATTATATTTTTCACTTTTACATTATGGACATTTTCTGTGTTGATTAGTTGCAACAAATCCTGTAAGTCCATTCTGATTTCACAATGAAATGTGGAAAAATCCAGGGGAGGTGAATACTTTTGAGAGCCACTGTATATTGTTCTACTCTCTACTCAATAGAAGGACATAACATTCTTTTGGTTTCCAATCATGCAAGTATAATCTTATCTAAAGTTAGGTAGGTCTGGTCACATCTACTTGCGCATTAAATTATATCTCATTAATTCCAAGAACTAACCCAAGCATAAGCAAATCAAGATCACTATAAGGATGGCAGCACATTTTGTGACGAGGAAAAAGACTCAGAACAAATGTAGTAAATGGAGGCCAGTCTTAGTCATAGTTTACATTGTTAAACTTACATTGTTCTGTGGTTTGTTGATTCAGTTGTTTAACAGGATTATAGGATGTACCACAGAAGAACCAAATTTAGTTTTCAAATCTTTTCTAATGCAACTTAATTGTACATATTTTTCTCCTCGTTTGTAAACTTTCTTATGTTCTTATGTTCTTAATGGTCCTATCGTTTTCAACAGAAATTGAAAACGTGTTCTACCAGTGAGAATAAGCTATGCTTGTTGTATGACAACATTGGATCAATGTCAGAGGGCCAACATAATCTCAGAGAGGAACAGGACTTCAGATGATTTATCCTTGCAGCCCTCTGCTTAACTGTGCTGTATCGATTTGTGGGTTATATATACGAGTATAGTTTATGTATCTTACATAAGGAAAGTAACACAACAGAATTCAGCCACTCCCAAACAACACACATACAGATTGGTTTTAGCTGCAGCCAAAAATGACAAAAATGACAAAAATAAAGAAAAAATTACAATACACAAAGGACTATATTTGTTCAATTTCTCCCCCTCTCATTTTACCTCTAATTCAAACCTATATAGAATGGTTACCGTGGCAACCCCATCTGCTACCACAAAAAGAGGAAAAGACATTTGAAATCTAGAAGGCAGAAAAATAATGAGCTGCTTCAGTCTCCATCATAACACAGTCCTGAAGAGGCTAATGACTGAAAAACATACAATGATTTGACAGATTTCTTATCAATAACCTCCCCACAGTGGTGCTCTTTAAATGTGGTACTATAGGCCCTCAAGTTCTAGTATTTGTATAAATTAAAAATTAATGAACTTGAACTAATTATTCACTTAAATTAAGCTTTTGCCAGGTTAATCTGATAATGCCTTAAAAGTTAACTGCACAATTAAGGATTGCATTTGAATTTGAATTACATGGCCATGTTGAATAAAAACCCCTTAAGAAAAGACTGAAGAATTAAATACAGCAGCTTCTCCCTTATCCATAGAATTAGCTTTAATGTGTGATAAGATATTTTGTGCAATACCATCAAACACAAGGTGAAACCGAAGGTGAAACTACAAGACGATTGAAAGTAAATGTTTCAGTGTGTGGTATTAGTATGTACCCACAGGTCGGGTGGAAATAATAAACTAATAATGAATCTGTATTGATAGAGCTCTTTTCATGATCAGTGCAGCTCAAAGCGTTCAACATACAAAATATGAATACAAGATTAAAAAAAATATATATATATATAACTATAATCATAATGATGATAATAATAATTACAGAATAGTTCAACAAACCAGTTTTTAACCAGTGCTGAGACAGTTTCCTCATTACCTCTTTCCCGTTTAACCAATACTCCCTGATTTTCTGGGTTACTGATAAACAATTTAAATATAGTTAATCTTGTTCTTACAGTCCGGTGTCTCATTTATTATATCTGACATTACAATGACAGTACAATTGACAGAGAATTGTGTTTGAAAATAATAAACAGAAAAACACAACTGCCTTTCTGTTTATCAGGCCCTACAATGTTTTTCCTATTGTTATACTTATTTTGTAGCTACATTACAATGAGGTTACATTTGTGGAGTGTCTGCTTTTGAGAGACATAAATGCATTGCACACTGCACTACGGTAATATTAAAAAAGATGCTTGCTTTGTTCAAATACATGATTAAATGGCAAAATGTAGGTGTGCATTAATAAATAAGTGCATCTTTAATAAAATTCATGGCTATTGATGTTTAGGTTCTTTCCTTTTTGCTCTGGTTACATTTAATTTGTTGGAAATGCAGTCACTAGTCTGCTTGTCTGTATCTACATCTCTGTCACATAGTTTTAACATATTCAGGCATGGCAACCTGTATGTCATATGGAACTCTGTATTCCCACTAATTTCATCTAAATGAACAGTGTTAGTGAAGGATGCTGGCTTCCCCAAAACATGTCATCTTATCCAAAGTATTTTATAGTGGATTAGATGCCTATAATGACACCTGTGCCAGTATGGACTGCAGTTTCGGGTTGTGCGAGTTTTGCCAATCACAACAAATATTGTTAGACACTTCAATGTGAATTTAAATTAAATCTACCCAAATTCTGCATTATTAATATAATTATTATTATTATTACTCTCTAGCTGATGGCCATTAACTCCATGTCAGGGTTCGACACAGGCTCGGGGCCAGTAGAAATCATACTTTGGCATGTAGCAACAGAGCACAACGGGCCCGACTGAGCCAGTACATTTTTTTTTTTTTTTTTTTTTTTTAAGGAGAATATTGTGTTCCGTTTCATTAACCTGATAAAACACGCACGGTTCTAAAACACTGATGAGGAAAGAAACACCTTCTCTACGCGATCCAAAAGTGGTACGTCCCTATTAGCCAGCTCCATTGTGTTGTAGGGATTAAGATTTGTTCGCACCGGGCTTACGGGGCTTTATAGTCCCAAATCATTTGATGGCTAACTAATCACATATCAGTATTATTACACAACGCCAGGCTATAAACTATGATTACCTATTTTATCTAACCAGTGCGGGATATTGGTCGGCGTAGCAACAATGCTAAAGAGTAATTTCACAAACTCATTGGTAGAATAAATCCCAGGTATCAAACAAATACAATACATAAATAACCATTAAGGATAATTAGAATCATTGTTGGCAAACCTATGAACTACCATGTGTTACAGTATCAAAAATGAATCGTGTAACTGTAGCGATGCTGGGGCCTTGATTATAAATCTGGTCGGTACCTATGATGACCCTGTGTCAGAAGACTGGGCTCGAATCTCGCTGAGACATTAAATTACTTTTACACAGTTTGATTATCCATTTATCTCAGTTTGCTAATTAGGAAGTGTGTAAAACAATCCAGTAAAATTACATAATTGTATGTGCTGGTGTTTACACTTGTGCAATAACCTACAATTATACACACATAAAAAACAAACAACAACAAAAATTCAAAGATCAGTCATTTTGTGGTATTTTAATTTGCAGAGACTAAAGTATCATGATGGTATCGGCGCATATTTGATCCTATTTGATCTATCCATCATTGCGTTGGTTACATTTGTGATGACTACCAAAATCACGGAGCTGGGGCTGAGCCCCGAATGTGTTCAAATCGTCATGTCTTTAGTGCAGTTAAACTGTGAAAGTGGTTTAAAGTCCAGAAAACTCCCCAGAAACACAACAGTTGAACTACAGTAACACATTAAATGAAGTAACCATTAGCATTTAAGTCTTGAAAGTGAACAGTATCTTGGGAATGCACATCACTACAAAACAAATTGACCATTAAAAAAAAACGTTACAACCTTAACGGTTTTCTATTTTACGTTAAGTGTATTAAGTGCAGAACTGTGCAAAAGTTATTATTTTTAGAAACATGGAAGCATGCATTCCACAGTTTTTTTTTTCAATTTAAATTTTAAGTGTATTATTCAAATAAGTGTATAAATATTAGTGGCAAATTAATTTTGGGTTATACTGTATACTTTGTAAAATAGAGATTGTTTTTGTTTTTAATTAGTAGATAGCAAATAGTGAGGCCCAGTACTTAAAAACCTAAACAACCCTGGATGTAGTTCACAAACCCACAACATGTGACCTGGACCCTCTCCCTTCTCGTCTCTTCCAAGCAACCGCTCCTGATCTTCTCCCCTTCATCTCCTCCCTCTTCAACTCCTCACTCCTCTCTGGCTGTTTCCCCTCTGCATTTAAACAAGCTGCTGTCATCCCACTGCTCAAGAAACCAACCCTTGATGCCACCTCTCCTCAGAACTACCGCCCTGTCTCCCTACTTCCCTTCCTCTCCAAGACTCTCGAGCGGGCGGTCCACCGTCAGCTCTCGGACTTTCTGTCCCAACACTCACTCCTTGATCCTCTGCAATCCGGCTTCCGCACAGCTCACTCCACTGAGACGGCTCTCCTGGCTGTCACTGACTCCCTCAGCTGTGCTTGGGCGGCTTCCCTCTCCTCAGTCCTCATCCTCCTTGACCTCTCTGCAGCATTTGACACTTGATCACTCCATCCTCCTCTCCTGCCTCGCTGACCTTGGGATCTCTGAGACTGCTCTCACCTGGTTCTCCTCCTACCTCAGTGACCGGTCCTACCAAGTGACATGGCGAGGCTCCTCATCCACCCCCCAACCTCTCCTCACAGGTGTTCCCCAAGGCTCCGTCCTGGGCCCCCCTCCTGTTCTCTCTTTACACTCGCTCCCTGGGCCCCCTCATCGCTTCCCATGGTTTCTCCTACCACTTCTATGCTGATGATGCCCAGATCTTCTTGTCTTTTCCCTCTTCTGACCCTCTCATCCCCTCACGCATCTCTTCCTGCTTGTCTGCCATTTCCGCCTGGATGCACTCGCACCACCTCAAGCTCAACCTCTCCAAATCAGATCTCCTCTTTTCCCCCACTCTTCCTCACCTTCTGCTGACCTCCCCATCTCGATCCCCTTGGAATCCACCACACTCTCTCCTTCTTCTTCCGCTAAAAATCTAGGAGTCACCCTCGATCCTGCGCTCTCCTACTCCCAGCACATCACCACGCGCACCTGCAGATTCTTCCTGAGCAACATACGCCGGATCCGTCCCTTTCTCACCGACTACTCAACTCAGCTACTCGTCCAGTCACTGGTCCTCTCCCGCCTGGACTACTGCAACTCCCTCCTGGCCGGCCTGCCTGCATCCACTACCCGCCCACTCCAGCTCATCCAGAACTCTGCGGCTCGTCTGGTATTCACTCTGCCATGATTCGCACACGCTACTCCACTGCTCCGCTCCCTCCACTGGCACGCGATAGCGGCACCCATTCAGTTCAAGACTTTGACCCTCACCTACCGCTGTCTTGAACACACTGCACCAAGCTACCTTCAGTCACTCGTCTCTCCATACATCCCCTCCAGACCACTGCACTCCTCCAGTGCCAGAAGGCTAACTCTGCCTCCTCTCCACTCTCCTTCCTCCAGAGCCCGCTCCTTCTCATCCCTGGCCCCTAAGTGGTGGAAAGACCTGCCCACCGAAGTCAAAACAGCAGAGTCCTTGACCTCATTCCGGCACTTACACAAGACGCATCTCTTCTGACAGCACTTGTAATATTAGTCCTCTATCCCTGCTAGATAGCACTTCAGCTTTTTTATGCTCCTCGCGTTCTTGATTGTTTTCCTCCTTGCTCCCTTTCCCGTAGCCCTCGTCTGTATCCCAGGATGTAGGAAGTCTCTTACTGTACTTGTGTAAATTGTAAATTGGAATTTGTAAAATGTATTATTTTGAATTGCAATGTTTTATCTAAAGTTGAATTTGTAATGATTGATGCCTTGTACTTCTCTGTATTTTTGCACTTTGTTTGCACTTATGTTGTAAGTCGCCCTGGATAAGGGCGTCTGCCAATAAATAAAAATACAATACAATACAATACAATCTAGCAAACTCTTTCTAAAACACTTCTTGCATTTTACAAAGATTCAGAAACAGGGTTACACCACATGTATGTTTAATGATTGTTCATACAACTGTAAACAAAAGATGCGCTTCAAATTAAAATGTGCACTGCACATGTGTACAGTTGCATGTCACTGTATTGTTTCCAACCCCCTTCCAGACATCAGATTGCGTATGTGGATTCAGCAAAACTAACAAACTGTATTCCAATACAAAACCTCTCTCCCTAAATCTTTTTTCTTTCTTATATAACTGTCACAGCTTCTCTCCCACTCTCATTTTCCACAACAAAGTGACCTTCTCCTGACTCTCTTCCCTGCAGGCTGCCTCTGAAATTTCCAGTGCCTGATTACCCTGATGAAAATTTGATGAGGTTTTAGACAAACCTACGCTGACATGCACACATGCTCCCCAAACCTGGCAGTAACATCTCCCAGCACTGCATGGGGCAGTATCTGATCGATAACCTTTCATCTGCTATAAATCTTGTCCAGCTAATTTTGGGTTCCAGTATTTTCTCTCCAATCTAATTCCAAAGGGAGTTATTAGTCCAAGTGACGCCATGCAAACCACAGGAAACTGGTCTTATAAGCTCAATGTATTAAATGAACACAGTCTCAAATGTACTGAAAGCTCAACCAGTGTGAAGGCTGAACACTACAGTATAGTGGTTTGATTCTAGGCTGGGTTGTGGCCAACTGTGAATATGACTCTTCAAGAGGCAGCACACAATAATGAAGGTGCTACCAGGTATGGGTAGGCTTGAGTAGACCAAGGTTTTCTCAGTTCGTTGCATGACAGCCATTCCTGTACCTTACCATCACTGGGTTCTACAGTGTTATCAGTGAGAGCTGGATTAATTCCCATAGTTTTATACTTCAGATCTACTGTTCAGACTGTGGCAGCAAGCGGAGTTAAAAAGGATTCAGAAAATACATATTTTTTCAGGTTATTCTATAAGTAGAAACATTCTGTGGAGTGAGCTTTTTCATGTCCAGCTCATTATATTTACCAGAAATCAGAGACTGAAAAATAGGTGCTAACTCTGGAGCAATGGAGTCAATGGAGTGCTGGGAGTCAATGAAGAAAATCTGAAAAGTCACTAAAATAATAAAAAAAAAAAACTGCATTTTATGTACATTCAATTGCCCCATCACCCTATTTTTCCTAAGTTTGTGTGATGGTTCTCCCTAACCCAATCAGTGAGCAGGGTGAGTTGGTGCAACTCACATCGGTTTGCAGTCATAAAAAGTGTATTTCGCCACCCAGAACTCTCATTATTTAACATTTATTTTAATCCATGCCTGCTGTGTAGGCTACAGCGGAGTGCGAACTGCTGAGTTAACAGAGTTTGAGAGGAGGACATTCTTGGAAATTTGAAGTGATTGTTGAATTTGTCTTATTAGGAATTCTGAAGAAGGGGCTAGTTGGCTATTCAAGGTCATATTTTTATTTTACTTAGAATTTGACAAACTTAATGCATGAAATGGACGTGTGTAATGAAAAGCATTTTATTTCTTAAAGAGCGAGCAATTAGACCTTTAAACATTAAATCATGTATGGATGCTGATTTATTAAGACCTTCTGAGTGAAACGGAGAATAGATCTTTCCTTAATTGCAATTTTCATCCCCCTATTTTAAATAAGGCTTTCCAAAACTGAGGGGAAAAAAAAGCATGTCAAACTAAGTTTTCTGTTAAAAAACGAATCTAGGATCTATCCCTAATTTCATGTTGATCAGTGTTGCACAATTAAGGTACCTAATAGTTTCAATCCCACAGTCTAGCTGAAGGAGGAAGCAGTTTGAAAATGGCACTCCTAACTAAGAATTTCATTTGAATGACATTATATTCACACAAAGCCTTGATCAAAAAGCTCATTCAATAATATACACTCTACTGAATGTCCTATAGAACTGGTGATAGACTCTGATCAGATCTTATCAATATTTAGCCCTAATTCTATTTCTGTCACACATTTATTTTCGGCTTTGTTGAGGAGATTACGCTTTTGTAATCGCTTTCAAATGGGAGTCATGTAAAAAACATAATAATAAAGCAACTGAGTGGAAAATGGCATCCCAATGCATACCCTTAATGTACCTAATATGATGACTGGAGGGCAAATGTCTCTATAACCCTGCTAATGACACCTCTTATCAGGATCCAGTTTAAACCAGTTCTGGAACACTGAAATACAGAACCAGAGACAGGATTTTTGCTCTAACATCTGGGTCTATGGGATAGAGAAATGGCATTAAAATCAATTAGGGACCGCATTTTGTGGTTTGTTTTTCAGTCGGTTTAGCTCTGAAAACCTGTTCTTCTTCATAAAACCTCAACAACAACAAAATCTCAACAAGACTAAGCTATTATCTACGGTTGTATGACAGATGACAATGTCAAGGTTGTTTCTGGAACCATAACTGTCTATTTCTCTCTCCTTCACAAATTGAGATATCACACATTAAGGGATCTATGTCTATCTATCTCAGATAGTGGTGTTCTAAGGCATACAATTCATTACACTTTGCTCTTTTCTAGACCTCTTCATTCCAAGTACCACCATAAAAACTAGGAGCTACCTGACCAAATTTCTTGAGCTCAAAGAGACTACAATTCTAGGATTCACATATTATGCGAGTTCCAAAGACTGGAAGCATTAAGATTGAAGGCTCATTCACTGATTTTACTGCCTTACAAATAAGACAAATGGTCTGTCATTTAAGGGAAAATATTAGGAAGTACAGACACCACAAAACATTCACATTTCTCCAGCAAATGTAAGCATATCATTGGAAAGTACATCTCATACTTGGATTTGCAGCTCAAACTGATTCATATTAGGCTAATCTCTATAAAATCTAAATCTCAACAAATCATACTCATACAAGCTGTGGTGTGGGTGTACAGCTACAGCCAGTAATATGCAGTATATACAAAAAAAACAAAAAAACATGGGTCGTATTTTATTAATTATAATGGTGTTCGGGATGCAGCTGGCAAGACGTGACCAATAGCTATTAACCATGGAACAAAGCTGTCCTGTAGCCGGCATCCTGTAGTGTTGATAAAAGAAGACATCCCCAAGAAACTCTGTTTAAGTGAAGCCACCACTTAACATCCAGAGCTTAAACATGTGCTTTTCTCTTCAAGGGAAATGAAACATTGGGTCCTACCTTATTATATCGCCAAGTCTGGGTCAGACGCTTAAAGGGGGGGGGGGCAGTAGAAAGCGGGACAATTGTATTTGGTGTTTAAATAACTGGCTAGTGGACTGGGATGAAGGAATCCTATGGAAATAATGGATTTATTTATTGTATGGTGGGATTGACTGATTACCAAAATACTTTTCTTTATTTAAATGTTTTTGGAAAGGGTGGTTGGGGGAAGGGTGTGATAGCATGAGGTTCTTAGTTCAAGACCATGCTCTGATACTTATACAGTGTATGTTAGTTATGTGTGGCATCCTTCAACTGAGCTATAAAACTGAGATCTGGTTGGACAGTAAATTGTTAATCTACAGCAGCAGCAGTCCTTGATGCATATTTCACCCAATAGTCTCTGTAATTCACTTCAGATAAAGGCATATGCTAAATATTGTTATCATTACTTTTGTTCTATTATAACACTATGTAACACAATTTTTGTTCCTGGGTAGTAAGTGCTATTTCCTAATTGCTTATAACTCAAAAGTATAGAAAATGGCTATTATTCCCCACAAACTTTGCTTCTGTGACCAGGACAGTGATATTTTGAAATGTAACTATTTCTAATGAGAAAAAATGCGAATTTGTGTCTTATCGTTCACATAAAGTCAGAAAAAAAAACCATATGAATCCAAATTAACATGTTCTTGTTCATCAGGGACCTGCATATAAATTACAGGCCAATGAGGAAGGATCAATACCATCTGAACTGACTGGAATCCTACTGGAAAACCCCTGAGTGACAAGCTGGACTTCTGGCTGGCATTTTTAAATGAGTCTTTCACAAATGTTTCTCTGAGGACTCAAAATTGGAGTTCAAAAGGCCAACATCCTGTATTTTTTACAGGAACAGTAAAATTAAGTCTTATTCGACCTAACATGGGCTATTAAACTCACATTTGTATCCATGTGTCTTGCCTGAACATTTCAGTTTATTGTATATATTGTTCTAACATGATAACCAACAATTTTGACATATGGTATCTACCTTTTACGCACCCTCCACATTTTTAAGAGCATACTTGTATTGATCTCATCATACGCAGAGCTAACATCTTTGAAAGGGATGAGTTTCAAACATAATTTAAATGTTAATTCCATTTGATATGTGCTTGCTTATGTTCAATCATGGCATTAGAAAACATGAGCAGAACCCAAGGCAGAAATCTTCTTAAAATGCAAGCAGTGCAACACTCTATGGCCTTTATTTTGAAATGTGTTTTTAGGTTGAATGCATGGATGATTCCAATATGTGTAACTGTGCAAGCCGTTTTCTAACCATCTTCATTTGAATTGGAGAGTATAGAGTTGTGTCTAGCCATTAAAACATGCATATTAATTTCAACACCCTTAATTACCCTGGACAGGACACTGTTTAAGATCCTGTAGGATCTTGTAGGACCTCAATGCATTGATGTTCCTGAATTTGGGCAGACTGCCATGCACTACCAAGCTGAAGTGTGCCTTTGAGCACGTTCTTCTTATAAAATTCTGAGGCGACTAGGCATGCTGTTGAAAAGCACTATGGGAGAGAGATACGGAGAGAGAGAACTGCATTAAACACTAGATAGCTCTGTCAACCAGTACATCAACAACAACCAAAATATTTGACTACCTTATCTTTAAATGGTGAAAGCTGAAGTCATTTATAGAGCTGTCCCTTGTTCATTAAAAAATAAAAAAATAATAAAAAAAAATGGAATTTATGATTAATGATCAAGCCTAAAAAGCAATAGCATCACAAAAGCTTTAGGAAATAGGATTTTACTGCAAGGCTTTGTGAGTCTCGAAGACACAACATGAAATTTTGGTTACATTTCAGACTACCTTTTCCAAAGCTTAATCCACAACTAATACATTTTCTGAAAAACACTGGACTATGAACTATCAAAGCGTTCAAGCCAGGCAAGATTCCATAAAGATGCAAAACTGCAAATGTAGCTCCTTTTTATCTGAATTTCCCTGCAAGTGCTGCATTTTGTTGATGTTCTTTTGGAACAAGCAGGAAGAGGACACGTGTTTATGGATTATAAAGGGGGAGGGTTATAAAGTTGTTCCTTAGTGGTATAAAGAGGAATGCCTTGTTAGTAGTGTTATTATTAATGTATGCGGACCCACTACTTCCTGGTCACCAGTAGAGAGCCCTTACTCCACACTGCTGCCTTAGTGAGCAGACTTCAACTGTTCCATTCTTTATGTATCTCCATTGGAACATGTGTCTCTCTGGAACCATCACTGCATGGTCAAGCAGCCAATCAAAAAATCAGTTAGATACTCACAGGAATATTTAAGGTTGAGCTTTTTGGCCAGCGAGGTGCTTTGATCAATGTACAGAGGAAGGAAGGAAATATCATAGACATACATTAATGCTAACACTATCACTAAAACAGCCCACCCAAGTCTCCATCTTTGGTCCTGGAAAGCTACAAATTCTTCTCAATTTAATTCCTGCCAAGCTCTTGAATGAAAATATGAATGGCTTACTTGGTCCACGTTAACATGATTTTTAGAAATCAAAGAAACTTAAACACTTCGACAGTCTTGAGGACTACTTGAAGACCACTGCTGTTGAAACTAGTTTTACAATCCAGGTTTTGACCATAATGTACACAATATCATTCATAGCTAAAGCTACGCAATAACCCAAGTTATAGGACCAACTGAAGGTTTAGCCATTAGCGATATATCAGAAGATAAACAAATCCATCTTTGTTCATAAAAGCTGTTCAGCTAGGATATGACTTATGTATTAACTCTGGATCTCCACAAAGTACATTGAGTTCCTCTCAACTGTTTATTTTTTTCCATATTGCATAACAGCTTTTAAAGGGTTTATAACTCTCTGTGCCCAAATTCTCTGGAGGAACCACCTGTTTTCCACAGCGAAAAAAAGGGAAAATGTAATCTCATTCATTGTTCCACCACAAGCCATGTAGTTTTTCCGTTTATATAATTTCTCATTTACGAGTGCATACAATTCGACCATCACGTGCAGTAGAATCCAACAGGATGAGACTGTTTCTCAGTGCAAGGTGGAGAGCTGGCATGAAATAAAAATAGCATTTTGCTTTAGTTCCTCTCTGTGACGGTGTGCAAACTCTCCCTTTTCCTACCCCGATGAGATGTTATGTAAGTGCTAGCCATTTCAAGAAGGTGACATTTGCACAATTTAGCCGAGTGGCAGCTTCCCATTTCCTGGTAGCTCAGTGACTCACACATGGGCTCCCACCACCCAGATTCCCCAGAGCACTGTCATGATGTGTGGTGCAGTTTGGTGCAGCAGAGCACAGAGGAACAGAGCTGTAACCTTGGGCTAGTGCTCAAGCCAAACCATTTGTTTGTGATCTGTCATTCTGTAGTCATCTATGCAGGACACAACTGCCCATCTCATGACTAATGAACTCCACTCCCTGTATTGGACTTTTCTGAGTAGACTCCTATAGCTGGATCAAAACCAGACTAGTTGATTGATTGACTTGAACTGAGAGCCTCCCAGGTTGTAGCTCCCGACCTGATAGAGCACTACCACAATTTGGTGCATTCAAAGTCAGCCGGGCCTCTTCCTCATCAGGGTGAAAGTGCCTGATTCAGAGAATGCATGCATGCCTCATCTCTCCCACACTAGTCTGCATGTCCAAAACAGCAAACAGCAGAGATGGGGTATTTAATAAAGTAATTGATATCACCCCCAACAAAAGCACTGCATGCTCCCCATGGGCCACGGAGTTTGCTATTGGGCAACCATCCTTGGAAACCATGTTCCACCCCACCCAATTGTGCACTACCACCTTGGGGTATTCTGGTGACAATTAAGTAATCACATAATCCTGGGTTCAAACCAGTAACCCATGGACTATTGGACCCTATGTGTACTCCAAACAGAGGGCTTAACATTGATTTATATGGAGTGGCAGTCTGAAGTCTCTTCTCTTTTACCATCTCACTTAAAACTGAAAAGACCAGGCCTATGTTTTTTTTTTCTACACTGAATCATGGTTTTACTTACGAATTATGAAAAATTATCCTTAAATAAATAAATACTGTTTATATGCTACACTATCAGTAATTAGACACTTATCTCAACACATTCATAAGATCTAGGCTAATTCTAACTGGAATAGGAACTGTTCTCCAGTTCTTGGAAAGCATTATAGACTGAAACACTGTGATTGATATTGCTATCCACATTTATATCTACTTTGGTCAAACCAGCCTTCCAAAACCTCCAATGAGAGGTTTTTGGCTCTTTTTTTTCCCCACAGGATTTGTAGATAGTGTTTCGATTTCCTATGCAATGTGATGTGCTACCTTTTTCCAATCCTGTACATTTACAATGAGATGTTTTCCTTATGAACAAACATCTTTTCTGTGTATTGTGCACTACACTTGACTTGGCATACCATAAAAGGAGTCACTAAACCTATACACAAAAATATAAATCTTACTATTGCAAAATATATGTGTGTATGTTGTGTGAAGTATCTCAGTCTGGTTGACATGGATGACTAGGGTACAAAAGGTGAACGAAATGTTCTCTTTTCAGTCATAAATGTTCAGAAACAGTATTTTTCTGTTTAATATATTTTGTGGTGAAAAGAGAAGACTTGTACATTCAATAACATAAAAATAGCTTCCAGGCAGAATGCTTGTTAATGGTTCCCCATTCTGGTCGGTTTTACTTACTCAGTATACCTGTACAGTAGAGCAATCCATTGTGCGTCCACACAATAACCGGTTCGATTTATGATTTATAATATTGTTTGCAGAATTAATTTAGCAATACGGACATGAAATCCACAAATCCACTGCAGCTTTCATAAATAATAATACCAACAGCAATTTCATATGATTTATTAAATAATGAAAATGTTCGTTTACAAATTTGCATTTCGTACTCCGTAATATCGGTAATATTTCATTAAAAACAGGTGCTGCCTACAATCGACCTTGCACATGTGCAATGTCACAAATGGAATAAACATAGATAATAACAAGCATTATTATCATTACAATATACATTTTAAATGACAACTGGCAGGTTGTGTTCAGAAATCGTAAGAAAAGGTTAAAACATTCCCCATTTTCGCCACCTTCGTTTCAGCCCTAGAAAAGACACACGGCTCTGTTTAATATTCGACTCAGGATCTCACTCTGACTGAAGATGTCGGAACCACTGGGGTCCGTTATTTTTGCCTTACAACAGCTGCAAATGCCTCGGATGGCAAAAGAAACCAAAATAACGCATTGCCTCTTTTAAATACAAAATACAGCGACGTATTTGTAAATATTCTTACCTCATTTCCAAACAGTGCAGAATGTAAAAAGGCGTGGAGCCAGTGTAAGCCCATACAGCTTTGAAGGATGCTAACCGCTCCTTAAAATCGCGCAAAGGATGCTGCCGTGACACAGTATCCTTGCGCTCGTTTGCCTCTCTCTCTCTCTCTCTCTCTCTCTCAATGTGGATCCAAAGGAAAATAAGACATTTATGGATCTTACCAGCAGAGGTCTCCGTTTCCTACCTATCCTACCCTGATTTCGCTCCTATTGTTCTGAAAAACGCCAGTTTCTCAGCTGCAGAATAATTAAATCCATGCACAAAGCTGAACGAAAGGAAGGAACAGTATTTGATACATTGTATAATATAACGCATACACTAAACATACTGAAAAAACAAAAAAACATGCAGCTGGAGAAAATTAACTAGATCATATGTCACAGACGGTGACAGCTGGTTTTTCACTATTCTATGCTTTTGTACTTGTTTTCATTTATTCCGTTTTATATATTACAAGATGCATATTTTGTTTCTTAATGTATTTATACACTTTACATTATGGTTTGCTTTTCACTAACTGTTCAATTGCTTCATTTCTTGCGCTTTCGTGGTTCATTTACACCAGCCAATCACCTGCCCTCCTTTGGACAAGGCGCACGCTTGTCTGGAGTCCTTCGGCAGCGCCCGACGCGCAGCTGGATACAGGCCGCTCGCTGCAGTTGAGAGATGCGCTCCGAGTGGAAAAAGACAGAGAGCAAGAGGCGCAGTTTGAATGGAGGGGCGGCTCTCTCTGCGCAGCGCATGAGGCGAGACACGGCCAGAGAAGGGGGTGAGTGAACAGGAGAGCAAATGTGGACGTGTGCTTGTTGCATCGGGAGATGGTCACCCGAGGACTGCGGGGCTGCGTCCCAAATCGCACACTTGCTCCCTAGTAGGGGGTGATTCGTGCCATTATTATTAAGATGCTCTTGCGGCGTGAAGACATGCACGGGGCAGTTGCACACGCAGAAGGGGGGCGCTCATTCGGCATGAAGACTGGCAGGCTGGTACTGAACGGTGACATGCGAATGGTGAGTCGAAATACTGATGTTAATGATGGCAATCTCGTCAACATTACAACGCTATATGCTTGTAAAAGAACACTGTAATACTGCGCATGTGCAGGCCACACAAACGGAACATTCCACCAAGTCTTCTGAAATATGTATAAGGACTTTCACTTTCTCACGTGGAAACCTTACAAACATTTTGTAGAAACTAAGATACAGATGAAAATAAAGGAACACTGTAATAACAAACAATTATTAAATCATGTTGACTGCAAAATACCTTTTACAAGTGCAGGGTTCAATTTTTAATGATTTTCCAGGATAATTTCAGTTATTTTCCAGAACAAAAAGTAAATTCAAACGTTTTATACGTCTCAACATATTGTCCTGTTTGACATTCAGTCAATGCTCAAAAATAACATTAATAATGTGCATAATCATCATATTTGTACGCAGATTAACTGCTGTCATTACTAAAGGTCTATGTAAATAGTTCTGTGTAAGGTACATGTTGCTGAACTGTACATCCATCTCAAATGAACACAGAAAAGTGGATTTCGAACCTCATCATCTCAGATTTATGAAACTGATTTTATAGTTAGAAACAAATATGGTAAGCACTCTTGCAATATTATTTTGTAGAATAAAAATGAATCTCCAAGAAATTAAACACTAAATATAGCTCCCAAAATCTGATCTAAACCAATCAAATCTGGTTGGCCAGGGTAACCTGGGGAACTCTTAATGTTGAGCCCTGTCCTGATAATGTTTCAGAAGATGAGGAACCAACATAACTGGTTAAAGTCTACCACCCAGTCCACACCAGATTGCATTGAAGGATTGCTTGACGATTGAAATGATGCCGATTGTCAGGCGGGAAATGAAGCATATTGAGTGACACTAGGGGGAGACACAACAACATCAATATGTTACCAGGGATCCTGATTTTTTGTTTGTTTTTGTTTTGATTTGTTTTTGGAAATATGAATCTTTTTTCCTGACTTTTCCCTGACTTTCCAGGTTTTTCCATTGCCGTGGGAACCCTGAATTGACATTTAAGAGTTGGTGTAATAATCATTATGCATTCAATTAAACTCTTTTGTGTACATATTTTTCACATTCAATTTTATCTCATTTTACATTAATTGTATGGAAGAATGGAAATGGAAGAAACACAAAATAACTGTCAGTCTCCCTCGGTCTGGGGCTCCATGCAAGATCTCACCTCGTGGAGTTTCAATGATCATGAGAACATTGTGGAATCAGCCCAGAACTACACGGGAGGATCTTGTTAATGATCTCAAGGCAGCTGGGACCATAGTCACCAAGAAAACAATTGGTAACACACTACGCCGTGAAGGACTGAAATCCTGCAGCGCCCGCAAGGTCCCCCTGCTCAAGAAAGCACATGTACAGGCCCGTCTGAAGTTTGCCAATGAACATCTGAATGATTCAGAGGAGAACTGGGTAAAAGTGTTGTGGTCAGATGAGACCAAAATCGAGCTCTTTGGCATCAACTCAACTCGCCGTGTTTGGAGGAGGAGGAATGACCCCAAGAACACCATCCCCACCGTCAAACATGGAGGTGGAAACATTATGCTTTGGGGGTGTTTTTCTGCTAAGGGGACAGGACAACTGCACCGCAGCAAAGGGACGATAGACAGGGCCATATACCGTCAAATCTTGAGTGAGAACCTCCTTCCCTCAGCCAGGGCATTGAAAATGGATTGTGGATGGGTATTCCAGCATGACAATGACCCAAAACACACAGCCAAGGCAACAAAGGAGTGGCTCAAGAAGAAGCACATTAAGGTCCTGGAGTGGCCTAGCCAGTCTCCAGACCTTAATCCCATAGAAAATCTGTGGAGGGAGCTGAAGGTTCGAGTTGCCAAACGTCAGCCTCGAAACCTTAATGACTTGGAGAGGATCTGCAAAGAGGAGTGGGACAAAATCCCTCCTGAGATGTGTGCAAACCTGGTGGCCAACTACAAGAAACGTCTGACCTCTGTGATTGCCAACAAGGGTTTTGCCACCAAGTACTAAGTCGAAGGGGTCAAATACTTATTTCCCTCATTAACATTAAATCAATTTATAACTTTTTTGAAATGCGTTTTTCTGGATTTGTTTGTTGTTATTCTGTCTCTCATTGTTAAAATACACCTACCATTAAAATTATAGACTGATAATTTCTTTGTCAGTGGGCAAACGTACAAAATCAGCAGAGGATCAAATACTTTTTTTCCCTCACTGTATGTGTGTGTGTGTGTGTGTGTGTGTGTGTGTGTGTGTGTAATATATATATAACCAGCCTACTAGCATTATCGTATTACATAGTTACTGGGTAATAAGGGTTTACCAATATAATTCAAATGTGCGCTTCTTCATGTGATCAATCTCATGTAAACATGTCTTGACTATTTTTAGTCCATTATGAATATTGTCAGTTTTAAGTGAATAGAAAGCTAAAAACCGGGACATTTAAACGATTTTGAGAGAATTGTTGGGACAACAGGACGTTTAATTAAAATCTGTATGGTCCCCTACCACTTGAAGAAATCAAATGAGCTCTTAACTTCTCTAAAGACAGGGTGAAATGTTCGGTTTGTGAGCCCTGCCACATCCTTTGTTTACTGGGGTCATTATGGGAACCAGGGCCAATGCATTTTTTTGGTGGCGAGGCAGTCTGTGGGATATTGTTCTGTAGCTAAGAATTTACAGTAAGTTAGTTGTATCTATCTTTTATGCTGTTAACAGTTGTACATATTGTTCGCTTTATTTTGCAATCATAAACAAAACTGGTGATATTGCAAGCATTCCAATAATCAAAAAATAATTTTAGCTTTTTCCAACATGGTCAAATTAGGTTGATTAACATGTGGCTGTAGCGCAGTGGATGCTCAGATAAGCTACTGAGTCTAGCCTAATTGGAAGATCGAAAAGTGCACAAAATATGGAAACTCATTCATGCCAAATGAGCGCGCCCCCTTCTGCATGTGAAATGGCCACGTGCATTGTTTTCATGCCGCAAGAGCCCTTCTGCAAGCAAGTCTTCATGCGGAATGAGCATCTTAATAATGGCACAAATCACACCCCATACCCCTGCTTCCCTTCTGTTGCGGGGCGGAAGTACTTAGTCACCATCTGAAGGGGTGTCCGATCCCTTGGGGAAGTAGTGAAGGGAGTCTAATCGAGCTTTTTGTGCCCTTCAACAGTGTGTACAAAACCGTACACATAAGCCTGAGACACAGCAGCACGTCGTGGGGTTGCATTTGCAACCTGTTATCTTTCAAGTCGGAAGCACTGCCCAAGTGGGAGGGGTTACTGTATAACAAAACCATCGCAAGGGAGGAGGCAGCGAGCTGATATGGGAGCCTGCCCCGAGGTGCACCACTAGGGGGCCTCGGCAACACAACTCCAGACAGTAACCTCAGGGGCCCAGTAGGGCCGCACCTGAGCCACCCAGGAGTGAGGACCGTAGTCATGCTCTTACTTGGAACTGTCTAGAATCTGCATATACAAAGCTGGGCTACAGAGGTTAACTCTTATGCCCTCCGCTTACATTAGCAAGGCCAGCTGCTCTACTAGTGCAGCTAGGAGCGAGGCCGTATCTTCCCGCACAATATCTGGTGCGGGTAATCAAGCAACTTGTACGGCCTCCGCGCATTATCATGGCAGTGGACCCAATGAAAAACAACAGAATACAGAGCCGGCTAATCAACAGAGTAGCCGAGCTGAACAACAATATACAATATGTACATATTGCGTGACAGCAAGACCTTCATGCTGTCAGCACGCAGCACAGGAGCATCCAACTCAACTGAATAGTAATAGTAATAGAGTGAAAGAGCTCCATTGTGCTGACAATTAGATTTCTTACAAATTAACTATATACACCACGGGGCGCAGGAGCCAGCTAATGTGCCACATTTGGGACATCGGAGCAGTGGCTGCTTGCTCCACTAGCATAGTTAGGCCACACCAGCTCGACTGTGTTGTGACAAACGAACTATATACATCACGGGGTGCAGGAGCCGGCTCATGCGCCACACGTGGAACACAGGTGCAGTTGATGCCTGCCGAACAGCACAGCTAATGCAGAGCAACTACAGCTCTTACTGTGTGAATAAATTAACTGTACACAGCATATTTTGATATTTTGCTGAGAAGTCTGGTCCCACGGTCATCTTTTACAACTGTCCCTCAATCATTAACAAAACAGTTCCGCCAATCTGGGGAAGCAATTAAGTCCACAAACAGACTTTTAACAAACGCTATTTCTCCACTGTGATGGAGCGCAACCGTGGCTAACACGACGTCCATGCACTTGGAAAAAGTGTGTGGGGCTAGCGACAGGCCGTAGAGGAGAACAGCAAACTCGAATACTCGGTCCTCGAAGGCGAAGCGGAGAAACCTCCTGTGCAATGGGGATGTGAAAGTACACATCTTTAAGATCCACCGTGGTGAACCAGTCACCGGGCTTGATGGCCTGGGCCATGTTGCGCAGGTTGAGCATCTTGAAGTGCAACACCTTGAGGTGGCGGTTCAGGCGCCTCAGATCCAAGATGGGGCGGAAACCGCCATCTTTCTTGGGCACAAGGAAGTATGGAGAATAGAATCCCTTGTGCTGCCCCGGCGGGGGCACTTTGCGGATTGCTCGCTTCCCCAGGAGTGTGGTCATGTTTGAAATTGTAGGGAGTAGCCAACTGATATAATTTGGAGCACCCAAGAGTCTTGGGTTCGGAGTTGCTAATTTGAGAGTTGCGGGGGGGTGCAAGGGTGGGACAGAGGCTGCTGGAACACCTCAGGGACGGGGCTCGGGTGGTGGAGGAGATGGGGTTGGTCCAGGCCCCCTCCTACCACGAGCTGCTGTGGGCTGCCGGGGGCAAGGGCGCCGAGCCTGGGGGGCGCCTGCCTGCCAGTGAGATGCTGGTGGAGATCAGCAGGTGGGTGGGGCTGTGGCCTGGGCTGTGGCCTGGGAGCTGCGGTCAGGGGCAAGCTGCCACAGAGTGCCAGCGGAATTCCGGGCACACCGTGGCGGACCTGGAAGTCGCAGCCAAATTGCGGCGAGAGGAGCTCATCGCCAAGCACCAGGTGCTGGATACAAGTGCCGCGTAAGCCCATAGGCTTAACCACACCATGTGTGCTGGGGTTTCCGGGGACACTGATGTGGAGGCCGAGGGTAGTAGACCACCAGCCATAGCAGGATCTAAAACCAAGGCCTACACACATGGACGAGGAGGGCTAGCAGTGCTCATTCCCAGCGAACTGAGAGAACGAGATCTCCTACATCCTATCTGGGAAACCTTCAATTATAATATTTTAACTTATTTCTCCACTGAGTCAACCATAACTTAGGTGTTGTGGACCTCAACATCGGTCTGTTTAAGATGCCATGTGGCTGTCTTTAAAGCCGAGCCCTGCATACAATGCATACAAAACCGACATTTACCTTGCATAAACTTCAGACTATAAATATACATAAACACACAAAGCACATACACATTGATATCCAAAGATAATTCCGATATCAGTTTTGTGGTGTGTTTTATTGACCCTGCAGTGTCTCAAACAGCCATTATCATTTATTTATTTATGAAGCTTCTTATATTTAGAATAAAGTGTAAAATAATCTCTCTCAATTATTCTATCACTTCTGTGTTTTCTTGATCCATAGTGATCAATTTATTCTCTAAATTCTTATTATTCTGACAAAGAATTATGGAAACTTTGTCAGTTTTATCTTGTTTTTCCTTAATTCTATTACTCTGTTACCTGGGAGTCCAGTCCGGATCCCACTCTGTCTTTTCCATTTTAAGTTTAACATTGTTAACTTCTCTTGTAGGAATTCAATTACAGACATGTCCTCGGACAGCATTATGTCAATCCTGTCTTTTGCCAGCGATTGGGCTAATCGTTGGTCTTACAGTACCTCAGGTTCAGTCTGGCTATTGACCGCCACTAACACTGGCCTTAGCATACAAGGATTTCCTTGCATAGCATAGGCCTCAGTAGGCCTTGCCATGCCGTTCAGTTCCCTTGGCATCAATCCCCACAGATCTGTCTTAACCTGGAGTTCTCCTCACTGAGAACCTCCGCTGCGCAGTCACTAACGCACAACACACATAACAAACTGCACAGTCACACATTTTTCCTTTGTCTTCTGTGCTTGTACTTCACACATTTAATTTTAAATTACACTCTGAGAGCCTGGAAAAATCCCGAGACCAAATCTAAATATACAGGGTGGTAAAATAAAAATACTCACCCATTTTGGTCCCAGGAGTGGAGGCAAGTTCAGATCCTGTTTGTGATGCCAAGTGTTTCCCCAGGTAAAGAATTGAAGTCTTCAAGCACAGAAGATAATGTATTTATTTAACATGTCCGGCCTAGAAGGCCCTGACATAGAAGCTCTCCACCTGAGCGGAATCTCTGAACAGCAAAAGTTAACAGCTTTTATAGGAAGCATGACATGTGACTGACCCTGCCCACAGAACCACATGCTTTGTGTTGCCTCGAGGTCAGGTTCCTGGCCCTTGTAATGTTTGTGGTTGTCTTCCTGGGGGAAGGTGTGGGATGCGGAAACCAGATGGCTTCCTTGGAGAGGTCCGGTCCCATAGTCATCACTAGCAACTGTTAATCAATAACCATGATGTGACCTCTCCAGCCTTAAGATAAGCCACAGAAAACCTTGAAGCAAATGCTAGGAGGGACTTCTGTAGCGTCAGCACTCGTAAGAACAGCCTTGCTAACATTTGCTTACTTGACAATTAATACAATTGGCTCTGTTGGCGTATTAGTATTTCAAACATTAATATAAAACATTATACAGTTTATATAAAACTTTAATACTGGCTCTTCACATGCTTTCTGACCTTTAGATGGGACTGCATATGTGAACTTTGAGAAAACGTCAGTCAATACCAGTACATTTTCTTTCTCGTCACTTCCAAAAGGGTACAATCCATAGCAACAACCTCCAATGGTCTTGTCAAAAATAAACTGCTAATGAAAGTCTTCACCTTTGGTTGTACTGCCTTGGTAACAATACACCGATTACACTCTTTACACCATTTCTCTATATCTGCATGCATCCCAGGCCAATAACAGTGACCTCTTACCAAGGCAGTGGTTCTCTCTATCCCTTGATGTCCATGGCTGTCATCCAAATGCTTAAGCACCTCTTCCTGCAGGGATGCTGGTAACAAAAGTTGCAGAATGTTTCCTCATTGTAGTTCCTGGATAGCTCAATAGAGAACTCCTTCCTTCTCCACCAGTTTGTCCCACTGGCGCAACAAATCCACAATGGCCTTATGCTCCCTCTTCCGTTCTTGTCAATCTGGAGACCTCCCTCTCCTCCAATAGACAAGGAAATTGGCAATTACCGGATCTACTTGTTGTAAAGAGGACAACTTACTTTTGGTACGTATAGGAAATGCCAACATTGTATCCACCGATACAACATTTCCTGTTCTGGATTGGACTTCATTCTCAATTGCCAGAATAACTTTATCTTCTTCTTCCTGAGTTATAACTCTGGTATGTTGATACCTACAATAACCTCCTCAAAGACAGTATGAACTCTGATTCATATTCACCATGAGCTTCCTAAGGTGATCTTGCGGTAGTATACTACCTAGATAAGACAATCGGCATTATCATTCGTTCTCCCTGGCCGATAAATTATATATCGAAGTCGAAAAGAGCCAACTGGGAAGCCCACCTCTGCTCCACAGCACCAAGCTTTGCAGTCTACAAATAACAATGGATTGTTATCAGTCATTACAGTAAATATAGCCCCCATCAAATACTCCCTACATTTTTGTTATTGCACACTTCAGACCCAGCAACTCCAGCTTCATGCCACTATAATTTAGGGCATGCCTCCAACCCACCTCAACCTGCTGTAGAAAAGCAGACTCCAAATACCCTTTACCACGCTGCTGCATTAGTCAGGACACTCACTGATGACATTCATACCCACCAACACAGGGACCCTTTCCTTCTCCACTCTGGTACTTGGGTCATTAGAGTCTTTGACAACCAAGACACCCCTCTTTGGGATAATCTTCCGAACAGCCTCAACATCCAACTCCAAAGAGCCCAAATATGGTATATCCAATCCACTGTCCGCCTTAAGCGTAAGCCAACCAGTCTTGCAGCAGCCTTGTTCCCAATGGTTCAATATGTTTTCGAAAAAAGGATTCAGTCATTGTTGTGACCATCGACCCTGTATCCAACAGGCAAGGAACCTTTACTCCCCCAATTAAAATGGTGACTACTGGACATTGTCCAACCAACTGCTGATATGCCTCATTCTGGACCCTTTGAATCTCAATTGAGCCTTGCTGTCCCCCTCCTGTTGTTTGACTCCTCACAACAGGGGGTGCTAGTTTCCCTGGGCCTCATCTCTGATCTTCCCTACTAACACATCCCTGGGTTGATTGGATATGGCTGTCCCTTCAGTACAATGTTGTGCAATATGTCCCGAGTGCTTACATCTATAACATATGGGCTGTTCTGCGTCATCAAAAGATGGTGAGCGCCTATTATGATATCTATAGCCTCGATCCTGTGAAAGTCTCAAATCAGTGACAGTTTTCACCACTGCCTCTAACTGTACTTGTTGCTTTTGTATAGTTCACAATAGTTCAGTTAGAATAGAGTCCCTATCAGTCTTGGCCTTCGTAGCTTCACAGTCCCCACTCAAATCAACTAATGTTTCACAGGAACGAGAACATCTAGAACCACTACTTCCCAGGTCCCCTTCATCCACCCACTGGATAGCCTCATTTTGTAATTTAAGAAAAGAAATAGTAGGGTCATCTTGTGCCATCATCTTAAGCTCTCTGCGTAGGAGAATGTCTCTCACATTTTCTGCCGACTGATCCCGTAAAACAGAATCTTTGTCAAGAACCCCATTTGGATTACATCTCACTACCTTATATAATAAAGTCAAAGGTACATGAGAATATTCCCTTAATGATTCTCTTTCTTTCTGTTTTCGTTCAAATAACTTTTTGTAAGCTAGCAAAAGACTGGGAACATCCAAATACCAAAGCCAAGATCTCAAATATTTTCTTTTGGATCTCTCTGTCCTGAAGGGGGTGATATTTAATCTGTTCTCGAGCCTCCCCTTCAAAAGAATCATAGATCAAATCTGCTTGTTCAACCACCTATCCCGAATAACTTGTTGGATCTCATCCTGCCATTCTTCGAATATAGGGTTTTCAACTGAAAGTTGTCCTGAAAATCTACTACATTTCTTCTTTGCTATATAAATAACACACTCCATCACAGAACCAACACTAGGAGCAGAACTAGCATTGGAAACCTGAGAGCAAGTTCCTCCAGGCTGTTGCACTTGACTTTCCCCCACTAATCGATAATTTTTCCTCTGTAACAGTTCCTTTTCAGCCTGCTCCACAGCCAGGTGTGCACACAGCCCCTCCAACTCCGACTGCAAATTAGTCGTAGACATTGTTTGACCAGTTTGTAGTTGCGGCCCAGCTTCCAAACAGGAACCCTCAAGTCAATCCATCAAGCTTCACAGGGCTTTTCTTGGACACTAATATTTAAGAAACCTAATCCTACAGTTACTTGGGTTTGCAATCCCTTTGCACATATGCCAATCAAGTAACCAATTTAAGTCTCTATCCTGTGGATTTTGCCAAATTATGTAGCCCAAAGAGGGTCACAAATACATGGCAGGCAGAAACCAGTTTAAAAGAGATTAGAACTTTTTTTTCAATCAATTAAAACATTTTAAAAAATCAGATGGATAATAAAAGGTGTCACATGTGATACAATACACTCTGATATAAGATGACAGCAGACAATGTGCAAAATGGCAAGATGTGTAGATATATACACACAGTACTGTGCAAGTTTTAGGCAGGTGTGAAAAATGCTGTAAAGTAAGAATGCTATCAAAAATAGACTTGTTAATAGATTATATTTATCAATTAACAAAATACAAAGTGGGTGAACAGAAGAAACATCTACATCAAATCAATATTTGGTGTGACCACCCATTGCCTTCAAAACCAAACCAATTCTTCTAGGTACACTTGCACACAGTTTTTGAAGGAACTCGTCAGGTAGGTTGGCCCAAACATCTTGGAGAAATAACGACAGTTCTGTGGATTTAGGCAGCCTCAGTTGCTTCTCTCTCTTCATGTAATCCCAGACAGACTCAATGATGTTCTAAGTACACTTGAACAAAGTCAGGGATTTTGTAGGCATATAGTCAGGTATATGATTAAACAATTACACCAAAAAGTTGGTAATGATCATCAATTCAATATGTAGGTTGAAACACAATCTAACTAAAACAGAAACAGCTGTGTAGGAGGAATAAAACTGGGAGAGGAACAGCCAAACTCAGCTAACAAGGTGAGGTTGCTGAAGACAGTTTACTGTCAAAAGTTATACACCATGGCAAGACTGAGCACAGCAACAAGACACAAGGTAATTATACTGCATCAGCAAGGTCTCTCCCAGGCAGAAATCTCAAGGCAGACAGGGGTTTCCAGATGTGCTGTCCAAGCTCTTTTGAAGAAGCACAAAGAAACGGGCAATGTTGAAGACTGTAGACGCAGTGGTCAGCCAAGGAAACTTACTGCAGCAGATGAAAGACACAACATGCTTAATTCCCTTTGCAATCGGAAGATGTCCAGCAGTGAAACAGTGGGACCCTGGTACACCCATCTACTGTCCGGAGAAGTCTGGTCAGAAGTGGCCTTTATGGAAGACTTGCGGCCAAAAAGCCATGCCTCTTACGTGGAAACAAGGGCAAGCGACTCAGAAGGGGAAAAGGACCAAACTCCTAGCTGCCCTCGAACTCTACCACTCTCTACTGTCTACATTCTCCTTCTCACTCACCTCAGCCAAGAAATCTTACTTCCAATCACTCCTTGAATCCACTGTCAACAACCCCCGCAAACTCTACTCCACCTTCTCCTCCCTCTTTGCCCCCCTCCCCCTCCTCCACCCTCATCTCTCACTGCTGATGATTTCGCCCCTTCTTCTCCTCCAAGATTGCAGACATCCGCAAGCTCTTCAACAGTCCCCCCTCCTCTCCCATCACACCCAGACCTCCCACCAACCAAGCTTCCTTTTTTTCATTCTTACCTCTCTCGGACTCCGAAGTTTCCTGTCTCCTCCTATGTCGCAAACCTACAATGTGTGCCCTGTACCCTCTCCCTTCTCGCCTCCTCCAAGCGACCGCTACTGATTTACTCCCCTTCATCTCCTCCCTCCTCAACTCCTCACTCCTCTCTGGCTGTTTCCCCACTGCATTTAAACAAGCTGCTGTCATCCCACTCCTCAAGAAACCAACCCTTCTCCTTAGAACTACCGCCCTGTCTCCCTACTCCCCTTTCTTTCTAAGTCTCTCGAGTGGGTGGTCCACCGTCAGCTCTCTGCCTTTCTGTCCCAAAACTCACTCCTCAATCCTCTACAATCTGGTTTCCGCACAGCTCACTCCACTGAGACGGCTCTCCTGGCAGTCACTGACTCCCTCAGCTGTGCTCGAGCGGCCTCCTTTTCCTCAGTCCTCATCCTCCTTGATCTCTCTGCAGCATTTGACACAGTCGATCACTCCATCCTCCTCTCCTGCCTCGCTGACCTTGGAATCTCTGGGACTGCTCTCACCTGGTTCTCCTCCTACCTCAGTGATCGGACCTACCAAGTGACATGGCGAGGTTCCTCATCCATCCCCCAACCTCTCCTCACAGGCGTACCCCAAGGCTCCGTCCTGGGCCCCCCTCCTGTTCTCTCTCTATACTCGCTCCCTGGGCCCCCTCATCGCATCCCATGGGGTCTCCTACCACTTCTACGCAGATGATGCCCAGATCTTCATGTCTTTTCCTCTTCTGCCGCTCTCATCCCCTCTCGCATCTCTTCCTGTTTGTCTGCTATCTCAGCCTGGATGCACTCACACCACCTCAAGCTCAACCTCTCCAAATCAGATCTCTTTTTTTCCCACACTCTTCCTCAACTTCTGCTGATCTCATCTCAATCCCCTTGGAATCCACCACACTCTCCTTCTTCTTCCACTAAAAATCTAGGAGTCACCCTCAATCCTGCGCTCTCCTACACCCAGTACATCACCACGCTGACACCTGCAGATTCTTCCTGAACAACGTACACCAGATCCGTCCCTTCCTCACCGACTACTCGACTCAGCTGCTCGTCCAGTCACTGGTCCTCTCCCGCCTGGACTACTGCAACTCCATCCTGGCTGGCCTGCCTGCAACTACAACTACAACCCGATCCAGCTCATTCAGAACTCTGCGGCTCATCTGGTATTCTCTCTGCCCCGATTCACACACGCTACTCCACTGCTCCACTGGCTCCCGATGCCGGCACGCATTCAGTTCTAGACACTGACCCTCACCTACCACTGTCTTAACCACACTGCTCCAAGATACCTTCAGTCCCTCGTCTTCCCATACATACCCTCCAGACCACTGCGGTCTTCGGGTGCCAGAAGACTAACTCTGCCTCCTCTCCACTCCCCTCCCTCCCGCTCCTTCTCATTCCTGGCCCCTAAATGGTGGAATGGTGGAAGTCAAAACAGCAGAGTCCTTGACCTCCTTCCGGCGCTTACTCAAGACGCATCTTTTCAGACAGTACTTGTAATATTAGTCCTTTAATCCCCTGTAAGACAGCACTTCACAACATTTTATCATGCTTCTTGCATTACTAATACTCGTATTATTGATTGATTTTCCCCCTTGCTCCCTTTCCCGTAGCCCTTGACTGTGACCTAATATCTTGACAGCACTTAGCTTTTACTTTCCAGGATGTATGACCTCACTTACTGTACTTACCTGTGTAAATTGGAAGTTGTAAAATGTATTAAACTTTGAATTGCTTTGTATAATGTAAAATTGAATTTGTAATGTTTGATGCCTGGTCCTTAACTGTATTCTTGCACTTTGTATTGTACTTATGTTGTACATCGCCCTGGATAATATTATTAATAATAATAACTATGCACGAAAACACAGGAACTGGGGGGCAGAAAAAATGGCAGCAGGTGCTCTGGACTGATGAGTCAAACTTTGAAATATCTTGCTGTTTGAGAAGGCAGTTTGTTCAGCGAAGGGCTGGAGAGCGGTACATGAATGAGTGTCTGCAGGCAACAGTGAAGCATGGTGGAGGTTCCTTGCAAGTTTGGGGCTGCATTTCTGCAAATGGAGTTGGGGATTTGGTGAGAAATAATGGTCTCCTGAATGCTGAGAAATACAGGCAAATACCTTCATGCAATACCATCAGGGAGGCATCTGATTGGCCCCAAATTTATTCTGCAGCATGACAATGACCCCACATACAGTGAAAGTCATTAAGACCTATCTTCAGCTTAAAGAACAAGGAGTCCTGGAAGTGATGGTATGGCCACCACAGAGCCCTGATCTCAACATCATTGAGTCTGTCTGGGATTACATGAAGAGAGAGAAGCAACTGAGGCTGCCTAAATCCACAGAACTGTCGTTATTTCTCTAAGATGTTTGGGCCAACCTACCTGACGAGTTCCTTCACAAACTGTGTGCAAGTGTACCTAGAAGAATTGGTGTGGTTTTGAAGGCAATGGGTGGTCACACCAAATATTGATTTGATGTAGATGTTTCTTCTGTTCACCCACTTTGTATTTTGTTAATTGATAAATATATTCTATTAACATGTCTATTTTTGAAAGCATTCTTACTTTACAGCATTTTTTCACACCTGCCTAAAACTTTTGCACAGTATTGTGTATTATATATATATATATATATATATATATATACACTCACCTAAAGGATTATTAGGAACACCATACTAATACTGTGTTTGACCCCCTTTCGCCTTCAGAACTGCCTTAATTCTACATGGCATTGATTCAACAAGGTGCTGAAAGCATTCTTTAGAAATGTTGGCCCATATTGATAGGATAGCATCTTGCAGTTGATGGAGATTTGTGGGATGCACATCCAGGGCACGAAGCTCCCGTTCCACCACATCCCAAAGATGCTCTATTGGGGTGAGATCTGGTGACTGTGGGGGCCAGTTTAGTACAGTGAACTCATTGTCATGTTCAAGAAACCAATTTGAAATGATTCGACCTTTGTGACATGGTGCATTATCCTGCTGGAAGTAGCCATCAGAGGATGGGTACATGGTGGTCATAAAGGGATGGACATGGTCAGAAACAATGCTCAGGTAGGCCATTGCATTTAAATGATGCCCAATTGGCACTAAGGGGCCTAAAGTGTGCCAAGAAAACATCCCCCACACCATTACACCACCACCACCAGCCTGCACAGTGGTAACAAGACATGATGGATCCATGTTCTCATTCTGTTTACGCCAAATTCTGACTCTACCATCTGAATGTCTCAACAGAAATCGAGACTCATCAGACCAGGCAACATTTTTCCAGTCTTCAACTGTCCAATTTTGGTGAGCTTGTGCAAATTGTAAATTTGTAGTGGAGATGAGTGGTACCCGGTGGGGTCTTCTGCTGTTGTAGCCCATCCGCCTCAAGGTTGTACGTGTTGTGGCTTCACAAATGCTTTGCTGCATACCTCGGTTGTAACGAGTGGTTATTTCAGTCAAAGTTGCTCTTCTATCAGCTTGAATCAGTCGGCCCATTCTCCTCTGACCTCTAGCATCAACAAGGCATTTTGCCCACAGGACTGCCGCATACTGGATGTTTTTCCCTTTTCACACCATTCTTTGTAAACCCTAGAAATGGTTGTGCGTGAAAATCCCAGTAACTGAGCAGATTGTGAAATACTCAGACCGGCCCGTCTGGCACCAACAACCATGCCACCCTCAAAATTGCTTAAATCACCTTTCTTTCCCATTCAGACATTCAGTTTGGAGTTCAGGAGATTGTCTTGACCAGGACCACACCCCTAAATGCATTGAAGCAACTGCCATGTGATTGGTTGGTTAGATAATTGCATTAATGAGAAATTGAACAGGTGTTCCTAATAATCCTTTAGGTGAGTGTATATATATTGTAACAAGGTGAGGGGCCGGGTCTTCAATCACCGCTATCTGCCTGTCCTAATGCTCTCCTTTACCATGGACAGGACCATGGACAGCAGAGCCTGACCCTCCATGGATCAGGACCATGGACAGCTGGTGGAAAAACACAGAACAGCCACACGTGCCTGTGATTACTAATCACCCAGACTGCAAGCAGGTGCGGCTGATCACTGCAGGCTATATAAAACTCACCCTGTGGTTTCTTCTTTGTCTTGGAAGGTGGGGAGTGGAGGGAAAGACGAGTGGCGTGGCGTGAGTGGCGTGGCGTGAGTGGCGTGGCGTGAGTGGCGTGGCGTGAGTGGCGTGGCGTGGCGTGAGTAGCGTGGCGCAAACAAACTAACGGAATTGAAAACAGGATGACAACTTGGACTGGCTGAGGACCTCGAGCGGCATTTGGATTGATCTGCAAGACTAAGACCCTGGTGATGACCCCTGGAAAATCCAGAAAAACGCATTTCAAAAAAGTTATAAATTGATTTGCATGTTAATGAGGGAAATAAGTATTTGACCCCTTCGACTTAGTACTTGGTGGCAAAACCCTTGTTGGCAATCACAGCGGTCAGACGTTTCTTGTAGTTGGCCACCAGGTTTGCACACATCTCAGGAGGGATTTTGTCCCACTCCTCTTTGCAGATCCTCTCCAGTCATTAAGGTTTCGAGGCTGACGTTTGGCAACTCGAACCTTCAGCTCCCTCCACAGATTTTCTATGGGATTAAGGTCTGGAGACTGGCTAGGCCAATCCAGGACCTTAATGTGCTTCTTCTTGAGCCACTCCTTTGTTGCCTTGGCTGTGTGTTTTGGGTCATTGTCATGCTGAAATACCCATCCACGACCCATTTTCAATGCCCTGGCTGAGGGAAGGAGGTTCTCACCCAAGATTTGACGGTACATGGCCCCGTCCATCGTCCCTTTGATGCGGTGCAGTTGTCCTGTCCCCTTAGCAGAAAAACACCCCCAAAGCATAATGTTTCCACCTCCATGTTTGACGGTGGGGATGGTGTTCTTGGGGTCATTCCTCCTCCTCCAAACACGGTGAGTTGAGTTGCTGCCAAAGAGCTCGATTTTGGTCTCATCTGACCACAACACTTTCACCCAGTTCTCCTCTGAATCATTCAGATGTTCATTGGCAAACTTCAGATGGGCCTGTAAATGTGCTTTCTTGAGCAGGGGGACCTTGCGGGTGCTGCAGGATTTCAGTCCTTCACGGCGTAGTGTGTTACCAATTGTTTTCTTGGTGACTATGGTCCCAGCTGCCTTGAGATCATTAACAAGATCCTCCCGTGTAGTTCTGGGCTGATTCCTCACCGTTCTCATGATCATTGAAACTCCACGAGGTGAGATCTTGCATGGAGCCCCAGACCGAGGAAGACTGACAGTTATTTTGTGTTTCTTCCATTTGCGAATAATCGCACCAACTGTTGTCACCTTCTCACCAAGCTGCTTGGCGATGGTCTTGTAGCCCATTCCAGCCTTGTGTAGGTCTACAATCTTGTCCCTGACATCCTTGGACAGCTCTTTGGTCTTGGCCATGGTGGAGAGTTTGGAATCTGATTGATTGATTGCTTCTGTGGACAGGTGTCTTTTATACAGGTAACGAGCTGAGATTAGGAGCACTCCCTTTAAGAGAGTGCTCCTAATTTCAGCTTGTTACCTGTATAAAAGACACTTGGGAGCCAGAAATCTAGCTGATTGATAGGGGATCAAATACTTATTTCCCTCATTAACATGCAAATCAATGTAAAACTTTTTTGAAATGCGTTTTTCTGGATTGTTTTGTTGTTATTCTGTCTCTCACTGTTAAAATACACCTACCATTAAAATGATAGACTGATCATTTCTTTGTCAGTGGGCAAACGTACAAAATCAGCAGGGGATCAAATACTTTTTTCCCTCACTGTAAGAACTGATAAGTGAGGGAAATGCACATACACAGAGGTATTTACTGTCTGCTGTTGTTTTGTTTTTGCTGATACTTGAATTAATTTTGGTTTGGTGAAGCCAAATAAATAAATACATCGTGACCCGTCTTTAAATTCGATGGTCGAAATCAAACGCTTCTTTTGATCAATCTTCGATTTGGATTAACAAATGTACACCCCTAATCACTAATACTGGTGGTTAGCTAGCCAGATAACTTCCCTTAGCTTCTCCTACTGGACTGGATGACTGAATTCAAATCTTTGATTAATTGACTGACCAACCGTAACCATCACAGCACACAATGTGATTGGCCTGTTGAGTGTTGTGGGTGGAATGCTTGACATTTGAATGTATTACGCTTTTAATTTATTGGTCTATTTATCTGTCTGTCACCCACCATTTTCTACCCCCGTGACAGCCTACAAAATGTGTACTCTGTTAATGAATGCCTTTTTAAAAGTATCGAAGTACAATACTTCACTCAAAACATACTTAAGTAAGAGTAACATTACCAAATTTGAAAAATACTCAAAAAAGTACAAGTGCACGAAAAAACTACTAAAGTACAGGAACGAGTGTAATTGTAATTTGTTACTTTTCACCCCTGGGTAAAGCAAGCAAATCCTCAGAAAATCACGGATAACTGAGTTTGGGAAGCCAACGCAAACAGTTTTTAAAATTTAATCGGAGTTGTTTGTTATAAAGATGTTTACCTAACTTAATTTTCTACATTAAAGTTTTTTTTTCAAAAATTGCTTCTGCGCCTTACAAATATGGCTTTTCCGTCAAATCACATGCTTAATTTTTTTGCAGGCAGTACTATGGGATAGGGTTGCCACCCGTTCCGTAAAATACAGAATCATTCCGTAATCAAGAGAAAAACGTTGTGTTCCATTTTGAATCAATACGGAACGCTATTTGTTCCGTATTTCCATACCTGATTTACAAAAGTAAAAACAACACAGTTGGGAACCACAATGATTTGTTTTTTCTTGGTAAAGTAGTAAGTAGTTAAATTGAAACTACATAAGGTACTCTGTGTCCTAAGTCTGCGCAGACTTTTCACATACTCTGTGACAAACTGTCCAAGTCCTGCACCTGCATGAACGCAGCCGGAACAGACGTCACCAGGCGACGCAGACACAGCCTACAAAGTGTACACAGCAGCGCAGCATCTCAAGAGGTACTGCGCTGGAGCAGCCACGGCTGCAAAATAATCAACGAGCGCTGTGTGACAAAGACGTGTGCATCTCCAGAGACAAAGTTCACTGCATGTGTGAGCGCCCCCTAATCAGGAGCACTGAATTGCCTCAAGGGCATGATCTTATGGATTTCGTAGTACTTGGCAAACTATAACAGAAATATAATATTTCAAAGTTCGTCAGCTCATCAATAAAGAACATGCATGTTTTAGTGGTGTATGTATACATTATAGCAATTTCCATGTGTTCCATGCATTTGTAAGTGCACATCTGGCAAGGAAATATATAATAATACATACATGTGTATTTCTCTCAAAGCACACATTAAATGTATATTGGAATCCAGTGTAAATATGATATACACACAAAAAAAGAGTTGTAATGAATTTGATCAATATGTGAGTATTTAAGCCTTACCTATCCCAACAATGAGCAGGAATAAAGATTTGTACTAATGAAACATTACAATCTAAGCAAAAAAGAAAATACGTATCTGTTCAACTCTAACACTTTCTGACCTCATATTTACTTAAAATAAAGGTACATTTTGTCAGGATTGTGTTATCAGAAGTCACCACAATTGGCCATTTAAAGGCTTTATCCCTAAAATGTTCTCCTAGGGAGGCATGCCCCCAGACCCCCCTAGCTTCACTCCGTCTCTGCCCCCCGTTCCTTTTTTTGGTTTCTCAAAGGTGGCAACCCTAGTTTGGGAAATTTTTCCCATGTTGCAGGAGATGTCAGGGAGACGGAGTCAAATTATAGGAGACAAGGGTGAGCTGACAGCTATGGCACTGGAACAATATCTTTCCTTTTTGATCAGCGTGACTGTAAATTAATTTACATTGGCCTTATTGATTGTTTTGTCATCCTTAAGTTTTGTTAATATATTCATTATTATTATTATTATTATTATTATTATTATTATTAGTAGTAGTAGTAGTAGTAGTATTAATAATAATAATAATAATAATAATAATAATAATAATAATAACAATAGTTGTACTACTAGTAGTCATAGTACTGTGAGTTGAATCCTAAAAAAAGGTCTTCTGTATCAAATGCTAAAGGGATCTTCCACACACCTCTCTTTGTTTAACACAGATATATCACCTTGTGCCAAGTATTACTAGGAAACACAGCATGGGATGGACACTGTATGGCATTTCACCCAGTCGAGGCCTGGCTAAGGACTAAAAATGACACACAAATCCAGCAGTAAAGATTTTTTGTGTGTATGTTAACTTGAAGGCTATGGGCTTAAGTGTCCAAGAGGAGGCCATCAAAACTAAATACATTTAATGCACTTCTTATTAGCTGAGCTAGGGTTAAACACTATGCTTCAGAAGAGAAAGTCTTAGGAGCTCTCTGTCTTTATGAATTATTACGGCAGGGTTTTAATTGCCTCTACTGGATGTGAACTTTATTACACTGTGGGAGGTTGCCTAGACACCTTGTCCCTATGTGTGATTTCTCCCTGCGAGAACACAACACACTTCACATGTGGCCCTTGTGCTTTGCTCTACTTGATCCTTTGTGAAAAGCCTTCAAGCAACACTAGCGTTGCATCTACTTGAGCTCCCTCCCGTAGCAGTACACCACATGAATACAAACAGGCAGTGACTTATCACTAGTTAACTAACTGTGCGCAGCTGGTGACAGAATTCTTAATGTACGAGGCTAGCATTTTATTTTATCTTATTTATTTATTAATGTATTTATTATTAAATATAAACCGCTTTACAAGCAGTGTTGGGAGGGTTCATTTGTATTTTTGTTACAGAATACTAATGACCATGCTTATCAAATAATCTGTAACGTAACTAAAACAAAAAAACATGAACACATCATTCCAGTATTAGCCCCCCATGCCCTAAAGGTTAGATTTAAAAGTTCTCTTATTAGCATTTAAAGCACTAAATGGATTGGCACCTCCCTACTAAAAAGATCTCCTTATCAAATACACTCCAGTTTGGCCGTTGAGATCTCAGGAAGCCGGTTTACTTAGTGGTCCCTAAAATACACAAGAAAACTGCAGGTGGTAGAGTATTTAGTTATAGGGCCCCAAAACTGTGGAACAATCTTCCAGCCTATGTAAGAGATGCACTCTGTATTAGCCTTTAGCTGAAGACTCATCTTTTTCATCTCTGTTTTCCTAGCAAATAGTGCCACCGTTGTGCCATGGACATGCAATGTACAATTGTATTTGGAGATGTCCTGCATTGCATTACCAGTACCTGAGCACAATTTTCTTTTGTCTTCAAGCAATAGCCCCCTCTGAGAGGCCGACATGGCACCTCATCCCCCACTGTGGAAGCCCAACAAGGCACAACCCACCACGAAGGGCTAACGGGTCACCCACACCCTAAGGTCTGACGAGCCATCTCCAACCAAGGGCTGTTGATGTTCAAACCCCCCACCCCCGAGGGCCAGTGAGAGGCCCCCACCAGAGTGAAGACCACAGCCAGCAGCACCGTTTAAGAACTTTCTGATCTCCTTGCTACTGTAACAACTATATTGCCCGGAGTGGAGGCAACCATTAGGCCTAGGCCTTAAGCCGTGGACCCCCAGAGATTTATTTTCTCCTACATGCCATCCATAGGAGCTTTTGTTTTTCTCTCCTCTGTGTGTTATTTAATGTTAGTTTAATTTATTTTAGTTCTTTTCAACTGTTAAATGTCTATTTCTTTATTTTATTTCTTTATTTTAATTTGTTAATTTTATTTTGCTGTTTGTTTGTTGTATGTTTACAACTCTGTTTTAAATACCTGTGCCCAGTATTTCCGAGCACCAGCCTGGCTAGACATACCTCCCAAACTGCCACAATATGTAAAGTGGATGAATGGTTATCTAATTTACTTAACTAACTAATGTGGATGAATTGAATGGAATGAAGTATGTACTGCAAAACTGGAGTTTAGACAAGCAAACAGCAAGCATAAGTGTAAAAATGTCATGTTTTATCTAACTCAGTACATCCAAAGAACGATGTGATGTGCAATTCACCAACCTGATAAGAAAAACAAATCCAAGCACTGTATTATAAATGAATAAATAACTTTTTTATTATTTTATATATTTATTTACTATGTTGGAAGCACCCATCGTACAATTATTGCTTGGCCTACCAGTCTATAAGCTCATTACATTCACCTCACATTCTTACCCATGTCATTGCATTGAGTCAAGTGGCAAGGATTGTAGTCCTACAATAATACAAATGGCCGCTAGAGGGCGAACAGCATCTATTAATCGTTCTCGTTACCGGCTCTGAGCAGAAGGAGGCAGTGACTGGTAAGACGCATATCTCCGAAGTATTGGGTGTGAGTACAAGTGTGCAGTATCACATATATGTGTACGATAGCATCTGAGTGACATTTTCACGGTGATCTTGGATACCTCAATCATTTTTTTAAATAAGGTTTTTATATAAGCAATACTTAAGTGCAGCCATCTCTAGCATGAAAAACAGAAGCCATTTTACTGAGGCAGTAGAAACAGTGAACACTTAGATATAGAGAATAAAATATAAATGTACACAAGTAATTTGCATAAAGAAGTGTGATATGTTTTTACTATGTTTTGCATTATATTGAATACATTACAATGCATTTTACAGTAATTTTAACTATGGGTGATAAAGAAATAAAATAATACTCATTTACCACACTACACTGTACTATCAAAAGCACTGGGATGACCACAAACCAAACAGAAAAGACAGTTGTTTGAAGGCCCAACCATACCCTCAGTGACAGTGCTCTTAATAGCAGTGACGTTTCCAGAAAATGTTCAACAGGGTGGCCGAGTGGGGACACAGGGGGTCAATTTAGGGGGGGCCACTGCGGGGGGCATCCTCATTTCAGGGGGGCCGTGCCCCCCCTAGACACGCTCCTGCTTAATAGACAGAAAGAGAAGCAAATCTCAGCTGGTCTGTAACAGAAACCCTCTTCCAGCTGATACCAGAGGTGTTCTACCATGGCCATGACACTCCTAGCTTTGTGACAATAGCACCTTATCATGTTGGTAAATGTAGTTGGTAGAACTTTGGTGAGAACTGTCAAGGCATCTCCCATGTTAGCAACCCACATTCCTTCGGTTTGCATAACAACATGTTTAATGACAACAAGTAGTCTCAGTTTCCTCATCCTATTGCTATCCCATTGTGTAGACCCTGTAGAAGAATTCTATATAGGCAGCCTGGTACCTCACTTCAAATCATTCTCTCTCTCGCACAGACGCAAACATCAGAGACATTATAGAAGATGGCAGCTGGGCCATCCTAATTACACATTCTGATTGAAAAAGGGCTTTCAAATCCCTTAGGATCATACTTATCAAGGAAACACACTTTAAAGACTTATGGGGGGGAAAACAAATAGCAGGTGTTATAGCTTTTTGCCATTCTTGCTACCATACTGCCCATAGTTAGCATGCTGGAGAATAAGTTTACTTCCATCCAGCAACCTGATTATGCTTAGAGGGCTCCCATCCAAAGACTGATCTGGCCCAGAATTGCTTAACTCCAAAGATTTTGCCACATCAGTCTAAATGCATCAGCAATAGAAAGACCAATGATTACAGTTTGGAGCCCTTAAGGAATTGAGTTTCATGCCCCTGATCTAGTCCAGTGTTTCAATTAAGATGTTATTTATTTATTTATAACTGCCACTGACACACTCCCTACACAGTATCTATGCTACAGATACAGCCCTTCCCTGTACTTACTTAGAAAACAATGTGCTTGGGTTGGAAAACTGAACCACTCACTATTGATTATCCACAGATGTGTTCTGAAATCCCATATGAAAGTTAACCCTTAACAACCTAGAATGGCATAAATGTCACAAACCTTTAACATGCTTTACAAAAATACACTATTCCAATATATCAGGTCTCTGTAGGTGACATACACTCACCTAAAGGATTATTAGGAACACCTGTTCAATTTCTCATTAATGCAATTATCTAACCAACCAATCACATGGCAGTTGCTTCAATGCATTTAGGGGTGTGGTCCTGGTCAAGACAATCTCCTGAACTCCAAACTGAATGTCTGAATGGGAAAGAAAGGTGATTTAAGCAATTTTGAGCGTGGCATGGTTGTTGGTGCCAGACGGGCCGGACTGAGTATTTCACAACTGCTCAGTTACTGGGATTTTCACGCACAACCATTTCTAGGGTTTACAAAGAATGGTGTGAAAAGGGAAAAACATCCAGTATGCGGCAGTCCTGTGGGCGAAAATGCCTTGTTGATGCTAGAGGTCAGAGGAGAATGGGCCGACTGATTCAAGCTGATAGAAGAGCAACTTTGACTGAAATAACCACTCGTTACAACCGAGGTATGCAGCAAAGCATTTGTGAAGCCACAACACGTACAACCTTGAGGCGGATGGGCTACAACAGCAGAAGACCCCACCGGGTACCACTCATCTCCACTACAAATTTACAATTTGCACAAGCTCACCAAAATTGGACAGTTGAAGACTGGAAAAATGTTTCCTGGTCTGATGAGTCTCGATTTCTGTTGAGACATTCAGATGGTAGAGTCAGAATTTGGCGTAAACAGAATGAGAACATGGATCCATCATGCCTTGTTACCACTGTGCAGGCTGGTGGTGGTGGTGTAATGGTGTGGGGGATGTTGTCTTGGCACACTTTAGGCCCCTTAGTGCCAATTGGGCATCGTTTAAATGCCACGGCCTACCTGAGCATTGTTTCTGACCATGTTCATCCCTTTATGACCACCATGTACCCATCCTCTGATGGCTACTTCCAGCAGGATAATGCACCATGTCACAAAGGTCGAATCATTTCAAATTGGTTTCTTGAACATGACAATGAGTTCACTGTACTAAACTGGCCCCCACAGTCACCAGATCTCAACCCAATAGAGCATCTTTGGGATGTGGTGGAACGGGAGCTTCGTGCCCTGGATGTGCATCCCACAAATCTCCATCAACTACAAGATGCTATCCTATTAATATGGGCCAACATTTCTAAAGAATGCTTTCAGCACCTTGTTGAATCAATGCCATGTAGAATTAAGGCAGTTCTGAAGGCGAAAGGGGGTCAAACACAGTATTAGTATGGTGTTCCTAATAATCCTTTAGGTGAGTGTATATGTCACACTGGGTTCCTAAGGGGTTACTCTTGCATTTCAAATAACCAATTCAGTTTAAAGAAGAGCCAAACAAGACAACCCTCCAACCATTCCTGTGATTGTAATCTTCTTAAGTGTGTAACTTTGCCCTCTGACGCTTCTCTTGTGTCTTGGAAACAGCCATTGTTTTCTACTTTCCCTGTTGAAATTGAATTGTCAGACAACCCAGTTCACCGGTACTCCGCGTAAAACTCACCCAGCACTGGCAGTGTTCAGTCAATGTGTGAGGGAAATGCTGGCCTCAGACAGCATTAACACAGCCCTGGACCAGCACTATCTGGACTAGAGGACTCAGCCTGCCCCACTCAGCTCAATCAGGAGTTCAACCGGTTCAGTTACTGAAACTGTTTGGTTCAATACAAAGCTGACTCAGACAAGGTGACCCCCCGACCACCCCCTGAAATTAATAGGACAGCAATTCTATCTTGGGGAAAGAAATGCTATCTCAGGTTTCTTCAATAGTGAAAGAGTATAAATTATGCTCTCAGTGTGCCATTGTAAATAAATGTGAGAAATAGAAGAATGCAATAGGTCAATATGGATTATATATTGCTAGGGCTACAGTGCTGTAATTATTTTTAAAAAAGGCTTTCAACCTGCAGTTTGATATATTAGATTAGCTTCCACTATACTAAGCTCAAATTTTCATTATCAGCATGTAACTCAGGGTTTCTTTTGTTTTACAGTACAATATGGTGTCATCCCTAAGAACTACTATATATATATATCAAATGCCATACAAGAAGGGAACAGGTTCCATTTGTATTTCTTGACATTTTTATAATTTGGAATTTGCAATGTTTATGGGCAGCTCATTTCACCACTGTGAACTGTGGTCAACCCAAAGACAATTGCATAATTTTCCATTGTCATGATGTAGCAACAGACTTCAGTACAGCTGCATACACAACGTTTTACTTTGCCTTCAGTCCTCTACTCCCACCCCTCCTCAACTGGGTAAGAACCATTATCACATCTCTCTGCAATAAATGTAAACAGCCACTTTTACCTTCCTTCCACATACTGATAATAAACCTGTTACAAATTAACACAGTGAGTAAGCCATCTGTCCTGTCTTTTACATATTCATTTTGCCATATTCATATGCCATTTCTCATTCACCATTCTGGAACTTCTAACCACGTTTGTTTTTATATTATGTACAGGAGCCTGACAGTGTGACATTACTCCTTCAGGTTTTGGAAGAGTATCAGAGAAATGGTGTTATACCACATAAGGTCTGAAAAGTGTAATATTTGTCATTTTTGCAAGATGTAGGTGCTAGGTAGTGTGATTGGAAGAAAAGTAACAATAACCCTATGCCTAACCTATTAAATGCACATGCAAAATAATTCCTATGACATTTGTTTTTACAGTTGCACCATACTGGTATTATGACATACAGGGCTTGTTCCAAATTACATAAGAAACATAAGAAAGTTTGCAAACGAGAGGAGGCTCATTTGGTGTCCATTAATAACTGAGTGATCCAAGTATCCTATCCAGTCTGACTTTAAATGTTCCCAAATTGTTGGTTTCAACCACATCGCTGGGGAGTTTGTTCCAGATTGTGACAACTCTCTGTGTGAAGAAGTGTCTCCTGTTTTCCGATTTGAATACCTTGAAGCCCAATTTCCATTTGTGTCACCGGGTGCGTGCATCCCTGCTGATCTGGAAAAGCTCCTCTGGTTTGATGTGGTCGATGCCTTTCATGATTTTGAAGACTTGAATCAAATCCCCACGTAGTCTCCTCTGTTCCAGGGTGAAAAGGTTCAGTTCCTCAGTCTCTCAGTAGGACATTCCCTTCAGACCTGGAATAAGTCTGGTTGCTCTCCTCTGAACTGCCTCTAGAGCAGCGATATCTTTCTTGAAGTGTGGAGCCCAGAACTGTACACAGTATTCAAATGAGCTCTAACTAGTGCATTGTACAGTCTGAACATTACTGCCCTTGTTTTAAATTCTACACTTTTGACAATATACCCTAACATTCTGTTTGCCTTTTTTATTGCTTCCCCACATTGTTTGGATGGAGAAAGTCCATATAGACTCATAGATCTTTCTCATGAGTTACTTCATCTAGTTCTATTCCTTCTATTAGGAGGCATATGGATCAGGCAGTCAGAGAAGTAAACCCTTATTGATGCTAAAGAAAACATAATTATGCCTGGTGTCTCTGTCTTCTTTATTTTCATGTACTGTGTTTTGTTTGCACAAATATTGCATTCAAGAATGGTAAATTCTGTTTGAGTCTAGACTGCTTTTTAAGTTTGGAATGTGAAAACTCCAAAAGAACTCTGTCACTCTCGAGTTGGTTTGACTCAACTCAACTAGGCCCTTTTTGAGAGGTGCTCTCAGTTGGTGTGGGCAAAGGAACTGGTTCATTTTTCTCTTAACATATTGGTCATGCACAGACAACGAAAGCCCTTTTTTGCCTGAAGAAAACTTGGCAATGGCATTTTGGATATTCACCTTAGAGAACATCAGGGGAAATGTAAAGATTATTGTACTTTAGGTGCAGATGCTAACAGTAACATACATACCTACCAGGGGTGTTTGGACTCATGGAGATATGGACACATGGAAACTTTCAAAGAAAAATTATCAATTGAGCTATGAACAAAACAAACAGATTTCACTGACCATGATACTGACCTTTTACCCTGAGTTCTGCATGTTGACCAAGTTTCTTTCAACAAGACCAATCAAAATGCAAAGAGACTCTGGGTCCCCTTCCAAGTGAACTGAAGTATTTTGCTTTAATCGGTGTACATGTACAGAGAAGTGGACTGAGTATTCTCTTGTTAATTACTTTTTTTTTTTTTTACCCCAGAGTTATTTTCCAAGAAAACTGAGCTTGGTAAACTAGAAATTAACTGTATGTCAAAATGCCTTAGAGCTACATATGTGAGAGCATTGCTACTGAGAGACATCAGAAGAGCTCTAAGAAAAATGCTTCTACACTGGCAGTTAGTCAGACTCCGTAGAAGCCAGAGTAGAAATGACATCCAAAGCATTATGCATGTCTCTGAGTTGACACAATCCTCTGCGTCTACTTCCAGGGACAGACACATAAACAGGTTTATAAATCACTCAAAACTGACCCCAGGAACACTGTAACACAGCACACAAAATCAATCAAGTCATTGAAATACAATGTAAAGTAAGACTGTTACACTTTTATGTGCTTGAAAATGATCAAGCTCATATTGATACATTAGAGCGGTGGTGCACAACTCTTCTGGTTTTCATTACAACTCTTACCTCTCCTAATTCAACTCTTTATTGACTTGATTGTACCCCTGCATTGGAGGTAGTGAGTTGTTGGATAGCATGCATGAAAAATGCATCAACCAATTAAGTATACACCATGAGATTACGTATTTCTCTTTGCAGTCATGTAACATTCAACAAAAGGCATAATTCTTAGTTGGGTTTCCTGCATATACCTGAAAGTATTAAAAAAAAGACAAGATGTATCATACTGGGCTGTAAAATATAACCTACTTACACTGTCCTAGAGAACTAAATCTTATTTTGTAAGTCACCCTGGATAAGGGTGTCTACAAAGAAATAAATAATAATATATGTTATTAATAATTAACAAGATATGATACATATTATTATTATTATTATTATTATTATTATTATTATTATTATTATTATTAAACATAGAAGCTTTCTGACATGTAAATAATTGAATTAAATTTGTCCTGTATGACAAGTAAATAAATAATAGAATACCCTGGAAAGTATTCGTCTATGAGTGGACAAAGAAGAGGTGACTGTGGCTTTAATGTAATGTGTGCAGAGGTGATTCTAGGGTATGTGGGGGCCCCAGGCAGAGGTGATTCTAGCGTATGTGGGAGCGTCGGAGTTTTCTCCCGTGAGAGCTGGGTGGTGCGGCGGAGCTTTCTCCCATGAGACCGGGGGGGGGGTCACATTTGGGGCCTCCCCTCTGCCCGGTGCCCCAGGCAATTTCCTACCCCCTTGCGACGCCCTTGAATGTGTGTAATCCTTACTTTCAGTTGTGTTATGAACGCACAGGACTCACGCACTCTAATAAGAGCGACCATTAACCCACGTTTACCTATGAAGAACTGACACTTCAATAAAAAGGATTTTTTTCCCATAGTTTAAAAAGAATCTGATACTGTACAAAATATCGTATGAGGATCAAAATGTATAGATACAGAGATAGATAGGTTTGGCATATTAGCATTAGAGACAGAAAGGGGGCGTTTTACAATGTAATTCATATAAGCATATGTTATTTACATTAAATGTGTTTTAACAAACTGTGTCTGATCCTAAGCGGGTCAGTTCAGACGTTTCCATCGGAAAATCAGAATGAGACCTATCGCTTTTCGGGGGGGTCGGGGCGGAGGACGCTATTCGGAGCGATACTGTCGCCTGCGTCAGTATTCAGTGAAGAGAGGGCGAGATGGGAGGGGGGAGGAATAGAAAAGCGCCTCCTATCATCGGTATCAGGGGGGTTAAATCAGAGAAAAACAGACAGAGAGAGAGAGAGAGAACACTGCAAACAACATTGTGTGGTTACAGCACTACAGCAGTCATAAGAATACAGTAAAATGAATTAGCTGTTGGTTCATTTTTGTATTCATACAAACCTTTTAAAAAGAAAAAAGAAAACCGAGAGAGAGAGAGAGAGAGAGAGAGAGAGAGAGAGAGAGAGAGAGAGAGAGAGAGACGGTTAAAGGAAGGTAAGACGAATCTGTGTTTCATTTAATGCAATGTCGTTTATAAGATTACACTTAAGCGCAGTGTGTTACGATAGCATCATTGACAGCAACCGTGAATTGCGATAGTGTGTGCGGACGCGATTCTCCGACTGCTGCAGACCGCCGTGTTTTACAGTATGGCTCTGTGTGCAATAATATGTGGGACGTTTTGTTAACGAAAACTGAAACAATAGCGTAGCACATTAAACGGATAAATATTGTATGTATTAGTAAGAACACCGAAGCAAGCGAAACGTAAAAGGCGACACTGAATAAAGTCTGCATCTGGAAAGGCAGGTGAGGCGGGTACGCGCCGCTCTTTATGAATGAAAGACAAATGAGATGCGAATGAGATTCAATAAAACCGAATGAGCGCTGCTGTATGGGAAAAGGCACTTTGTGTTTATTGCTTTATGGATCTTTTTATTAAAACGTAAAAGGTAATACAATGTCCACAGTCACTGAACAAATGTGTTATTATTATTATTATTATTATTATTATTATTATTATTGTTATTATTATTATTAGTAGTATAATAATAATTATTATTATTGACAAGTGGTTGGTTGAAATAACACCTGGTACACTGTAGGCTACTTAAAGGTATTTGGGTGATACATTTTGTTGTTTGTTGTTATTATTATAATTAGTGGGAAAGACTAACAGGCAAGGATTTATTTTGCTGTAGGGTATTTTGTTTTAGCCCGGTTCCCGTTTGTTTTACATGATCTAGTTTGTTAAAATGCTGGTAAAGGCATGTTTGCTGTAATATATAACATTGAGATTGTTAGTGTACTTAGTTGAAATACAATGTAGGTGTTGAGAAGTGAACTGCGTACCCCTTGGAAAATTTTTGCAGCTAGGAAGGTTTTTTTTTTTTTTTTTGGAGTAATGTTTTAGGTGAAGGAAGCGGGGCGGTGTTAATTCCAGTGATCATGGTGAAAGCAAGCCAGCGAGGTTTAATTAACCAGTAGGATTTGTCACCACGAAATGTGCGTAAACTTAATCGTGTTTGTGTGTGTACAAGTCACGATCTAAGCCTGGCTCTCTTTGGCATTCTAAATATTTTTTTAGGTTGTATAAGAAACGTGAGTACTGTGTTGAGTGGATGTACAGAAATACATTATGAGGAATAAATGCATTGTTTGCAATCCGCAATACTACATATAACGGTATATGGATTCACATTTAACATATGACGTGAGAAGTTAAAACCGGTAGAGACGGGACCAACATGACAGATCATAGGACCAACATTAAATAAATTGCAATTATTGTATGTACTCTTGCAGGGACACGCGTGACTGTTGCTTCTTCGTTGCTCTTTCTCTGCCGGTATTTGATTCGTAATAACGCACAGGTTTTATTCAAAGTTGGGGTGGTTGTATAGGGGGGTAAAGTGAGATCTTATGTAAGGCAGTGAAAACATTCGTGTGTAAGGGGGTCTGCTCAAAATGTGCGTGTGTATGTGTTGAAAAAAAAAGACAGCGAGAGGCAGGGAGGAAGGCTGCAACCTCGCCGCATAAAACATCTGTGTTTATGAAGACTGGGGCGAAACATGTTCAAGTCTGCGGAAAAAATAATGATAATTGAAAAAATAAATCAGCAGAAGAAAAAAAGTCACCCCCCCTACAAATTGTCATCATTTACAACTCCATGCAAAATAACCTTTACATTAAATTCCCCAGGTTTCTGCCTACAAGTATCCTTGTATCTCTTGTACACAACATTGATGTTACTGCTGTTGTTACATAATTATACATGCATACACACACCAACACACACATAACGACATGAGGAATACATCACACAATACCAAGCACAAAATGGAGCAAGCCCAGACACATCAGGATATAGTAGCTGGGTTTTGGGCAACATGCAGATTCAGACACAAAGGCTCACATGTATTTTCTTCTGGCGGGGCTCTGTATTGAACCTAACAATTTTTCAATAGAAAAAGAATATAAAAGCAATATAGCAGTGCTTCGATTTCTGTCTTTATACGTTTTGCCAGTAGTGATTTCAATAGATCTAAAGCCATGTGGAGACTGAGCCTTCATATTATTAATAGGCATATAGAGATGGTTCATTGCAATATTTCCTATTTGTCCCAGGACATATTTTATATATTGCAGAGTGTTAAGAGTTTCTCCATAGGAATGTTTCCTTTAGGATTTAGCGCAATCCCAAAATTGCCTTTTACACTTTTCCATAACTCATCTTCATGGCTCGGAACCATTTGGCCCAGCTTGCTTGTTTGGTTGGAGGGAATCCACTTCAACAACTGGTTTATGTCAATTGTTGCAGACACCCACCACCCTTAGCATAAAGCTGGTACCCCTTATTTTCAACTTGAATTACTTCCTCTTATTTGCCACTTGGGTTATTGTTTCTTGGCTTATCCTAAAGTGTCCTCTGGGTTTTCTTAGTATATTTTAAGATTCAGGATAATTGCATAAGGTCCCCATAATAACATCCTATATGCTGAATATAGGTATCCATTCCTTTAGTCTGTGTAGCACAAAACTTTGAGGCCAAGAATGATCCTGGTTGCTCTTCTTTGGGGGCAGCAACATCCTTTTTGTAATGTGGTGATCAAAACTGGAGACAATATTCCAGAGCAGGTCTTGCCATTAAAATGACGTTTTATCATAACTTCCCTTGATTTAAATGCAATGCTTCTTTCACTCTATATCCCAGTATTGCATCTTAATTTTGTCAAGAGGACAAAAGTGTGTCAACACAAACACAAACAGGTTTCCTTTAGTCACATCTGACGTAGCAGTAGGGCAAAGGTTGAGGTATTGTTCCCACTGAAGTCAGGACAGCAGACTCCCTGACCACCGTCCAGTGACTACTCAACACACCTATTCATACTGTACCTGTAATTTAGTTGTTGTTCCCCTGTGTGTCTCAGCTCTCCTGTAAAACTTGCTTTTACATTACTAGTATTTGTGTTGTTAATATTGATTTCCCCTATGTCCCCATCCCCTGAGCTCTTAACTATGATTTCACATCTTGTCTGCAATTACTAGCTCACAATCTAGGATGTAAGACTTGTATTTTTCTTATGCACTTTTTGAACGTGTAATTGTTTTGTTTTGATCTGCCATTTCATACTGTATTGCATAATAATAATAATAATAATAATAATAATAATAATAATAATAATAATAATAATAATAATAATAATAGAGATCCATTAATATTCCATTGCTAGTGTCACACTACACGATTTGTACAATCTGATCGGATTTTGAGAAGGGTGGGCAGCTCACACTTAACGGATGTATTGGTGAAGGAGTTCACACTACTCTATCAGTTAAGTACAGGGGGTCACTCACGAACAACTGATCTGAAATCCTTTGTCGTGGGGATCTCCGACACAGCCTCGAAACTCCCAAAATCTTTCGGGAACAGGCGTAATCCATCCTGAGAAAAACTGAACAGACATGGGCCTGTAGTTCGTGTAGCACAGATCTGCGCTGCTCCACCAATGGGATCGGTGAAATTCTGCAGATCTGTGCAGAACTGCGGAAATCTGCGCAACTATAACGCGACCACAAGCTCGCCGCTGTTGCAGTTTGCGGTCATCTGTGCGGACAAACAGCAAAAATCGTAGCGAAAAGACAAACTGGGTGAAGACATGCCTTGGGGAGGCGAGAGCAATAGTCTGTATACTTTTCTGCGAGAGCTGGAGGTAAGCAACAGTCACAGGCTATATCCATCCAATTACAGATACTAACTGCTATTTGTATTTGAACATATTATTTTCCCTGTATTATTAAATAAGTATTTGAATAATTAGGAAAATCAAATAGTCTTGTCATGTTTATTCTTCCTGTTTTTTTAATGTATTTATTTCATTCTTCAATCAGATCAACTGTCATTGGTTGCTGCTCAAATTAACACCGCCCAGCTTCCTTCATTTAAAACAATACTACAAATTAAAAAAATAAAACTCGCAGCAATAATTTTCCAAGGCATAGGCAGTTCACTTCTCAACACCTATTGCTGTCACGTCATCCTACATTATCAGTTGACGATACGGTCGGAGGGCAAGCCATGGCATCACTGCCCCTCTCACACTACACGTTCATTGGTAGCGGGCACACGCCCCGACCAACCTGCTTGTCGTCACGATCAGTGCAGATTTGTTGTGGAGGGCCAAATCGGGCTTAAAATCGTGTGGTGTGACCTGTTGTTGGAAAATCCACGGATATTTGAAGTGGAAGACTTGTGCACTTGCACTTGTGTCACACTAGTATTCGTGTGAATTGCATCTGTTTATTCTGCACATAATAATGACATGGGCCTTAAGACGAATTCATGATGGTTTGTTCTGATTAGCTATGTGAGAGCAAAGAGAGCATAACTTGACAGCACTAGATACATTTCCTTTCCACCAGTGTGCTTCTTTATATTATAATGAATATTGTATCTGCAATAATTTTTTGAGGGATTGTATGAAAAAATTGGCACACATTCCCCCAAAACAGTGATATTAATGAGCCAAAAGGCAAAAGCTCCAAAAATATCCTGCCTTTAATTTGATGTAATTCTATGCAGCACTAGTGGGCAATGGAAGAATGTTTTTTTGCAGTGACACTCACATCATACAGAATGGCCCCCCATTTGCCAAACATCCTATTTATTTTCAGAGCAACTGTATACATCTTGGGAATAAAGAGTCATAATGCTGATTTAACACACCCTCCTTCTTGGCAGCAAAACGTGTTTCTTTTTATCAGCGGATCTACAGGGTTATCACCAGTGGAATCCCAGTAGGTTAACAGAACCACAGAAGTGCATAATAATAGAAATCCAAGTAAACTCAGCAAAAAAAGAAACGTCCTCTCACTTTCAACTGCTTTTATTTTCAGCAAACTTAACATATTTGTATGCACATAAAATGATTCAACAACTAAGACATAAACTGAACCAAGTTTCACAGACATGTGACTAACATAAATGGAATAATGTGTCCCTGAACAAAGGGGGGGGGGGGGTCAAAATCAAAAGTAACAGTCAGTATATGGTGTGGCCATCAGCTGCATTAAGTACTGCAGTGCATCTCCTCCTCATGGTCTACACCACATTTGCCACTTCTTGCTGTGAGATGTTACCCCACTCTTCCACCAAGTTCCCAGACATTTCTGGGGGGAATCGGCCTAGCCCTCACCCTACGATCCAATAGGTCGCAGACGTGCTCCCTGTAGCGCTGTCTTAGGCGTCTCACAGTACGCACATTGCAATTTATTGCCCTGGCCACATCTGCAGTCTTTATGCCTCCTTGCAGCATGCCTAAGGCATGTTCACGCAGATGAGCAGGGACCCTGGGCATCTTTCTTTTGGAGTCAGTAGCAAGGTCTCTTTAGTGTCCTAAGTTTTTATAACTGTGACCTTAATTGCCTACCGTCTGTAAGCTGTTAGTGTCTTAACGACCGTTCCACAGGTACATGTTCATTAATTGTTTATGGTTCACTGAACAAGCATTGTTTAAACCCTTTACAATAAAGATCTGTAAAGTTATTTGGATTTTTACAAAATTATCTTTCAAATACAGTGTCCTGAAAAAGTTTCAAACAATTTTTTGCTGAGTTTATATGAGAACACAGATTGTTAAAATTACAATGAAAAAGCTCCTCTTGCACACTGCACTCTCTTTCTTTATAATTTCCTGTCAATAGGTGTTACCTTTGTGGTTAGTTTCTCCAAATATTCTCACATAATTTGGCAAAATATAGGACATTAAAAGTGGAACATCCATAAATTACTGTATGTTTCTTTTAGATACAGAAGAAACAGCCTTTGAAAGCAGGAACATCAGTCAATCAATCAATCAATACATTTTTATTTGTATAATATACAACAAACATACAGCAAAATAAAATAAAAAATAAAAATAGACCTTTAACAGTTGAAATGAACTAAATTAAAGTAAACCAACATTAAATAAACCATTAGGCACGGAGGAGAGAAAAACAAAAACTCCTGTGGATGGCATGTAGGAGAAAATAATTATTTGGGGGTCCACAACTTAAAGCCCAGACCTAATGGCTGCCTCCCCTCCAGGCTGACATTTTGACTGGAACATTGCTGCTTTTAATGTAGTCTCTGTCTTGAAATAAAGCAGTGATTCTATGTGTTGCACTTTCATATTCATAATGTTGTCTTACAGATAATTCACAATAAAAATCTGGGATGTGATGTAAATCAGTATAAAGCGTTTTTCAATTCAGCAAACACTTTCCCAGCTTCCCTGAAAATCCCCCAAAATGGTACTCCACTGCTTCCACTCATCGGATCATTTACATCTAGTTCATCCTTTTTCTTAATATTACCACTGGATTGATATGTGCATGTACATACATTTGGAATCATGACTTGTTTTCCACGCTATGTCAACTACTGATATTGGCCCACCATACACTTCCATATGGCTTCAGGATGAGAAGAGGCATGCATCCTTCAATATGCATACTGTTATCTTCAATTTTTTGCTGAGTTTATATGAGAACACAGATTGTTAAAATTACAATGAAAAAGTTCCTCTTGCACACTGCACTCTCTTTCTTTATAATTTCCTGTCAATAGGTGTTACCTTTGTGGTTAGTTTCTCCAAATATTCTCACATAATTTTCCACATAATGTTTTCCACGCTATGTCAACTACTGATATTGGGCCACCATGCACTTCCATATGGCTTCAGGATGAGAAGAGGCACACATCCTCCAATATGCATACAGTCATCCTCCATTTTTCCCCACTGAAAACCCAGAATGCCTACATTCCGGTTATCACACCAATCAGAGAACTTGATGCAGATGGGACAGCTGACACCCTGCACTGCAAGCAAGCATCTGAGAAGCCATTTGTGTATGGAGAATCAAGTTTTCACTCAGCCCAGTTCCACCCACAAGCCCCAGTTGCACACTGCTTGCCTATAAATGCCCAGCCAAACCTGGCATTGGCATAGACTGGATTCGAGCCCTTTATCTCTCTCTGGGGCAGCAATTATATTTTTGATATACAGCAACCAACATTTGCACACTGTATTGCAAATGGGATCCTACAAATGAATGGTATCATTTTAACATCACTTTTCTGCTTAAATTCTTAACTTTTCTCTATATATTCTGGCATTGTTTCTCCACATTGTCAATATAAATACCCAGTTTATATCCCTTTACATAGCTGATTTACAAAGTGCTGTGTTTTTGACATGGACAACCAAATTATAGGCAAAAATGGTGCACAAGATCACTAACAGCATATTTTGTGATACATAAGGAGAGCAGAAGAGAAGTGTTTAGGAGTTACCCAAGTCAGACACAGGACAGGGGAGAGAGAGAAAGCTATTTTGTTGTGTTTTTACTTTCAGAAAGTCTTAGCATTCCTAATCTTGTTTTTAGATTTGCCTTATTTGAAGTAAATCTTATTCCTAGTTTGCCTTAATTGTAGTTAATTCAGTCCAGCTGTTGTGTTGGTTAGACTAGATTGAAGGAAAGGTGAACTAGTTTAGGAAACTGGAGGTGGAGGTGGCCAGAAGCTGAATACAAAGTTATTTTTATGCTACTGCTGCACTGTTTCTCGGTAACAAGAAAAAGGTCAAGCAGTTGAATTAGAGGACAAAAACCAAGAGACCATGTTTAGGGCACCAACTTATTCAATTTAGAAGCATGTGGCCACTACAGTGTTAGGTTTGCAGAATGATTGCCTTCCTGGATGAACTCATCCAAGAAGATTTCATTTGTGAACGTTGTCGGCATGTTGAAATCCTAGAGATCAAGGTCCGTGATCTTGAGGCTCAGCTTGTTGATCTGCACTGTATTAGGATATGGAAGAATCAGTCAATCTGCCCATGAGAGAGATGGTGTGCATACCAAAACCTAGGAGAGTTGAGACCTTAGAACAGGAAAGTGTGCAGAACTGCTGAGTTACAGTAGGTCGTGACCGCAGAAAAGGAAGTGCATAACCCTTAGAGACATCCCAAGAGCTAGAAATGCCCAACAGGTTCCAACTGCTGGACATCAGAGGGTGATGGGAGGGCAGTTGAGCACCAGAGCACAATGGTGCCCACTCCCCCCCAGAAGTAGTTATAGTAGGAGACTTGATCCTTAGAGGTGTAGATCACACAGTGTGTTCCAGTGATAAGTAGACCCGCATGGTATCTTTCCTGCCTGGTACTCAGGTTGCAGATCTCCCTAAACTAGTAGATGGACTACTGGCCAAAGCCGGGGGGAATCCACTGGTCATGATCCACATTGGAACCAATGACACAGGAGAAGGTAGGGTAGAGGTTCTGCAAGACAAATTTAAAGAGTTAGGAAAGAAACTAAAGAGCAGAACCTCCATGGTAGTTTTCTCTGAAATATTTCCGGTACCACGTGCATGGCCAGGGAGACAGGCAGAGATTGGAAAGTTTAACACGTGGTTGAAATCTTGGTGTAGGGAAGGGGGTTTTAGATTTATGGAGCATTGGTCTTTCTTATGGGATAGATGGGACCTGTAGAAACTAGATGGTCTATATCTAAACAGAAGGGGGGTTAATGCATTGGGAGAGCTTATGTGCAGAGAAATTGAGAATGTTTAAACTAGGGACCAGGGTGGCAGGGAGCTCTGACAATGGGAGATGTTCCACTCAAGGCTGAATCATACTTCTGTATCTGCATCTCTGCATACATGCGCGGGCATCGTATGCAGACGTTCGCATAGGTGTCTGCCAAAATACTTGCACGTAAGGTTGACTTGTCCATAGGGGGCAGTGTTGCATTAACACATCACAATCTACAGAAAACGAAACCAGTTTTCTATGGTGCACCTACGATTGTATGGATGTAAATTAACACATACTGTTAATGACATTACAGAAACTACACAAGCACACAAATACAAATTGCATCCTGTATGTGCAGGTATATGATCAGTCACCTGTTTGATCATGAATGCTAATTGTTCATTCCGTCCAAGGAAAGCAAAGTACATTTTACCTTTCGTCCAAAATTGACAAGCGATAAATTGCCAAGGGATAAAATGTGAATTATGTTCACGAAATGTGAATTATATTAACGAAATGTGCAGTTCGAGGGACAAAATACTCATTATGTGCACAGATGCGTTTTGTGGATGAGGAGATGCATTTTATATACTTTCATATGTCACTACATTGTTTCTCTGACTTGCTGAAGCGCCTACGGCCAGACATTGTACACCAGTCGCCCCAGCACTGAGTGATTGGCTGTCACTGTCAGAATCTCCTGGCTCAACCAATCGGCACTTGCTTGACGCACGGGACCGCAGAGACGTGCAACGTGCTGTTGAGAGGTTGGAGGAGTGCGCGTCGGCTCTTCTGCGATGTGTACGCTTCCCCAGAAACCCCTGCTCTGCGTCGTTACGCAGAGACGCATATGCGTACCTACGCAGAAGTATAAATTAGCCTTCAGGAAAGAAAAACAATGGAAATTGCTAATAGGAAAGTCCTGATATGTTTGTACCTCAATGCCAGGAGTATAAGGAACAAGATGTTAGACCTAGAAGCCACAGTGCTGGCGTGTGACTATGATGTTGTAGGAGTGATGGAAACATGGCTTACAGAAAACGATGGGGATGAATACAAGTTGAAAGGATACACACAGTTTAGCAGAGAGGTGGTGGGGTAGCATTATTTGTCAGAAACTTTTTCCACATTTTGTTATGTTACAGCCTTATTCCAAAATTGATTAAATTAATTATTTTCCTCAAAATTCTACAAACAGTACCCCATAATGACAATGTGAAAGAAGTTTGTTTGAAATCTTTGCAAATTTATTAAAAATAAAAAACAAAAAAGCACATGTGGTAAATTCAGTTGATTGGACATGATTTGGAAAGGCACACACCTGTCTATATAAGGTCCCACAGTTAACAGTGCATGTCAGAGCACAAACCAAGGAATGAAGTCCAAGGAATTGTCTGTAGACCTCCGAGACAGGACTGTATCGAGGCACAGATCTGGGGAAGGGTACAGAACAAATTCTGCAGTATTGAAGGTCCCAATAATGGAATAAGGCTGTAACATAACAAAATGTGGAAAAAGTGAAGCGCTATGAATACTTTCCGGATGCACTGTAGACTGGAAAAGCCCAGTTTGGACTACAGAAGAAGTAATAGAAATGGTTGAGATGGTAAATGACTGCTTTCTAACTCAATTTCTCAGGGAACCAACCAGGGAGCACGCTTGCATTGACTTGATATTTTCAAATGACCAAGATAGAGTCAGAGGGACACTAGTTAGAGAACCAATGGCAAACTGTGATTACAATATGGTTAGCTTTGAGGCATTCTTTCAATAAACAAGGACCAAGTCTAAAACAATGGTCTACAATTTTAGAAAAGCAAACCTTGAAGGCATGAGGCGGCACTTAGAAGAGTTGGATTGGAGCACACTGGATACAGATTCAGTTGAAAATGGATGGTTATATTTTAAGAATATACTTCTTGAGGCTCAGGAGAAATTTGTACCAAAACTTGAGGACCAAAAAACATTGGCAAAAATGGTTTAATAGAGGTATGCAAAAAAATATCAAGAGAAAGAAAATGTTGTATAGGGCATACAAAAGGGATGAAACAACATACAAAGAATATTGTAACAAATTCAGGATTTCTTCTTCGTCGCAGCAAATAATGGAGGGGACACAGGATTCGAACAGCAGGAACTTTATTAAGTACAGTGCAATATTAGGATGGAGCGACCCTCTTTCTAACTCACTCTACACTGAACTCTCTGCAACTCCCACACAGCTCTAACACTACTCTTCCGTGCAGGAACTAAGCACCCCTATTTATGCCCTATGGCCCTGTGACTGGCTCCTCCATTCATGGCACCTCCCATGTTCCCGCATGGGGCTAACCCTTAACTCCGGCACTACCCCTGCTGAAACACATGCACCACAGGAACACAACCTGCAGCATGCACACTACAAACCGCCCCACCCCCCAATACACAGACAGTACACACAAATACACACACAGCACCCCATGTCTCCCAATTTTGCCGGTTGTTACATAGCTCCCCCCTTTAAAATTCCCTTGCCCGAGGGGACCGACTAAGTCCTTGAAGCGACCCGGCACATGGACGTCGGGGCCTGGCATCTGCTGGTGGCGGTGGGCCCCTTTTCCTCCAGACGAAGCTGAATCAAAGACCCACAATGCTTACTGTCTCTGTCCGGGAGGGCTGTACCAGGGGCCCGGGAAAGCAGACGGCGCATAAGGGCAAAGTTCAGCTGCCCGTCCGCGTAATGGTGGCTGTACTCCTTGCCTGGTCAATGTTCATCTGGATCGGCCTCCTCCTGGGTCTGGGCTGTCGGTAGCAATGACCCCTGTCCAATTGTCTGAGCTGTGGCTGGCAAACCCAGCTCCGCTCACTGCCTCGGCTGGCTTTTGGCTGGTGGGGCAAAATTGACTGTTAATGGGAAACATGGGGGGCTGTGTGTGTGTCCTAAGACGGAGAACTGTGCTGTGTACAGTTCTGGGCTCCACACTTCAGGAAAGATATCGCTGCTCTAGAGGCAGTTCAGAGGAGAGCAACCAGACTTATTCCAGGTTTGAAGGGAATGTCCTACTTGGAGGGACTGAGGGACCTGAACATTTTCACCATGGAACAGAGGAGACTACATGGGGACTTCATTCAAGACTTCAAAATCATGAAAGGCTTCGACCACATCAAACCAGAGGAGCATTTCCAGATCAGCAGGGACACATGGACCCGTGGACACAAATGGAAATTGGGCTTCAAAGCATTCAATACGGAAAACAGGAGACACTTCTTCACACCGAGAGTTGTCACAATCTGGAACAAACTCGCCAGTGATGTGGTTGAAGCTGAAAATTTGGGAACATTTAAAAATAGACTGGAGAGGATCCTTGGATCACTTGGTTATTAATAGACACCAACCAAGCATGATGGGTCGAATGGCCTCTTCTCATTTGTAAACTTTCATATGTTCTTTTTGTTCTCATGAAATGTGAATAATGTTAAGAGGTGCACTACATAGTTTTTCAGTTTTTAAAGTTTAGCCACAGGTCTGGTATTTAGTTACTGTTGAGTGCTCAATGTTTTGCCAGTTGTCATGGCAAATTGTCAAGTTCCTGTAGGAACTGTGCTGCAGTGAAGATGGCAAGCAAATAAACTTGGTTGAACAGTTTTGTTAGTTTTTGTATGTTCTATATAGAGGATCTGATTGGAAGGGTACATCCAAGAATACATACTGATTTTCAAGCTGATCTTTCTAACTTTGGAAATGGAGAGGGAAGAATAATGGGGAAAGATATACTGAACCTACATTGTAAAGTAAAGCTGCTTCAGATTACTACATCAGCTGTTCATTTCTGAATCCTGGTATGATGCTTAGATTGACCTAATATGTTTTGCTGCTATATTCAAGGTAAGAGATAATAATGAATTGTGTTGGTAAGATGTTATAGTAGTAATCCATTGTAGTGTTTTTTTTAATATACAAAGAACATTTGTATTAGTTTTTTATTTATTTTAATTGCACTTTTACATTGAGTTACAATAAAACAGCATAATAAAGCAAGGAAAGACAAATGCAATTAACTGAATAATATATCAGGTGATTGGATTTGTCTTTCCTTGCTTTATGTGAATGTGCATACAGCTTTGCACACAGAGCTATAGTAAATTAATACATTTTTTTGTTGCACAGGAATGTAGGTCATCAAAAAACAGAAGATAATAAGACTTTAAAAAAGGATGGGAGTTAGGAATTTAAAAATTATATAATAAGAAAGAAGGTCTTCTGTGTGGCTCCACTAAGAGAGCAGGTGGACCCCAATAGCCCAGGCAGTGCATAATCCAATCATGGCTGTGTGATAGCGAACTGTGAGACTCCCCAGACGGTGGTTCCACATTGGTCAAGCACTGCTGCGGTTGGATGTGCTCAAATCAGCCAGGGTGTCATCTGCTTGTCATGCAATAGCAACTCCTGTGATTTACCAGGTGCCTTCGTCAATCAGAGGGAGTGTTAGTATTCACTTATCCTGGTGAGTGTCATGGTACTGATAATCATAAAGGTTAAAAACACAATAAAAAAATAAATAAACAAACAAAAATGTCCTAAAGTTTGAGGTACTGCATGCCATCTCCAAAAACATCTGCCAAGTTGGGTTAATTCATAGGCCACCTGCATAGTGTCGGCATAGAAGGTCACACACTGCAGATCCCATGAAAGCCAGTGCTGGATTATGTAAGACAGTGTGTGGTTTTTGTTCCCGTCTGTTCCCTGCAGTTCTCCATTACGGTCATTGGATTTAATTTTGAGGCTGAAGTGCTGGACAACTATATCGAATAAGAACTCAAGAGAAGGGGAGAACTGTGGGTAAAGGTAGACGGGCAGGTGTCGTTGCAGAGTTATTAATACTGGAGAATAAGGTTTCTCATTAGCACATGTAGATAGACCTCCACTCATCACTGTGACAATTAAGGCATCCCTTATCCTGGGGAGTCTGGGAATCACTAATAGGTTTGCAAGTCTAATAACTGTCAATAATTCTAAATTAATTTAGGTGTCAGCAGACAAAAGGCTTAGTTCTGTTATAATCCAATGGAGATGGTGCAGAAATTGAGTGCAGTTGTGCTGAAAGGTGTGCAAACCTCTGTGTGTAATACATTTTTAATGGGCTAACTTTTTTTTCTTTTCTACCCTTGTTAAGATGTTTTTGTTGCTTTTTTTTACTGTTTTAATTTGTGAATTAACAAAAAATAGAAAATATTGCTTACAGACAACAGCAGAAATGCATGTAAACAACAACTATTCCAGAAGACCCATTGACCTAAATCACCTACAATTTTGAAGAATTGGTTACCTCTTTTTTAAAATATTTTTAAATATTTTTAAATATTGATTATTTTCTGCATGGGATGACATTTATACACAAGATAAGAGATTTAAGATTTGTTGGAAATGCTGCTCTGTGATTGGCTGGTTTCTCCTATGTGATTTCTTATATAAAACAAATACACTAAAAACTCATAGATTCAAGATATAATTGGGGGGGGGAATCAGAAGTATGTATTCTCATAAGTATTCTCATATTGCTTCCTGATACAAAATTACAATATACATTTAGCAAACGTTTAATGGATTTATGGATTGAATGCTTTGAGCTTAGGGGCACCTGTGAAAACTCTTCCTGTCTCAAGCGTCCTAACTTTATGGGGCGGCTTGGCACATCTGTTCTGCAGAACAGGACATACAAGTTCGTTTGAATTGAATCTGACAGCACTTGTTACCTTGAGTCCAGCTCAGGGGTGACTGCATTGCCTGCCAATTGTATATTGATATCATTCCCATCGGAGTTGACTATTCAACACTGGCTCATCTCCTGTCATTTTCCTCCTCATTCCTAACCCTCTAATGAAAAGCCATCCACAGGTTACATTGCCACTAAAAACTCCCTGATCTTCCCCTAAAGAGGGGAGCATCTATCAGTACAAAGCAGTGTTCTGAATTTCATCTCCAAAGACACCTTATTGAGTTTCAGACAACGTATGCCGAAATTTCACAAAGGCTGTTGCATCAAAAGGAGATGCATTTCACAGTGGTAAATCTGGTACTGATTTGGTTTCTGTCACAAATAGATTTGGATTCTAAACTATAAACCATCTATGTTTTTACAAATGTTGTGTATTTAAACATGCATTCACATTCAGACTATGGCATTTTATCACTGATATGGTTTCCAATGGGGGCTGGAAATTTGTATTTTAAGCAAACTTTTAATTTCATAATTCACAGCTGATTGTGATGTCAGTAGGCCCAGCTATCTTAAGTCTTTTCAATATGACAACACATCTGACTATTTCAGGGCTTTGACTATATGGATTACACTGAAAGGATTACACTGTGACATCACAATAAGGCTACAATGGCAACCTATGTGAAAACTTGCAAGTGCAATATTTAAATGCTAATATCTTTACTCAATGGGTCTTGACATTTTGGGATCAATATTGTAATTAACTAATAGACCAACTTCTTCTCTAGCTACTTTTTAATATCTTGCTGTTGAAAACAAATACAAAAATATGTGAAATATGTGCATGAATACTGAAATTTAGAATACACAAATGCTATAAAAAATGGCATGCACTTTATTATTATTATTATTAATAATATTTATTTCTTGGCAGACGCCCTTATCCTTTACTCATGATGGTGGAAGAAATGCATTGGGTCATATTTTTTGACCTTTTACATTTTCTCCGTCTCTCTCATTAAGTTGACTGACCTTCTACATGTTGTCCAATCTGGAAACAGGATATATTATTACTCAGTTTCTTAGCAGACACCCTTATCCAGGGTGACTTACAATATATGACATTATTTTTTACATTTTACCTGTTTATACAGTTGGGCATTGCTCAAAGGTACAACAGCAATGTAGGCCAATCTGCCTATGTCCCCCATCCCCTGTCCCCCTTCCCCCCATTGTGAATCAAACTAGAGTTTAGTGCACAATGTAGCCTATACCACCATCATTTCCTCTGAGGAAAGTTAATGGTCTGAAAATAATTTTCATCACTTTTGTTGAGGCCAAATAACATTCCACAGTAGTTTTTTGAAAGTGCCTTTAAGTTTTAGATTAAACTAAATGTTTACTAATGATTGAATTAAAGATTAAACTTAAACTAAACTAAATTAAACTATTGAACTAAAGACTGTGCTTGTGTAAGGTATTGGCTTAAGAGTAGGTATATTACGAGGTGCTAACAAATAACTTCTATCGCAGTGACAATATGAATCTGCGAAGAGGACTCATACTTTGAAAAAACATGAGAAATGAGAGAAGGCTATTTGGCCCATCAAATTAATTTGGTTGCTAGTAGCTTAATAATTGAAAACTTCCTTCAAGGTCATTCTTGAAAGTACCTACAGAGTTAGTTAGCCTCAACTATGGGATAAGGCTATTGGTTCCTATCAGTCTCTCTGTGAGCCACCCCCATAATTCTCTGTTTTGGATGCTCTTAACCATATTTCCTCTTACGTCTCCTGGTCCTTGTATCATTGTTGATCTTGACAATCTTCTGTGGATTCAAGTGGTCAATGCCTTTCAGAATCCTGAACCTTCACATGCTCTGGCTAAAAAGAATTCAGATATTTTTTGTGTGTCTGAGTGTGACATTACTTTCAGACCTGGAATTAGCCTGCATGCTCACCTCTTAACTGCCTCAATAGGAGCAATACCCCCCTTGTAGAAGCTGAATGCAATAATCCAAAAGAGGCCTAACCATTGTGTATTGTGTAATCTTACCAATATTTCCATTGATTTAAATACTACACCGTTATCAGTATATCCAAACATGTTGTACTTTTGTATTGCTTCTCCACACTGTCTAGATGAGAGTTTCCATATATTCTCCCTTGCCACCCCCGACCCCCACTCCCCCACTCCCCCATTCACACACTACAGAACACACGAGGCAGTAACTAGACACATGCATACCAATTCACATGAACATTCTTATCATTTGACAAAGGGGCATTTTCTTCAATGTTGTGCATTCTTCAACATCTCTTCCATGAGCAAACCTCAGGGGCTTTTGATTCTGGAAGAGATGCTCTAATGCAGAGTTTCAGAATTGCCAGAAACCCTGTCTGTGAGCTCTCAATTACATCTGCAAATTGAAGCCTTCCTTGTACTATTTGTATGGTTAGATTCTCTGCCTTTCTTTTCAACCTTTCAAACTGATAAAAGCTTTTAGAAAGTTGAACATGCTAGGGACCCTCACTCACTCAAGTGTGACAAAGGTGATTGTGTACATGAATCTGTTATAGTGATGGCATTCCCTGACCTGCCCACCACCCCTACTATAGACATAGTTGGGTAGTCTCTCGTTTAAGGCTGTGCAGATTTGAGGTGTGCAAATCCAAATCTGAAACCCCACAGAAATTCTGGATTTCAAAACTCCATTCATTTAGGTATTATAAATCACATTTGAGAAACCAACCAACAACAGAGTGACATTTCCAAAATGCTCTTATCTTGTGTATAAATGTCATCACATGCATAGAATTATCAGTACTTTTCTTACAATTCTTCAGTTATCAGTGACATTTCAAGACACATAAATGTAAGTAGTGCAAGTTTCAGGATGTACATTGTTAATGAAAAGTAACTAATATGAAAACACACATCAGCTACTGTTGCTCTATTACAGCGAGTCATGGACCAAACATTTTTAAGATGGTGAGAAAGATATTTACTTAAAATAAATGAGTTATATTGTAAATGTATTTGTGTGTCTAATACTTACATGTGTGATTTATAATAAGTTAATGTGTTTGTGTGAGGGGTGTCTCTTATTGTATCTTATTGCTCAGTTTTGCTTCACAGTCCTCTCAATTAAACTGCATGACATCTCTTATATAATAAGAGACAAACTTCACAAGATTTATTAACTTATATATATCGCTGCCCTGTCCCAACTGGAAATGCCAGGCTCATGCAAAATGCTTTGCCTGGGGATGTTAATTAAAGTGCTTTGTTCACCCATGTCTTCACATTAATAAATAGTCTCCTATTAAGGGAGGAACAATATATTACTGAGACTGAACTGGGTTCTGTGTCTTACATTTAATGTTGATAAATGTTATTTCAAACAGCATTTTCTCATAACGACAAGTCTCTCATGGCACACTGCTATAAATGCATTTATCACAGAGCAGGATGCTCCCACCCTGGTTCTGGAAAGATATGATTGCTTATTTAATTGAACCAGTTATTTGTTTAATCAGTAATGATGATCATTGCCACTGATTGGATATACCAACAAAACATAATGGACCAGGGCTCTCCAGGACCAGGGTAGGAGACTCTTGAAATATGGCCATGGTAAAAAAAGACTGTACAAATGTTGCATAGAAACTAAGTAATTTAATCAAATACAAGTAGGTAATTCATAATAATTTGGGTCTGTATGAAGTTTGCATGTTCTCCCCATGGCTGCACGAGTTTTCTCCATGTGCTCTGGTTTCCTCCCACATCCCAAAGACACACTGCTGAGGTTGTTTGGCTATTATAAATTGCCCTGTAGTGGACTAGTATCCAAGGCAAGCACTCCGCACCTGGCTCACCATGACCCTGTACTGAATGGATGAAGCGCTTATTGAAAATTAATGGATGGACATTTATGGTTTTACAACCTGAAGGTTATAATTTATTAACCAGCAAGTGTTAGCTATGCCCTGTCTGTTTTGAGTCAATTGGCATGGATAGGTATGGCGGTAAAAAAACATTTAAAATATATGTTTTTCTACAAAATACTAAACAAGAGCCTGTAGCTCTAATAAGCTGAAATGGATCGAACTGGAACACAATAGGCATATTTTTTCCACCCCTAGACTGTTACAATGTTGGTGGAACAAGTAGAGATTCCCAGTTCAGTCGGCAAGTAGGTCACTCACTTGGCCCAGATGGTTGGTGGATTGCGGCAATATGAAGGAAGTATGCTTAATTAGATAAACACATTTGCACACAGTATACCCCCTTTCCCCAGTGGGCTTAACACCAGTTGTATATTTGTCTGTTTCCATTCAGTTATATATAATGTACATGAGTATAATACTAAACATTCTGCACATAATTACAAATCCGGTTCTAAATGAGAAACAAAAAGCCGAAAAAGGGATTATTATTATTATTATTATTATTATTATTATTATTATTATTATTATTATTATTATTATTATTAGTAGTAGTAGTAGTAGTAGTAGTAGTAATAGTATTATATGAAATGCAGTAATACAGTACAGTTCAAAGCATAATTCAATTTACTAATCCAATATACACAAGGGTATAGGAAAAGATGTGAAGTCATAGTTGTTAAGGGAAAGGGAGCATGGGGGAAATCAAAATAACAACATGAGTCCTAGGATTGCCATTGAAATGTATTGACCAGAAATAGTCATGTCCTGACTACTCCATATCTAAATCAGAGTCTGTATCCCTTGTGGTACTTTGTAGACCCTCCTCTGGCATGGATTACATTGAAAAGATGTGCCCTGTAGGTTCTATGAGGCTCTGGCACTTCTGAAGGGGGATGTAAGACAATTCTTCAAGGCAGAATTGCTCTAGGTCTTTCAGAGGCTTTGGTCTCCATTTGTGATTTCCCAATTTTCTATGGGATTGAAGTCTGATGATTGAGATTGGAAATAGTTGGAAATATGTATTTTGTGTGCAGTTAACCATTTCTTTGTAGATTTGGATGTATGCTTTCGGTCATTGTCATGCTGGAATGTCCTTTCTTGGCCATTCAAGCTTCTTGGGAGGGGGAACCAGGTTTTTGGCCTTAACAAGGGCCTCGTAGATGCAAATTAACCCCAAAACATAATAGATTCTCCACCATATTTCACAGTGAGCATGGGTGTTTTCTTTATATGAGCTTCATATTTTTTTACGCCAAACATAATGCTCATGAGCGTGTCCAAAAAGCTAAACTTTTATTTAATCTGACCATAAACATGGCTTGTCCAATTGTCATTTAAATGTAGTTTGGCAAATTTTAGTCACCTCTTTTTGGAAGGTTTGCCTTCAAAAGAGGCTTCTTCCTTGCACCCTGGCCATTGATGCTTGTGCAAACTATAAGTAGCCCTGTCTGCCAATAGATAATAATAATAATTCATGCAGGCATAGTTGAATGGTAGTTTTCGACACTTTGTATACTGAAGATGCCAATTTGTCTTGGAAATCTCCAACTTTTGCCTTTGGATTTGTTTACTTCTCAAATCAGTTGTCCAGCCTGTGGTGGCAAGATACACATGCATCCTTTTCCTGCCAGGGTTGCCACTGTACCAGTAGTCTTACATTCCTTAACAATGGACATTTCAGTGGGAAGTGGTAGGTTCAGCTTTTTGTTGATTATTTCATAGCTTTCCTCCAATTTATGGTAGTCAGTGAGTATTGGCTGAGTCTTTTCTCAGCTCTAATTCTCTCTAAAATAAGAACAATTTCTCCAACCCAGGTTTCGAAAGTAGGACATTTCGGGAGAGCATCTCCTGTCAGGAGAGCAAGTCCTTTGGTCCTTTATTTGTATTTGCACTCAACATAATTGAATCTGACAGTGAACTAAGAGTGCCTGACCCAAGAGAGGCATTGTGGGAGAAGGGAGCTGCCTCACTTGATTGGCAGTAGGTTTTGAAAACCGTTTCCCTTTTGTACAAGTAAGTTTAGGCAGTCAAAGCAGCAGGCAAGGTAGATGCATAGCGGAATTGGCTTTATGAAACCATGTGGGAATTTCTAACTTAAAAAGGTTAGGTCAGATGTAGATGTAGGATAAAAAATAAAAAAAAAACAATGGACTAGTTTTACTGTACTAGGATTGGTTTATTTACTATTCTGCTGCATTTCAGCCTTATTTTTTAGAAGGGCAGAAATGTATATAACAAAATATAAAACTAACAAAATACAGTTTCGGTAATGCTGACTCTGATACATTCAATGCCAGTTTTAGAGAATTTTGTATGATAAATAACAACTCAAATAATTAGTTTTCATGTATTTTTCTGTTATATTGAATAATGTCCCTCCTAAAACTACCACACATGCACATTATTTGATGTTCTGGAATTGGGAAGGAAATGCGTCCTGTGCATCTATTCCAATATGTACAGTGTTATATACTATAACAAAGGGAAAAGCAATTAATCAGTGTTTTCTAAAAACAGATGGTATATATCACCTAATCTGAAGCAATCTCAGTATATTGTGACTACTAGGATGGAAGTAAGTATAATTATTGCTGTTTACTTCTAAGAAATTACTCCATTATATCCACTCTTAGCAATACAGTTAGCACTGGCTCATTAACTGCTGTCAGCTAGTGGGTTGTGGTGGGAAACCTTTTTAATTGAAGAACCACAATGTCTTCTGGTTTTTGTGTCACCACAGTTCTCAATTATCTAACTGAATGATGTATTGGCTAATTTGAGCTCAATAATATTTTTTTCTAGGTTTTAAATAGGTAGGGATGTAAGAAGACGGGACTGTGGCCCTCCAGGTCTAGAGTTTAGGATCCCTTTTAGTAGCATGCAGTAAGACATTGTTTCCAGCACTCTCTATTATAAGTATGGCACTGGTTCAATTGATTAACTGAGATCATGGGGAGGAAATCAAATCAGAAAACCAGGCCAGTTCCAAAGACTGGTACTAGCCACCTCGTTTCAAAAATTGAATTAATTAGAGTGCAAATCCTCCACAATCCAATATGCCTTGTCTTATCTGTATTTTAAACAACAAATCTGCTATGCTTTACAATGCTTTATCAGCTCCAGCCAATAGTATGAAGAGTATCAATGGACGAAATGTCACAAACATATTTACCCATTTGGATAACCAGAAAAATAGTTGTTCTACACATGTTATGGTGATGAGTTCCACTGGCCCATAGATTATTATTTTTTAATATAAAGAAGATCCCCTCTGTCTTCTATCTTGATTGTGGTTACTTGTGATTTCTGGTTATGCCCCCTAGTCCTGTTGCCTCTGCTTAGTAACAAGCAGAGATTATGTTACGTTTTGTCAGCTGCCTTCAGGGTAGTAAAGACTTCAATTAGATCTGAAGATCGCAACGTGAATGTACAGATTCCAGGGTCCGATGCATTAGTATTGATTTGTGTAGTAAACCACTGACAGGTACCATAGAATCTCTTCAGTGGGAAACTAAATAGGATTTCGAAATTGTAAGTCTCGGCAGAAACCAAGAAAACAATCGCTTGGCTTTTTAAGTCAGTCTGTAGGCATAGCTAATGGTATAGTTGTTATTATTTGGTAACTGAGGAAGGATTGAATTTTTAAGTGAAATAACATTAGAGGAATTGTATTTGACCATTTATGTGAAAGGATGAAGTCTGGAATGGTTTTTAGAATCTGTTCTCTATGATGAGAATGATTTGTTTCAGATTATGTGCAACAATTCTTATTAATCAAGAGGTACTTTCAAAATGGACCTTGGTCTTCCAGATGAGGTCTAACTAGTGCATTGTACAGTCTTAACATTACTTCCCTTGTTTTAAATTCTACACTTTTGACAATATACCCTAGCATTTTGTTTGCCTTTTTTATTGCTTCTCCATATAGTAATAGTTTAGCTAACATTTGCTTTCATTAGCTATCTAACATATCCCAATCCCCGCTTCTTCAGATTCCCATTCCTCCAGAAACACAGATGTCACTGAAGCTCCTCATGCTGAATCTGAGGACATTGGAGGTGAGCATATGGATAGGCAAAGTCCCTGTCTTTATGTATTGTCCCTATGAAGAAAGTGCTGGCAGTCATTCAGATGAGGAAGGTAGAAAAGAGGGAGGAAAGAGTGAAGACATGGCGAAAGGAACAGGGGTAGAGAGAGAGAGTGGTTAAGTAATGGAAGCAAGGACTGAATGTGCAGAAGAAGAGGTGGATATTAAGAGGTTCAAAGTAAACAAATCCAAAGGCAACAGTTGGAGATATCCAAGACAAAATAGCATCTTCAGTATACAAAGTGTCGAAAACTACCATTCAACTATGCCTGCATGAATTATTATTTATCTATTGGTAGACGCCCTTATTCAGGGTGACTTACAGTTTGCACAAGCATCAATGGTCAGGTTGCAAGGAAGAAGCCTCTTCTGTTTGTTTTTGTTAATATTGTATATTGCATGCAGCATGGCAACAGACAAAAAAGTTTTGATTGGGTTAGCTTATCTTATGGAAAAACCTTGAGAGGGCGCTCTTCAAGTATATACGATAATAGCAAATGACAAGCGGCACAATGTACTATAGGCATCATATCTTCAGGGGGCCGAGAATTCCTTGCGATTCCCTGCAGGTGGGATTATAAGACCAACAGAAATGCTACTAACTGAGGTAGTGAGGGCCTTCCCCCTTTTCACCAGAGGACGAAACTGTGCTAAAGATCAAGGGGGAATGAGATCATCTGAACAGATGTAAGAGCGATCAAGAGATGGTGGAACCATGTAGGCAAGAGTCCCTTATCAAATATTTTCCTTGAGATCTAGTTATCTGTGTTTATATAGTTTGCAGTTTAATACACACATATATATATATATATATATATATATATATATATATATATATATATATATATATATATATATATAGTTTTTGGACTTGACCAACTCCATATTTTGCCTTACCTGTTAAATACAATTTTCATTTTTTTTGCTTGAAATGTTTAATTCAAAGTCTGGATTTGGTCCAGGCCTTTGATATAACCATGCATCACCATGTCTTTACCCTGACACTTAAAATAATCCTGGATAAAATAATCTTATTAACCCTTGAGTTCTGGGTCTTAGGCCTGTTCTTTTTTTTCTTTTTTTTTAAAAAGGCAACTCAAAATCTGATTCCCCTTGAATCAAGTACATAATAATATATTAAAATGCATTGTAACTTTTTTTGTTTTATAATTTGATGTAATAGCCAAATGGAGTTATATTTTTGTAGTGAGTACGGTCACAGGATTTACTGTACTTGGATTCAGACCGCTGTTTCAGGCACACCTCCCAGTATGTGCTCCACTACAAAACCACTATGCCAAAGGAATTTTGCCCTAACGTGGGTAGTTTGTATACTCTACCAATCTCAGAGTGATTACATCATACTATTAGCCCCCATTACGTTTCTACAATGAGTATACTGTCCATTCAAATTAATCATCTTGTTTACTGTCAAACCCTGTTTGTTCAGAATCAATCTTTGTGTTTTGCTTGGCAAGTTTTTTAATACAGTTCAAGTTCAGGTCACATGTAACAGTTCAAGTTTGTAATTTAGCAGGATGTATTGTGTGTGTGTGTGTGTGTGTGTGTGTGTGTTTGTGTTTGTGGGTGTGTGTGTGGGGGGTCATACAATCTGTACTGTTTATGGTAACTGTATAAAGGGTGAAAAAACACCTTTGTAGTTAATCATTTGAGAAGAAAAGACTAATATGTCAAAGGGAAATACATATTTACATCCATTTTGTATTCCAGTCCTTGTTAATAATATGTACTGTAATTAATCAGCATAACATATCTGGAGTAGAAGATAGCTGCTGGAAATGTAGCAGATGAATGACTTATGCCCATTCCTTTACTTAATACACAGACCGCTAGAATCCAAGAGATACAGGATATTTGGAAGTCCGCCCCTCCCTCGCAGTCTTTACCAGCCTCATAAACTGCAGGAAAGACAGAGTCAGCACTCCTGGGAGAGCCACTTTAATATATGGGTAAGCAGCTATGACCGCCATCTAGTTTTATGGTGCCTAATGTTATCTCAAAGTTTTGACACTGGATGTATGAGTCATAAATGAAAGTTCACATCTTAGCTTAAAAAAAAGGGGGGGGAGGGAGGGATGCAGATATTACTGAATTTTAAAAATAAAAGATGCAAAAAAATAGGTCACTAATTAGCCTAATTTTTCCAGAATACAGATATTGATCTCTTAAATCTGGTTAAATTAATTAAAACAAATGTATAAAAGTGTCGGTAAAGCTTCCTTTTTTCATTCATTCTCTATGTAAAATAATCCACATATGTGAAGTGATAAACTAAGATAACTGTTTAGTGTCTTAATCTTGAGTGAATATTACTCAGTCCCGGTGGCAGGATGAACTCGGTGGTGGGGCATCACAATTGACTGGGGGGCACAATTTGGTCGGGGGGATGCTGGCGAAGTGTGAATTTCACAAAAAAGCAATGTAGTGTCATGATCTCTTCTGGTAATATGTAAATAATATAAATGTTGCAGAGGTATAGCCATTTATTACTTTTAATTTAAGGGAGAAGTTCAAGGACAATTGGTTGATTTATGTGAAACGCCGACATGACCTTAGGTAGGAAGGCCAGGTTCATCCTCAGAGTGTCTCTGTCTTTGCTTCCTGAGAAGATCAGACAGGCTTTAGCCATAGACAAGGCATGAATTTCACTAATTCACCTTGCCGAACTTATCTCTACAAGAAGCAAGAGAAAACGGAGCTCCATTGTGGAAATGGGCTCAAAGGGAGTCCTTGTAACACTAATTCCAAGTTCAAAGCTGGAATTGTATCCTTTAATGGTTGTCTTAACTGTCTTGCACCCTTCAGGAACTGGGTTGCCAGGAAGTGGGCTCCTGGGGAGACATTGTCAATCTTATCTTGGCATGCTGAGATAGCAACCAGATCACCTTTAGCGTGGATGCAGATTTTCCTACCTCTAGCAGCTGTTGCACACGGTATAGTCGGCATGGGACACGACACTAGATCCACATGTACGCTGTCTAACATGTCGGTCCACAATCTCCCCTTGGTGTTCAATTGGGTTGAGATCTGGTGACTGTGAAGGCCATAGCATATGATTCACATCATTTTCATACTCATCAAACCTTTTCAGTGAGCCCTCGTGCCCTGTGGATGGGGGCATTGTCATCCTGGAAGAGACCACTTCCATCAGGATAGAAATGTGTCACCATAGGATAAAGGTGATCACTCAGAATAACTTTGTAATGATTTGCAGTGACCCTTCCCTCTAAGAGGACAAGTGGACCCAAACCATGCCAGGAAAATGCCCCCCAGAGCATAACAGAGCCTCTGGACCCCCTCACTGTAGGGGTCAAGCAGTCAGTCCTGTACCATTCTCTTGGTGTCGCCACACATGCACTCGCCCACTTGTCGAGAATATGGTGAAGGATGACTCATCTGACCATATCACTTTTTTACACATCTCTGTAGACCAGTGCCTATGGTTTTTGCACCACTGAACTCTCAAATGTGCATTTGATTTTGTAATGGGAGGTTTATGCACTGCAACCCTACTATAATATCCCTCTCCGTGTAGTTCTCGAGGGACTGTTCTTGCTGACACAGTATGATCACGTCCTGCATTGACATTCTCAGTCACCTGGGAAAGAGTTGCTCTTCTGTTTTTCCCTACATATCGCAGTAATGCACGAGCATTGAATGTGTCCTTTCGACTACAATTTTCAACCTTATTTACTGATGTCTTTCCCATATATCTAAATGCAGATGTAACTTTAGTCACTGTTCCTATTGAAAGCAGTCTTTGTGACTGAAGCTCCTGCCTTTCGTGCCCCAATAATGAATAATGACTTAGATCCTTTCCTCTTGCCATCATGATCCAAAATCGAGGTCAACTGGGCCTGCTCAGCATTGTTACACATGCCACAGAGCATGATAGGATGTAAACTGCTTAATTGTATCATGCAGTACACCTGTTTGGAGGCATCTGCATTCATTATGTTCCTCCACTCATTTATTCAGGTTTTTCATTTTAATGTGTTTTTATGAAAGTATTTTATTTATAACCCCTTCCATATCACTGATGTGATATTACTGCCTTTTTTCTTAAATATTTTGTCGGCGTTGATTGCTGTCATCTTCGTAGTGTGTCTGACTGACTGGCAATGGATCCCAGAGAGAATGAGGCTTATTCATAATAAAGTTGCTTGCTTTTGGTTTTTATTTTCCGGCTATCTGTTTTTTTAGTTATTAGCGTTATTAACTTTTTGTATGCCCAGTACTAATATTATTATTGTTTAACAGATCTACGATGGCTCAAGAGTAAGCACCTTTAACATCTGCTAGACAGGTACATTTCTTCTCTGACTGTTGTGTTTCAATTTTACTTACCGGTTCAGCACATGTTAATACAAAATAGTTATAATAATAATAATAATAATAATAATAATAATAATAAGTATCTTTTGGTTATGTTGGTTATTCTGTGTCCAGTTCACTCTCCTCCATGTCTGTCTGTGTTTCTGAATGCACATTTCTCACCTGCATCCGGCACATGTGGAAGAATTGGGAAGAATGCAAAGCGTCGTCCAAATGATGAAAAAAATTGCCATAAAGAGTGGAATTTGCGACACCACGAAATAAACGATAGACCATAATATGAAACGATAGACATTTTTTTATATCATCATATTGCACAGCCCTACCAGGCAGATGTATTGCCCTGATTGATCTGAGATTGTCCTGCGCCCACAGGAGAAGTCTGCATGGCATACAATGTAGTCCGGGGGATCGTAGGCCCCCATGGTGGTTAATGTACGATACCACTGTCATGTTGTCTGTTCGAACTAAGACATGCTTGTTCAACAGGACGTGCTGGAAATGGCACAGCACTAGCAGCACTGCCTTTAGCTACTGTGCGTTGATGTGGCAGACGACCAGGGGCCATCCCATGTCCCTTTCACCCCTATTCCATTCCAGACAGGTCCCCAACCTGTGTTTGAAGCAGCTGTGGTGATGACTTCCCTTCTGTCAGGGAAGCCCACTAGGGAACAGAGGCGCAAAGTGTCTAGTTTTTGCCACCAAGTCAGTGCCCTTGTGCAGGTCTGTGGGTGTTCATCCAGCATTGAAGCGGACACATTTGTATTAGAACATGAGAACATAAGAAAGTTTACAAACGAGAGGAGGCCATTCGACCCATCATGCTCATTTGGTGTCCATTAATAACTAAGTAATCCAAGGATCCTATCCAGTCTATTTTTAAATTGAATATGATCAAATTGAAGTCCTTTTGAATAACCTGTGCTGCTGAGATTGTATCTGCTGAGCCACATATTTTACTATTATCTGCAAATTTGACAAGTTTGCTGACTCTATCCCAGAGTACAGATCATTAAAATAGATTAGAAAAAGCACAGGCCCTAATACTAATCCTTGTGGAATGCCACAAACCATGCAGTAATCGATTAGATTACTTCATTTGTTATTATTTTTATATTTAAAAAATGATTGCCAGTAATTTAATTTACAACTTTGTTATGCATCATTGATTAACATTATATTTGTTAAATTAATTAAAGTAATTATTTTATAAAGGATTGACACTGCTAAAGCGTCGATCTAGGATTCTATACTGTATACAATGCTGTTCACAGCTTCATTGTCTGATAATAAGTTAAGCCTACGCTACCAAGGGGGCAGCAGTAGTTTTCATTCAGCTCTTGATTTCGGCATCATCTCCTTGTCTCACAGCCACAGCTCACCTCCCACGTCAACTTTTCAGAGCTGTGCTGGGCTGATAGTGTGGACATGATTTGGTTTCAACTGACACAGAACAGTGAAACTTAATTCAATGTTAGTTGTGTCTTAATATTTTTGATTTACGAACAGTATAAAATGGCCATTAAAACCACTTTATTTTGTTGCCATTCTGTGGTCATGAAATAGTCTAAATATATTTTGATATATTTATTGTAAAAATCAAACCAACAAAAAAACCTGTCATACTGTCAAAAATTGGGAAAATACCATGATATAATATTTTGGCCATATCGCCCAGCCCTACTAGGAAGTATCCCGAGTAGAACCCTGCAGAGCAGTCCTCTGCCTCCGCTAGTTGTATCGCTCCTTTCTCCTGCATCACAGAGATCTCCTGCAACAAGGCTCTTGCCTTGCAGGTTAGCTGCTGGTTAGCCCCTAGTGATGTGCAGTTTGTGAATGATTCATTATTTTTGAACTAATCATTTTGGTGAACGATGGGAATCGGATGAGTGTCCTCACTGAATCGGTTCTTTTGATTCACCCTGTTGACTGATCAGTGCAGTGTTCAGGTTACCAGCCTATCGACAGCGTTCAATGATTCACTGACGCTGGAGTCTGTCTGATTCGTTTGTCATAATAACTCATTGAGTGCTATGAAATTGAAGACTTGCTTAGTTCATAAGAAATAACTCTGTATGAGCCAAAATGGCGTCAGTTAAATCATCCAGATAGAGTATAGAAGTGCTGCTTCACGCTGTCAGAAAATTAGATTACATGTTTATGCAATATTTTATATATATACACTACCAGTCAAAAGTTTTAGAACACCCCCATTTTTCCAGTTTTTATTGAAATTTAAGTTCAAATTCAGTGAATAACCTGAAATGGTACAAAGGTAAGCGGTAAACTGACAGAGGTTAAAAAATAATGAAAAATGATGTTATATACTGTGTTACTACACCCTCTTAAGCATTATTTGGCAGTGTTACGTGCAGCTCCTATACATAGAAGTTACACTTTATTCCTACAATGTGCACATTGTTTGAATGCTTATTCTCTTGGCTACCAGCACATTTCATTCTCAAACACATCCGATTTTCAATTTCCGTGTCACTCGCCATCATTCAGAGCCTGGGGGGTAAAAGCGGAGTCTGCTCTTGGGGGGCGTGGGGGTCTCATTCAGATGGTCACAGATCACTCCATTTCGATCGGATTTCTTTGCAAATAGTTTTGTTTTGTTCAGAACAACCTAACGATTAGTCCTGTACATTATTATTTGATGTTCTATCAAACACAGAGAAGCTGAGATCAAATGATGTATAATCGTTGTGTATTAGTACACTGTAAACAGAGTTTTCTATCTTGACATTTTGAGCTCTCTACGGTTGTGTGTTGCTTCTACCAAAACGTGGATGGTCAGAAGAAAAATCAACATCAAATCAATATTTGGTGTGACCACCCTTTGCCTTGAAAACAGCATCAATTCTTCTAGGTACACTTGCATACAGTTTTTGAAAGAACTTGGTAATGAGGTTGGCCCAAACATCCTGAACCACAGTTCTTCTGTAGATTTAGGTAGCCTCAGTTGCTTCTATCTCTACATATAATCCCATACATACCCGATGTTGTTGAGATCAGGGCTCTGTGGGGGCCATACCATCACTTCCAGGACTCATTGTTCTTCTTTACACTGAAGATAGTTCTTAATGACTTCTGCTGTATGTTTAGGGTCCTTGTCATGCTGCAGGATACATTTGGGGCCAATCAGATGCCTCCCTGATGGTATTGCATGATGGATAAGTATCTGCCTGTACTTCTCAGCATTGAGGAGACCATTCATTCTGACCAAATCCCCAACTCCATTTGCAGTAATGCAGCCCCAAACTTGCATGGAACCTCCACCATGCTTCACTGTTGCCTGCAGACACTCATTCGTGTACTGCTCTCCAGCCCTTTGGTGAACAAACTGCCTTCTGATACAGCCAAATATTTCAAATTTTGAATCATCAGTCCAGAGCACCTGCTGCCATTTTTCTGCACCCCAGTTCCTGTGTTTTTGTGCATAGTTTAGTTGTTTGGCCTTGTTGCCATGTCGGAGGTATGGCTTTTTGGCCACAAGTCTTCAATGAAGGCCACTTCTGACCAGACTTCTCCGGACAGTAGATGGGTGTACCAGGGTCCCACTGTTTTCTGCCAATTCTGAGCTGATGGCACTGCTTTACATCTTCTGATTGTGAAGGGAAGTAACCATGATGTGTCTTTCATCTGCTGCAGTAAGTTTTCTTGGCCAAACACTGCGTCTACAGTCCTCAATGTTGCCCGGTTCTTTGTGCTTCTTCAAAAGAGCTTGGACAGCACATCTGGAAACCCCTGTCTGCCTTGCCATTTCTGCCTGGCAGAGACCTTGCTGAAGCAGTATAACTACCTTGTGTCTTGTTGCTGTGCTCAGTTTTGCCATGGTGTATGTCTTCAGCAACCTCACCTTGTTAGCTGAGTTTGGCTGTTCCTCACCCAGTTTTATTCCTCATACACAGCTGTTTCTGTTTCAGTTAATGATTGTGTTTCAACCTACTTATTGAATTGATGATCATTAGCACCTGTTTGGTATAATTGTTTAATCATACACGATGTTTTGAAGGCAAAGGGTGGTCACACCAAATATGGATTTGATTTAGATTTGTCTTCTGTTCACTCACTTTGCATTTAGTTAATTGATACATATAATCTATTAACATGTCTATTTTTGAAAGCATTCTTACTTTACAGCATTTTTGCACACCTGCTTACAATTTCTGCATGAAACACAAAGAATAGAACGGTAAATATGAATTTATTACAGTTTAAAAGAAGAACATAAAAAGGAGCAAGCCTCATTATATGAAACATCTAAAAAATGGAAAGAGGACATGAACTATACAGATGGTACAGATCATAAGGTTGACCATTGTATGAGCAGTCAGCTTGATGGATTCCTGAAAAATACAGAACCAGCCTTGGAGAAAAAAATATAATATACAAGATGTCAGCAGTTATGCAATCTTCCTGGAAATCTTCCACTTTTGAGTGTGCACAGTCTCACCCCGAACAGTACACATCTCTAGGCTTACATACCGAGAAAAGACTTAGCTTTCATCATACACAACAGCTGCACCATTGTAAAAACCATAGTCTCTCTGTTAGAAAGAAGGCTAAAATGGCTTTGATTTGTGATTGTTGACTTGTGCAGAAAAGTGCAAGAGGAGACAAGAGGATGAGGACAAGAAGGAGCAAGGTCAATGGGAGGGAGGACTTAAGCACCCACTGAAAAATATATATGTAATCATATTTTTCATTTAAGTAACTGATGATGACCGTTGACCTTTGCTGCTTCTTGTGTTTGATTTGATTGGTTGGTTCATATCATTGCAAGTGTGAGTGCATGTGCATGATAACATTAAGTTTAGTCTAGCAGTTTTTAAGTGTCAAATCGATTTGCTGTAGGTTCTAGTGAGCTATTTAGGTGATTATGGACTGCTTTACTTTTGTTGTCCCAAAAAATGAGGGAGAGTGGATGATATCAGTGGCGATCCACAGATTCCTAATTCCAGCAATGTGAATGCTAATGTGGTGGAGGACATCGTGATGCCAAACATGGAGGATAATGAGGATGAGGAGGATGATGAAGAAGAGGAAGAGGGGGTAACGTTAGTGGCAGTGGAGGGTTCATATTTGGAAGAAGACTCATAGAGCGATAATGAGAGTGGGGGGGTAGAGAAGAGTTAGCTTCCACTGCCATAGCTGCCATCACTGGCAAGAAACCTGGTGGTCCTGTGGATTTAAGCCAAGATCCATCTGAGGGGCAGAGGCTTCCTCAATTAAAGTCTTACCTAACTCTCATTTGAAGCTGCTTTCTGCTATGCATGTAGACATTTATTCCACCATGGGCCGGGTCATATCGAAAAGAGCTTCACTCATGCCGGGTTTCGAAACTGGAGAAAAGATGCAGAGAAACTGGCCCTAGCCATGGAGTGGGTGGGTGAAAGATTTTAACACAACTTGATGTTGGACATTCCAAGATTGTACAAGAAAACAGGCAGTACATGCGAGCAGTAGTTGAGTCACTATGGTTTACAGCTTGTCAAACGATTGGTCAGTGAGGGCATAGAGAAAATGAGCAATCCACCAGCAGAGGTAATTTCCTTGAACTGTTAAACCTGCTTGCAAAGTTTGACAGTACTGTGTCAAAAAAAGTTAGTTAGTGGGCCTGGCAATGTTAAATATGTGCACCATGACATTCAGAATAAATTGATTGACATTATGGCTAGCATGATGCTGGAAAGCATATCCAGCCTCACAAAAACCCTATCTGATCATCTACAGGCCACAGATTTGGAGCTGGCATCTGCCACTGATCTGGTCTGTTCAGTTGTCGATACCCTCAACGAGAAACGCAATGTTGAAATGTGGAATGCAATCTGGGAGTGTGCAGTGACCAACATTCATGGACAAAGATTGCCTTTAGCCAATGGCTAAACACTATGGGGTAGTGGAGGAAAACCACTCTGCAGAATTTCACCAGGCAAAGTGACTTACTGAAAGGAAAAAACAAAATGGGGATTCGTCAACACCATCCATGACGTGTTGGTGCTATTAAGGCCATACAAGGATGCGTTTGTTGATTTAAATAAACTTGTGTGCATCTCCATGACACTGCCCGTCACATTAGCTGCATGTGAGAGGAACTTTTCTTGCTTATGCCATTTAAAGACCTATCTAAGAAATAGAAGCACAGACGCTCGAACCAGCAATCTGGGTGTGCTGGTGATCAGTTCCAGAAGGACCAAAGAATTGGACATTAATGCAGTGATTGACCACTTCGCTGCAAATCACAACAACAGGTGGATTGTTCTCCTGTGACTGGTGAGTACAGTACACCAGTCTTTGTTGATATCCTGGTTTAAATGACTATGTTTGCATAGGTTGATCATACCATCAGCATTTAACCTGTGTGTGTGAGTTTTGGGAGGAGGGGGATGGATTATGTTTTGTAAGTGTACAGAAAGAAAACTTATAGGCTAGTAAATCCACAGATACTTTCTGTGGTAAATATCATTTGGATTGTGATTGCTTGTTCGTGCTTGTTGTCGTAAACTTTTTGTTTGCATTTGATTTGTTCATTCTAAATTCACAGAATTAATTGTGCTTGCTTTAGAAAATAAGAACAAAAGAAAGTTTACAAACGAGAGGAGGCCATTCGACCCATCTTCCTCGTTTGGTGTCCATTAATAACTAAGTGATCCAAGGATCCTATCCAGTCTGTTTTTAAATGTTCCGAAATTTTCAGCTTCATCCACATCGCTGGGGAGTTTGTCCCAGATTGTGACAACTCTCTGAGTGAAGAATTGCCTTCTGTTTTCCAACTTGAATGACTTGAAGCCCAATTTCCATTTGTGTCCCCGGGTCCGCGTGTCCCTGCTGATCTGGAAAAGCTCCTCTGGTTTGATGTGGTCGATGCCTTTCATGATTTTGAAGACTTGAATCAAGTCCCCATGTAGTCTGCTCTGTTTCATGGTGAAAAGGTTCAGTTCCCTCAGTCTCTCTGAGTAGGACATTCCCTTCAGACTTGGAATATGTCTGGTTGCTCTCCTCTAAACTGCCTCTAGAGCAGCGATATCTTTCTTGAAGTGTGGAGCCCAGAACTGTACACAGTATTCCAAATGAGCTCTAACTAGTGCATTGTATAGTCTTAACATTACTGCCCTTGTTTTAAATTCTACACTTTTGACAATATACCCTAACATTCTATTTGCCTTTTTTATTGCTTCCCCACATTCTTTGGATGGGGAAAGTGAGGAGTCCACGTAGACTCCTAGTTCTATTCCTCCCACTTCTAAGTGCCGCCTCATACCTTCAAGGTTTGCTTTTCTAAAATTGTAGACCATTGTTTTAGACTTGGTCCTTGTTTTTTGAAAGTATGCCTCAAAGCTAACCATATTGTGATCACAGTTTGCCATTAGTTCTCTAACTATTGTCCCTCTGACTATATCTTGGTCATTTGAAAAGATCAAGACAATGCATGTGCTCTCCCTGGTTGGTTCTCTGACAATTTGAGTTAGAAAGCAGTCATTTACCATCTCAACCATTTCTATTTCTGCTTCTGTAGTCCCAACTGGGCTTTCCCAGTCTATGTTTGGGAAATTGAAATTCTCCATTGTAACAGCCACATCCTTGCTACATGCAGTCCTGATTACAATGTACAATGCAACATCTTTCTGAATATCTGAGTTGGGTGGTCTGTAACACACTCCTATCACTAATCCTCTGGATCTCTTGTTCAAAAGCTTAACCCACAAAGATTCTGTTTCGTTACAAGGATTTTATTTGAATTGTTCTGCCTCAATGTCATTTCTGACATATAATGCTGCCCCATCACCTCTTTGATTTTGCCTGTCGTTGCTGAACTGTGTGTATCCTTTCAACTTGTATCATCCCCATCATTCTCTGTAAGCCATGTTTCTGTCACTCCTACAACATCACAGTCACACGCCAGCACTGTGGCTTCTAGGTCTAACATCTTGTTCCTTATACTCCTGGCATTGAGGTTCAAACATTTCAGGACCTTCCTACTAGCACAATACTAAATGCTAAATAAATATTGTTTTTCTGTAGTAGTATTATTTGTTATTGTTTGTTCCGTCAAAATTCTTTAGCACATGCTGTAAACAATCCAGCCCCACCCCGTAGCTCACCCAATAACAATTCTCTGGTGCCGCTGATGGGCAAGGTAGAGGAATGTTACAGATGTTTAATTTATTTAACCTCACAGCTCACTTGTGTCAGTGATGCTTGTGTTTGACCTCAATCCATTAATCAAGCTAGCGTTTATTATTTTAAATTCAGTAACTTAAGCGTAATAGTTGTGTGTCATGCTATCATCTTTAGTATCAAAAGTTCCGGTTCCGGTCGCAGGTCCAATAGTGCAGTGATACTAAATTAATTTATGTTTTGTGATTCCGAATGTCAGAAGTAAAATATAGTTCCAGCTATCACAGCGTATGTCTCCTCACTGAAATATGATTATGTTCACGTAATATATCTAACAAATTGGTGACGAGTGTCGGATACCTTGCATTAAAAAAAAAAACGATAAAGAAAGAAAGTAAAACGGACCAGAGAGGAAACAGCTACGTAAACAACATCAAAAAGGCGTTCCGGAAATGGCAGCTGCACGGCTACAGCGCTGGGCTTTGTTCTTAGGTGCTCACACCTACGACATTGAATTCAAGGGCACAAAGCTCCACGGGAATGCAGATGGTCTCTCACGCCTGCCACTGGAGACACTAAACCACAAGACTGAGACAGATCCTGTTGAGATGCTGTACATGGCACAGATGGACGTGTTACCAATAACGAATGCCCTGAGACAGAAGAAAACTAAAAATGACCCTGTCCTGGCTAAAGTGTATGAATAACTGTAAACGGTTGGCCAACACACGGAGAGCGCCAGTTGTCTGCTTTCTATGCACGGCGAGAGCAGCTGTCAGTATACCATAGATGCGTAATGTGTGGCAACAGAGTTGTCATACCTTCTAAACTGCAATCACGAGTACTGGAGGCTTTGCATGATGGTCATTTGGGAGTGGTTAAGATGAAGGGACTGACCCGCAGCTATGTCTGGTGGCCTGGCATAGACCAGCAGATTGAAGACTAAGCTAGCACCACTGCACACATGGGAGTGGCCCTCCATCCCATGGCCGCGAATTCACACTGATTACGCCAGACCTTTCATGGACAGAATGTTTCTTGTAGCAGTGGACGCACATTCAAAGTGGCCAGAAGTTTTCTGTGTGAAATCATAACTGTTCCAGCTGAAACCCCAGAGACTGTCAGTGCTGTTGCACCCAGAGAGAGCCCGGAATCCACCACAAAGGCTTGATTTGTAGTTCATTTTGAGAAAAACAATAAATATTTGTTTACAGTTAAAAAAAAAGAACCCCCTTACTGTAGTTGTATTGCGCTATAAGTAAGTACATTAATGCAATAAAAATAAAAAAACTAAGTGAGGAGGAATTGTTATGTATGTAGAATTTTTATTTGTGAGATTGATTTGGAGCACTACATCTTGTGGTGTAAGTTTACCCCAGTTTCGGTCGCAGGTCCAATAGTGCACTGAAATATGGTTATGTTCACGTAGCATATCTAACAGCTACTGTCTGAGATAATCGTATAGTTTATATCCTGAAATGGCCAAATTTTGAAAGTGCAAGATAACTGGTCCGTTTATTGTGGGTTTCAAAGTAAAGTAAGTTCCTGATGGATATTTCACTGTTAATGGCAATGCAGATCACTTTGTTTAATATTATCATTATGCTCTCTATATTGTTGTGGGTCTGTTGTGCACTGTTCAGTACTGTACATCGTGTTGTAATCCTAACTTTATTAAACACTTCTATTCACGGCCTGGTAGCTCCATCAGTGACGTGAAAAACCACTCGGTACGATCATTAAAACAAAGTATTAAACATCAAGGCGCAATGCACAAGACAGTCCTTTGCTTTGCAATGCTGCGGGAAACAGCAGTTTGTCCTGAGTACAATAAGACCACATAAACCCGAGGGAGAGGGGCATTTATTCTGTGACTCGAGCACAGTGTCTAGAGTAAGGTCAAAACACACGTGTCAGAGATATGTATGTTAAATTTCATGTAAATATGATGGATAAAAGTGTATGTTGCTGAGGAGTTTATGAAGAGAATGTCAGCGGAACTTTGAACAGCTCTAAACTTTAAGTTTTTAACTGTGTTTTCTATATTACAAACAGTAGGAATTTAAAATGTCATAATTTCGTGAGGAATTAACATATCTTAACAAATGATATATAAAGCAATAATCCAGCTCAATCGGATGAAGTAATAATTCATTTTTGAAACGTTTTGTGGTGGAGGGTCACATAACTAGTCTTCTGTTTTTCAGCGAGGTGGGGAACCCCACAATAAAATCTCACCTATGGCCCCCAAAAGGCTAGGGCCGGCCCTGGCACCTTTCATACTAAAAGCAGTTCAGATCACTTAACAAGAAAATAAAATGTATGTAGTACTTGAAATACAATTAAAATAGAGAATAAAACATACAGAGAACAATAAAAACACCAGCAGTCTTAAAAACAGTCAGTTTAACAAAGCCAATGTGTAAAAATGTGACAATCCTTGACTTAAACATAGTCAGCAACAGTGCATCTCTAAAACATGGTAAGGAATTCCACAGTCTTGGAGCATTATAACTAAACATTTTATTTTCTGCTTCATTCTGGTGACACAAAGTAGGCCTCTGTCACATTACCTTAATTGGCACAGAGCTGCTACAGAATTAACATCTCAGTTAAATAATCAGCATCCTTTCCAGTAAGTGCTTTATATGTAAGCAAAATAATCTTAAAATCAACCCTAAAGCATAGGTGTTTTCAGACTTACAGACATTTTCGACTTACGGACAGGTCTCCAGAACGGAACCCTTATATATGTTGAGGATAGTCTGTATTCATTTGTTTGTTTAATTTGTATGTATTGTTCCTAGTATAAAACCTTGTTCTTGTTCTTCTTCTTCTTCTTCTTCTTCTTCTTCTTCTTCTTCTTCTTCTTCTTCTTCTTCTTCTTCTTCCTCCTTTATCCAAGGTAAAGGAATGATTTCACAGCAGTGCAGGATTGTATAGCAGTGAAAAACAGAGCAGAAGATTTTCAGGCTGTCTGCTACAGGTTACTCTATTTCTTTTTAAACCTTTTAAAGTCATAGTCTCGTTCATGTTCAGTGCAATAGTGGGAACTTATATCTTGCAATGGAATTGGGGCCAGTTGTCATAATGCTTTAGAAGTAGGTGGTTACTGAATTGGGACAAAGAATTAAAGCCTTTTGGGGTGGGGGTTGGGGGCGGAGGAGGGTATGGCAGGAGGTGGGGGGATTTGAAAAAGGAAATCTGTAATGACTGTGGGCAGGTCGCCATGGTAACAGTGATTGCTAGCAGGAAAGATGTCATCAACCCCTCCCCTTGCCCATCTCTTCCCCCTATCTCTCAAACTGACCTGTCCTATGGATCTGTTTCCATGGCACACAACACACACACATAGTCTTACTCATACACAATGTCATCCCCTCACACACATAAATTCATTCACACAGATATACACACTCGCAAGCCAGGCATTTCCATATCTTTATTAAATTGCGGATTCACTGTGAATTTGTAGGATTTGTATCCCCTTTGAAATATACACTCACCTAAAGGATTATTAGGAACACCATACTAATACTGTGTTTGACCCCCTTTCGCCTTCAGAACTGCCTTAATTCTACGTGGCATTGATTCAACAAGGTGCTGAAAGCATTCTTTAGAAATGTTGGCCCATATTGATAGGATAGCATCTTGCAGTTGATGGAGATTTGTGGGATGCACATCCAGGGCACGAAGCTCCCGTTCCACCACATCCCAAAGATGCTCTATTGGGTTGAGATCTGGTGACTGTGGGGGCCAGTTTAGTACAGTGAACTCATTGTCATGTTCAAGAAACCAATTTGAAATGATTCGACCTTTGTGACATGGTGCATTATCCTGCTGGAAGTAGCCATCAGAGGATGGGTACATGGTGGTCATAGAGGGATGGACATGGTCAGAAACAATGCTCAGGTAGGCCGTGGCATTTAAACGATGCCCAATTGGCACTAAGGGGCCTAAAGTGTGCCAAGAAAACATCCCCCACACCATTACACCACCACCACCAGCCTGCACAGTGGTAACAAGGCATGATGGATCCATGTTCTCATTCTGTTTACGCCAAATTCTGACTCTACCATCTGAATGTCTCAACAGAAATCGAGACTCATCAGACCAGGCAACATTTTTCAGTCTTCAACTGTCCAATTTTGGTGAGCTTGTGCAAATTGTAGCCTCTTTTTCCTATTTGTAGTGGAGATGAGTGGTACCCGGTGGGGTCTTCTGCTGTTGTAGCCCATCCGCCTCAAGGTTGTATGTGTTGTGGCTTCACAAATGCTTTGCTGCATACCTCGGTTGTAACGAGTGGTTATTTCAGTCAAAGTTGCTCTTCTATCAGCTTGAATCAGTCGGCCCATTCTCCTCTGACCTCTAGCATCAACAAGGCATTTTCGCCCACAGGACTGCCGCATACTGGATGTTTTTCCCTTTTCACACCATTCTTTGTAAACCCTAGAACTGGTTGTGCGTGAAAATCCCAGTAACTGAGCAGATTGTGAAATACTCAGACCGGCCCGTCTGGCACTAACAACCATGCCACGCTCAAAATTGCTTAAATCACCTTTCTTTCCCATTCAGACATTCAGTTTGGAGTTCAGGAGATTGTCTTGACCAGGACCACACCCCTAAATGCATTGAAGCAACTGCCATGTGATTGGTTGGTTAGATAATTGCATTAATGAGAAATTCAACAGGTGTTCCTAATAATCCTTTAGGTGAGTGTATATAGTGTAGTGGTTTATTATAGTATTTTGGCAGAAAGTTCAAAAATTTAATTATTCACTACAAAATAAGCTGTTTGAACATAAATACATTGTTGTTAGCTCTTGCTGTTTTAAACATTGTGGTAAACATAATTTGTATGTAGCTCTGTCTATGCAAACATGGCAATATAGTTTAATGAAGTGTGTATAGTATTGTTTACCACTGTTATTACTGCAGTCAGCATAAGATCATCTATAAGAGAAATTACACTGTTATACAGCTCTACTACTTTTTTTGTTCATATGGGTTCATTACAAAGTTAATTACAACTTTTCGTATAGTGAACAATAATTTGAAGACTGCACTGTTTTTGGATGATAGGAATATACTATGTATTTTTTTTTCCAGAAAGTATTGTTGGGGGTATTTCACTACATTATGTATGACAAGATATGGGGATGCAATCTGTAATTTTGACTCTTAAACACAAGCCTCAAGCCCCATACAGAACAAACATACAGTGCCTTGCAAAAGTATTCACCCCCCTTAACATTTTTCCTATTTTGTTGCCTTACAACCTGGAATTAAAAATGATTTTTTGGGGGTTTGTATCATTTGATTTACATAACATGCCTGCCACTTTGAAGATGCAAAATATTTTGTATTGTGAAACAAACAAGAAATAAGACAAAAAAACAGAAAACTTGAGTGTGCATAACTATTCATCACCCCCCCCCCCTCCCAAAGTCAATACTTTGTAGAGCCACCTTTTGCAGCAATTACAACTGCAAGTCTCTTGGGGTACGTCTCTATAAACTTGGCACATCTAGCCACTGGGATTTTTGCCCATTCTTCAAGGCAAAACTGCTCCAGCTCCTTCAAGTTGGATGGGTTCCACTTGTGTACAGCAATCTTCAAGCCATACCACAGATTCTCAATTGGATTGAGGTCTGGGCTTTGACTAGGCCATTCCAAGACATTTAATTCCCCTTAAACCACTCGAGTGTTGCTTTAGCAGTATGCTTAGGGTCATTGTCCTGCTGGAAGGTGAACCTATGGTGGCCCTGAAGTGCAAAACACAAATGCAAAAAGAAAAATGCAATTGCAAAAAGAAAAACACAAAAACAAAAAGCAGAACGCAATTGCAAAAAGAAAAACACAAACGTCAAAAGAGAAACACAAAAACAAAAAGCAGAATGTTAAAGCAAAAGGAAAAACAGCAATGGCAATGGCTTTTTTCTGGTCACTCTTCCGTAAACCCCAGCTCTGTGGACTGTACGGCGTGAAGTGGTCCTATGGACAGATACTCCAGTCTCTGCTGTGGAGCTCTGCAGCTCCTTCAGGGTTATCTTTGGTCTCTTTATTGCCTCTCTGATTAATGCCCTCCTTGCCTGGTCCGTGAGTTTTGGCGGGCAGCCCTCTCTTGGCAGGTTTGTTGTGGTGGCATATTCTTTCAATTTTTTAATAATGGATTTAATAGTGCTCTGTGGGAAGTTTGGGATTTTTTTTTATAACCCAACCCTGATCTGTACTTCTCCACAACTTTGTCCCTGATCTGTTTGGAGAGCTCCTTGGTCTTCATGGTGCCGCTTGCTTGGTGGTGCCCCTTGCTCAGCAGTGTTGCGGACTCTGGGGCCTTTCAGAACAGTTGTACATATACTGAGATCATGTGACAGATCATGTGACACTTAGATTGCGCACAGATGGACTTTATTTAACTAATTATATAACTTCTGAAGGTAATTGGTTGCACCAGATCTTATTTAGGGGCTTCATAGCAAAGAGGGTGAATACATATGCATGCACCACTTTTCCATTTTTATTTTTTTAAACAAGTTATTTTTTTCATTTCACTTCAATTTGGACTATTTTGTGTATGTCCATTACATGAAATCCAAATAAAAATCCATTTAAATTACAGGTTGTAATGCAACAAAATAGGAAAAATGCCAAGGGGGGTGAATACTTTCACAAGGCACTGTATATATGGTTGAAATGTGTGATCCATATACTTTTAATGTGCCACAGTGTGCCACTTTTTTATATTTAAAATTTATGGTATATATCTATTTTATAGGTTGAAAATATATGGCGGGGTTAATTTCTATAATATATTTTAAATACACAACAAAGGGACAATTGTGGCATATGAAATGTATGTGTCCCACACCTATACTCACACTATTTATTTTAAGTCTTTCTGAATATTTACATCCCAATCTGAACCTAATAACTAGGTGTCTGCTCACTGCCATGTTATGAAATAAAATGAAATACAAGTCACAAGAATACCTGTGTTTCCTTTTTGTTTTGTTTAGCCATGTTATATTGTGAGATTCTACAACTGGTCTGTTTAACTAAGTAGGCCCCACTGAGCAATCATACCTTCCGTGGCGATTGTTTAGTATGGAAAATATTTTTCAGAGAGTAGTTACATTACAGCTGGACAAATGCACACTAAAGTTTATTCCCAGCTACAGATATTGACTTTTAGTGTTGTTCACCACCGTTTTCGCTACACATCGTCTCTGTCTTGTGTGTGTTTAGTTATTATTGATAGCTAATCCCGATTCTGTCCCGTCCGCGCACCGGAGGTCCGGCTGCGCTTTCGGTTTCAGTTTCGTTCACAAGAAGAAATCTCACCCGCATGAGGTGCTCCTCCGCTGGCTTGCGCCCGCACTCAGGAGATCTCACTCTCTCGGTTCGCCGAGAACGAGCACTGCTAGCCCTCCCGGTCCGTGCGTGCAGGCCTCGGTTTTAGATCCCGCTACGGCTGGTGGTCTACTACCCTTGGCCCCCGCGGACCGCGGACTCCACGTCACCTGGTGTCCACGGAAACCCCAGCACACACGGTGTGGTTAAGCCTACGGGCCTATGTGGCGCTTGTATCCAGCACCTGATGCTTGGTATACACAGTGTTCAGTCCGGCAACAGCAAGGTTACATGTGGTTGGTGTCGCAGCGCCCCCATGTATATAAATGTTCCGGGTGGAGACGCGCTCCACTTGTTGCAGAGGCGTTCCAGTTGTGTGCCCCCGGTGCAAACACTGATCGGAGCCTCTGCTGCACATTTCCCTGTGCATGCGCGTGTGCGCTCGGCGTTGAGCTCTTCTCGACCCCGCTACTGTGCCGCTTGTGGCCAACGCACCTTGCCCGCCTGGAGTGGGGAAGTCTTATGCCCCGTCTGTCTGGGCACCGACAGCGGGCGCGATTTGGCCGCGACTTCCGGAGGTCCGCCATCTTACCGTGCGCCGCCGCACTTGCCGCCGCGCCCGGCGATTCCCCAGTCCGGAGAATGACGGGGGGGCCTCAGGGGCGCTGGATCTCCGCCTCTCCCCGAGCCCCTCCGTCCCCTCCTCCAGGATGGTAGTGCTGGGGACAGCCGCGCCTCCTGTGCCGGCGTCCCCACCTACTCCCGCTGCTGCGCCAGCTGTCGCTCCCACACCTGCCACGGCAGCTGCCCCCCTCGCGACAGCCGCGCTGCCCCTGCCTGACGTTCCCGCGGTGCGCGCGAACAACGAGGAGGTGTGGTGGAGCAACACCCCCGGGCTCCCTCCCCCTCTTCTGAGTCTTCGCTGGCCTCCTCCCCGCCGCACCATCAGCGAAGGAGGTCAGGCTCAGCGGACAGAGAGCGCAATTATCTAGACGACTGGCTGGTTTGTTCTCACTCGAGGGAGCAGTTTCGGATTCACACGGACCTGATTTTAGGCCGCCTCTCCGAATTGGGCCTTCGGGTCAATCGAGAGAAGAGCCGCCTGACGCCAACTCAGCAGGCACAGTTCCTCGGACTGCGCCTCGATTCCGTTGCCATGCTCGCCACGCTGGTGCCAGAGAGAGTTGCCTCAATACACGTGTCTCTCCCTCTTCCGACTGAGAGCTCATGTCAGGGTGTCCCTTTGCCAGAGGCTGCTGGGTCTCCTAGCGGCTGCATCACAGACCCTCCCCCTCGGCCTCCTCCAGTTGAGGCCGTTGCAGTGGTGGTTCAGGTCTCTCAGGATGCACCCTCGCCGCGATCGAGCACGCCGAGTCACAGTTACTTTGGCGTGCTGGAAGGTGCTCCGTTGGTGGCGGAGCCCCCACAATTTGACCCTCGGTGTGCCCCTGGGGCCAGTTTACCACCGAGCAGTCATGACGACAGACGCCTCCAAGCAGGGTTGGGGAGCAGTCTGCGATGGACGTGGAGTCTGAGGCAGGTGGACGGAACCCGCACGGGCCCTCCATATCAACATCCTGGAGTTACAAGCAGTACTCCTTGGACTGTCTCATTTCCTGCCAGTCCTGCGGGACAGACATGTGCTGGTCCGGACGGACAACACAGCAGTGGTTGCCTATATCAACAGGCAAGGAGATCTCCGGTCGCGCAGACTGTACTGTCTAGCACGCCGTCTGCTTCTGTGGGCGCAACCACGGTTCCGTCCATCAGAGCAGTTCACCTCCCAGGCCTGTCCAACACGGCAGCGGACCTCCTCTCTCGGGGAGGCCCCCCAGTCTTTGAATGGCGCCTCCACCCGCTTGTGGCGGAAGTGGATCTCTTTGCCTCAGCAAAGTCCCACTATGGTTCTCCGCTCAGGAACCCTAGGGATCGACACGCTAGCCCACTCCTTTACACGTTCCCACCGTTCCCCCTTCTCCCGGTGGTCCTGGAGAAGGTCAGGAGAGAACGAGCGACAGTTGTGCTGATAGCCCCACAGTGGCTTCGCAGATTCTGGTTCACGGACCTGATCGCCCTCCTCCACGGAGAGACTTGGCAGCTCCCAGTGACAGCGGACTTCTTGTCAAGGTGCAGGGCACGCTTTGGCACCCCAATCCGGGCCTCCTCCAGCTCTGGGCCTGGCCCCTGAGTGGGAGCAATTGATTGCCTGGGGTCTGTTGGACGCGGTAGTTGCCACTATTCAGTCGGTGAGAGCTCCCTCTACGAGGTCGCAGTATTCCTACCGCTGGCGGACGTTTAGCACCTGGTGCCAAGACGGCGGTCAAGACCCAATTAATTGCCCCATCGGGGTCATATTGCAATTTCTACAAGAGCTGTTGGACCAGGGCAAGTCCCCGTCCACGCTCAAAGTGTATCTGGCGGTCATCTCCACATGTGTCCGTTTTGCGGGACATGGCTCCAGGGTCACGCTACGGCCTAACCCTGCATTCCTCCCGAAAGTGCTGTCTCCATTTCATGTCAACAGGCCTATTGAGTTGATGGCTTTTCATCCTCCTCCCTTCGCTTCAGAGCAAGAGAGTCGGCTTCACCTGCTCTGCCCTGTGCAGGCCCTCAGGTGCTATTTGGAACTCACTAAGGACATTCGGCACTCAGACCAACTGTTTGTGTCTTATAGAGTGCGGACACAGGGCCAGGTGCTTTCAAGAAGCGCCTCTCGCATTGGATTGTGGACACCATTACCATGGCCTACGAGTCTACCGGGACCCCGGTGCCTGATCACCTAGTGGCCCACTCGACTTGAGGCGTTGCCACATTGTGGGCCCTTTTTCATGGTGCCCCCTTGGCAGACATTTGTGCGGCTGCAGCTTGGGCCTCGCCGCTTACATTTGCCCAGTTCTACAGGTTGGATGTGACGAGATCGGTCCTTTCCATTGGGAACCCGGTGTTGGCTGCAGTTGAGCGCCAGTAGCCTGCAGGCTCTGGTTCCTGCCTTTCCTTTCCCAGTCTGCCCCTGTAAGTGCATCCTGAGGGAGCTGGTGAACCGTGTCTTTCCCTTCCACCGGACTATGCCTTCCAGTCGAGCACCCACGCGAGCTGCTCCTGGATGTACAGACAGCCCTGTCGATGTGTTCCCGGGGCTTGTCGTGCGGCCTACAGGCATGTTGCCTTACGAGGCCACCCTGTATATAGTTCGTTCATTGTAATTGTGTTGCGTTGGTGCATGCGTTTGGCCTGTACCCCACTCTGTGTATTGGTCAGCAGGGTTGCACTGGCCAAGGGTTGCAAGGTCGCGCGGGAGTCCAAGCTCCCGGCAAAAGAGGACGAACCTGCGCTGACATCACGTTTTATAGAACAGGAAGTGGGAAGGGACCTGTTCTGAGTGACGAGCACAGGCGCCAGTGGCAGCTTTGATAGAGTGACGTTTTGATCGGGTTCCCGCGGAAGTGCGCAGAAACCCCTCCCCCTTGAGCAGTGCTTCCTTTTTCAGATAACCGGGGTTGTATACGCAACCTATCGTTTTATTTATTTAGTTAGACCAACATGTCATCAACAATCCAAACACTATAACACCCCCAGCCAAAAGCTTGGATGTATACGGCATTATTAATACATATAAATAGAAAAAATAAAAAATAAATGTTTCCAAATGGTATTTAGATTGGTCATCATGATTCACCAAGGGCCATCTATAAAGTACCTTGGTACTGGAATCAAATCAATGATTAGTCATTACTAGTCATTATTAGTCATCCCACTGGGACCTCTGCTTAAAAAACAACATTTATTTATTTTTATCCTCAAAATAAATACATGTAATTTTCATGACCTAGCCTCACATAATTACCTTGATTTCTGTGCCACTGAGGGCTGTGTTATGGCTAAAAAAACCACTAAAACCTTTAGATTTACACGTGATACTATTTATCTGCCTGGCTCCAGCTCAGAAAAGTTCCCTTACTATAGAACTGTCAATCACATTAGCCTTCTGGCCCTAAAGTCTTTCACAATAGCAGACATTGGGAGCCTGCTGCCACTACCTCCAGTGTGGATTCATCAACTGCCACAATCAGACGAACCCATTGATCACAAGCAACAGTGCCATTTACTTATTGACTCGCCGTAGTGTAGACAGGCTTCATTTTTCAGCTGAAGGTGTCTGCTTTGTCCTTTTAGTCAGTCACTGACCGTCAGCAGAATAAGGTGGATGGGGGTAGTATGTGAATAAACAATAACTCCTCTGTGCCAGGCCTAAGTGGAGAACAGTATTTTATTGTGATGTATAGTACTGTGCAAAAGTTTTAGGCAGGTGTGAAAAAAGTAAGAATGCTTTCAAAAATAGACATGTTAATAGATTATATTTATCAATTAACTAAATGCAAAGTGAGTGAACAGAAGACAAATCTAAATCAAATCCATATTTGGTGTGACCACCCTTTGCCTTCAAAACAGCATACAGTGGAAGTCATTAAGAACTATCTTCAGCGTAAGGAAGAACAAGGAGTCCTGGAAGTGATAGTATGGCCCCCACAGAGCCCTGATCTCAACATCATCGAGTCTGTCTGGGATTACATGAAGAGAGAGAAACAACTGAGGCTGCCTAAATCCACAGAAGAACTGTGGCTAGTTCTCCAAGATGTTTGGGCCAACCTATATGCTGAGTTCCTTCAAAAACTGTGTGCAAGTGTACCTAGAAGAATTTATGCTGTTATCAAGGCAAAGGGTGGTCACGCCAAATATTGATGTAGATGTTTCTTCTGTTCACTCACTTTGCATTTTGTTAATTGATAAATATAATCTATTAACATGTCTATTTTTGAAAGCATTCTTACTTTCACACCTGCCTAAAACTTTTGCACCGTACTGTATATGTGTATTTTAGTAGTTTAATAGAAACACAATTTGTTTATGCCCACGGCAATCCCACAATGCCCCACAGCCCAGCTATTACGCTTATGTCCACAGTAAAGCTACATCATGGCTGTAATAAAGCTTGCAGAGGTAGTGAGCCATGATACAAGCCACAGAAAAGGTAAAGTATGATACAGTATAACCAGGGAGAATCGGGCCAATTACAGTGCAATTTTACAGTGGTAAACCTTCATGAGTATGAGGTACCTGGAACTGTTAACCATCTGATCCTGTAGGAGCATAAGGAGCCAAAGGATGTCACTGGAGGCACAGATAATTCATAATCAACCAGAATATTCCATCTACCCCTCCCTGGTGGGTCTGGGTTAATTGTCTGCTTAATTGTCTGCTTTTAAAGACTCCTGGATATATAAAGGCATTAAAAACATAAGCATTTCTCCTGCTCACCTTGCTAGGATGCATGTGATCTGTCAAGATCTAAGGACCTTGCCCCTCCCTAGCCTTAAAGAATGATGGCCAGAGCATGAGCCCAGACAAGACGAATGACTCACTGATGTTGTCTGACCATTCTGCTGACCATTCTAAATCAAGTTAGAGATCAACCCTATTTGCAAGCCTTTCATGTTTCTCTATTTGTCATATAACAGGGAGGGATGGGACAGAGAATTCACAGCAATTGTACATGCGCATATACAGGTTTAATGAGAGAGAGACAGAATGCGATACAATTGCGACAGATAATACACATGCAGCACAAAACCAAGCACAAAATGCTGGTTTAAACACTAAAATGGCAGTACACACCATGCAAAGCCTAACAGAGTTGCTTACCACAAAAGGTACTACACTTCTGCTGCACATCGATACAGTTGGAGGCAGATTTCTACAGTTGGCAAGTACTCAGTTTAATATGGGAGGATTTTACTGTTCATGTGTACAGTAAGAAATAACATTGGGTGCTTACACACAGGCTTGCTTTAGGGGCCCGATATTCAAACTTCAAGCAATTTCCTTTCAAAATGCGTGCCTCAACTTCAAGTTTTTAGGGGGGCTTCATGGGGCTGCCATTTTGTTTGTTGGTGTCAGAGTGGGGGGGGGTTGCTGACGTTGCATGTGTTAGAGTGATGGGGGTGGAGGTGGCTCACGTTGATGGTGTCAGAGCAGCAGAGGGGTGGTGCTGACGGTGCCAGTGTCAGAGCAGGGGGGCTCACGGTGACGTTGTCAGAGTGGCGGGGGGGTACTGACGGTGCCGGTGTCACAGCTTGGGGGGGTTGCTGACAGTGCCACATAAGAATAGAATTACAGTACAGACAATATTGTGGACATAGTAGTAATACATATTACCCAATACCCACAATTGTCTGTATGTATGTAGTGTCGTACTGTAGCATAATACACAAACATAGAATCAATTACTACTGCTGTGTGTCCAACATGAATGTGTCTAGCACCTACTGCACTGCTATGTAGCTGCAATATTCTTGGTGATATCCATAAGAAAGCTATTAAAGTGAGTTTATTTTTATCTTTTGAAAATACAGTGCTTACAGTTTGGGGTGCCAAATGTAAAACAACTTTTTTCGAGTCCAGATTTAAGTGAACACTCAAGCCGTTTTTCCCACATGTATATATATATATTTTTTTAAATAAATGCTAAATCTCCATTTAAAAATCTATAAATATATATTGATTCATTAAATATTTAGCTAAATTCTAAATATGGGCTTTGCAAACTAAACATTTAACTTTGAAATAAATATTTAACTTAAATCTTGAGTCACAAAATAACATGTGACGTTGTGCTGATGTCTGAGAATGTGTACTTGAGTAAGCGAGGGTTTAGGGTGCAGGGCAAAGCTAAAAGTGTTAAATGGGACACACTTCAGTGTTACCATTCAGCACCTTTACTTTTTACCAAGAAAGTACCAATGCAATCTTTTCTTGTCAGATTGTAGTTGTAGAATGGAGACTGCTGTAGCATTTGCATTGTTCCTCTTTCAAATAACTTTTTCAAGGATTTAGAACATAAGAACATAAGAAAGTTTACAAATGAGAGCAGGCCATTCGATCCATCGTGCTTGTTTGGTGTCCATTAATAACTAAGTGATTCAAGGATCACGTCCAGTCTATTTTTGAATGTTCCCAAATTGTCAGCTTCAACCACATCACTGGGGAGTTTGTTCCAGATTATAACAACTCTCTGTGTGAAGAAATGTCTCCTGTTTCCTGTCTTGAATGCCTTTAAACCCAATTTCCATTTGTTTCCCCTGGTCTGTGTGTCCCTGCAGATCTGGAAAAGCTCCTCTGGTTTAACGTGATTAATGCCATAATTTTGAAGACTTGAATTGAGACTTCAAGTGCGCACGTAGTCTTCGCATGTATAACCTGTGCGGCCAAGATTGTTTCTGCTGAGCCACTGATTTTAGTATCATCTGCAACTTTGACAAGTTTGCTAACTATCCCAGTGTCCAGATCATTAATATAAATTAGAAAAAGCACAGGCCCTAATACTGATCCCTGTGGAACTCCACTAACAACCTCACTCCAGTTAGAAGCAACTCCTCTAATCGACACCCTCTGTTTCCTATACATCAACCAGTTCATAATCCATCTACTTACATTACCCTGAATGCCTACAGCTTCCAATTTGAAGATCAGTCTTTGGTGTGGAACCTTTTTTAATATGGAGACAAGTGTGTGAAGAAAAATAACAAATCCAATCGAAAATTGAACCGAATCGAAAATTTGTGGAATAGTTACACCCCTATTAGTGAGCAAACATTTTAATAGCTTTGTGGCAAAACGTGAAGCCAATTAAACACATAATTCAAGTTCTTGCTATGGATATACTGCTAGAGGTTAACTTTTTCACTAGTATACACAGTTTAATCTAAAATGTATTATGTTATGTAATCCTATGCTAGCTGCTTTTTTTTCCAAAACGTGACATTTGACTTTCCTGATTTATATCAAAACGCAATATATCAATTTTAGCCAATTAGCATCACGCTAGTTTTCAGAATAGCACTGATCTCTCAAACGGTGAACGTTCACACAATCACAATGAATACATCATTCAGCACTGTTGACGAAACTTCAGACAATATCACAAATTACAAACCCGTACTTAATAGCAATTTGCTTTTTGGAAAGAGATGTTTCTTTAAAATACAAGGGACAGACTAAAACTAATGACAAAATGGAATGCTCATTGACTATAATGGGGAGTGCAATCCCCAGAGACTAAAATGTGGAAAACAAAGGGACGGTCTATATCTCCAAATCGCACACAGGAACCCTAAAATCCAGAATACACTTTCTTGAAAATAACCTAATATACACTCACCTAAAGGATTATTAGGAACACCATACTAATACTGTGTTTGATCCCCTTTCGCCTTCAGAACTGCCTTAATTCTACGTGGCATTGATTCAACAAGGTGCTGAAAGCATTCTTTAGAAATGTTGGCCCATATTGATAGGATAGCATCTTGCAGTTGATGGAGATTTGTGGGATGCACATCCAGGGCACGAAGCTCCCGTTCCACCACATCCCAAAGATGCTCTATTGGGTTGAGATCTGGTGACTGTGGGGGTCAGTTTAGTACAGTGAACTCATTGTCATGTTCAAGAAACCAATTTGAAATGATTCGACCTTTGTGACATGGTGCATTATCCTGCTGGAAGTAGCCATCAGAGGATGGGTACATGGTGGTAATAAAGGAATGGACATGGCCAGAAACAATGCTCAGGTAGGCCGTGGCATTTAAACGATGCCCAATTGGCACTAAGGGGCCTAAAGTGTGCCAAGAAAACATCCCCCACACCATTACACCACCACCACCAGCCTGCACAGTGGTAACAAGGCATGATGGATCGATGTTCTCATTCTGTTTACGCCAAATTCTGACTCTACCATCTGAATGTCTCAACAGAAATCGAGACTCATCAGACCAGGCAACATTTTTCCAGTCTTCAACTGTCCAATTTTGGTGAGCTTGTGCAAATTGTAGCCTCTTTTTCCTATTTGTAGTGGAGATGAGTGGTACCCGGTGGGGTCTTCTGCTGTTGTAGCCCATCCGCCTCAAGGTTGTACGTGTTGTGGCTTCACAAATGCTTTGCTGCATACCTCGGTTGTAACGAGTGGTTATTTCAGTCAAAGTTGCTCTTCTATCAGCTTGAATCAGTCAGCCCATTCTCCTCTGACCTCTAGCATCAACAAGGCATTTTCGCCCACAGGACTGCCGCATACTGGATGTTTTTCCCTTTTCACACCATTCTTTGTAAACCCTAGAAATGGTTGTGCGTGAAAATCCCAGTAACTGAGCAGTTGTGAAATACTCAGTCCGGCCCGTCTGGCACCAACAACCATGCCACGCTCAAAATTGCTTAAATCACCTTTCTTTCCCATTCAGACATTCAGTTTGGAGTTCAGGAGATTGTCTTGACCAGGACCACACCCCTAAATGCATTGAAGCAACTGCCATGTGATTGGTTGGTTAGATAATTGCATTAATGAGAAATTGAACAGGTGTTCCTAATTATCCTTTAGGTGAGTGTATAATATAAAAGTGTAATGACATGAAATGACAGCTGATTTCCCTGGAATATTGAAAACAGCCTCCTGTCCTGACCAGTGATGAAGTTAGTTTAATAAATAATAAAATAAAGTTGACAGGTGAAGTGAATAACACTGATAATCTCGTTATCATGGCACCTGTCAGTGGGTGGGATATATTAGGCAGCAAGTGAACATTTTGTCCTCAAAGGTGATGTGTTAGAAGCAGGAAAAATAGGCAAGTGTAAGGATCTGAGCGACTTTGACAAGGGCCAAATTGTGATGGCTAGACGACTGGGTCAGAGCATGTCCAAAACTGCAGCTCTTGTGGGGTGTTCCCGGTCTGCAGTGGTCAGTACCTATCAAAAGTGGTCCAAGGCATGAAAAGCGGTGAACCGGCGACAGGGTCATGGGCGGCCAAGTCTCATTGATGCACGTGGGGAGTGAAGGCTGGCCCGTGTTTTCCGATCCAACAGACGAGCTACTGTAGCTCAAATTGCTGAAAAAGTTAATGCTGGTTCTGATAGAAAGGTGTCAGAACACACAGTGCATCGCAGTTTGTTGCGTATGGGGCTGGGTAGCCGCAGACCAGTCAGGGTGCCCATGCTGACCCCTGTCCACTGCCGAAAGCACCTACAATGGGCACGTGACCATCAGAACTGGACCACGGAGCAATGGAAGAAGGTGGCCTGGTCTGATGAATCACGAGTTCAAGGTGTTGACTTGGCCTCCAAATTCCCCAGATCTCAATCCAATCGAGCATCTGTGGGATGTGCTGGACAAACAAGTCCGATCCATGGAGCCCCACCTCGCAACTTACAGGACTTAAAGGATCTGCTGCTAATGTCTTGGTGTCAGATACCACAGCACACCTTCAGAGGTCTAGTAGATGGACTCGACAGGTCAGGGTTGTTTTGGCGGCAAAAGGGGGACCTACACAATATTAGGCAGGTGGTCATTATTAATGTTATGGCTGATCGGTGTATAGTACTGTAGAACCGTCTCAGAAATAAGTGGAGAAGTCGTCGAGATAAAGCAAACAGAACTTTAATCGAGCCGGCTCGGAAGCCCCACGTCAGAAATAATTCCTTCAGTGAGACTTAATGTTTACAAACATGAGTACAACTTTATAAGAAAAAATGACGTAACATCTTATGGCCGTTCATCCAATCGGAAGATACAGGTCCGGGTCCGTTTACGATCTGTCCTCCCGTGAAGAGGTGATGGATACAAAAAGCAGATGTCCGTCTTTGATGTGCACTAGGAAGATGCGATCCCACGGTGGTCATTTACCTAGTGTCAATCGCTCAGTAACAGAAACATTCCTGCCTATCTTGAGAAACGATTAAGTCATAAACAAATTCACAGCAGACATCTGTAGGCTATTTCAGCACTGTGTAATCTTTCATTACTGACAAGAGATTCTAACAAACCAACCTTGTTGACCCTTTACTTGTCCTGCTAAATCTAATCTGCTCAGTCAGTATACAAACTACTTCTAATGCTAGTATTAATATAAAACATTATATAATTATCACAAAACACTTTCTTCAACATCCTATACAGAGTCTTCAGTACTATGCAAAATGTTTAGGCAGGTGTGGAAAAATGCTGTAAAGTAAGAATGTTAATAGATTATATTTATCAATTATCAAAATATTTGGTGTGACCACCCTTTGCCTTGAAAATAGCATCAATTCTTATAGGTACACTTGCACACAGTTTTTGAAGGAACTCGGCCGTTGGTTGGCCCAAACATCTTGGAGAACTGACCAAAGTTCTTTTGTGGATTTAAGCAGCCTCAGTTGCTTATCTTTCTTTATGTAATCCCAGACAGACTCAATGATTATTATTTATTATTATTATTATTATTATTATTATTATTATTATTATTATTATTATTATTTATTGGCAGACGTCCTTATCCAGGGTGACTTACAAAATATAATATAAGTAATGATGTTGAGATCAGGGCTCTGTGCGGGCCATACCATCACTTCCAGGACTCCTTGTTCTTCTTTACGCTGAAGATAGTTCTTAACTTTCGCTATATGTTTGGGGTCATTGTCATGCTGTAGAATAAATTTGGGGCCAATCAGATGCCTCCCTGATGGTATTACATGATGGATAAGTATCTGCCTGTACTTCTCAGCATTGAGGACACCATTCATTCTGACCAAATCCCAAACTCCATTTGCAGAAATGCAGCCCCAAACTTGCAAGGAACCTCCACTATGCTTGACTGTTGCCTCATTTGTGTACCGCTCTCCAGCCCTTCGGCGAACAAACTGCCTTCTGCTACAGCCAAATATTTCAGATTTTGACTCATCAGTTCAGAGCACCTGCTGCCATTTTTCTGCACCCCAGTTCCTGAGTTTTTGTGCATAGTTGAGTCTCCTGGCCTTGTTGCCACGTCAGAGGTATAGCTTTTTGGCCACAAGTCTTCAATGAAGGCCACTTCTGACCAGACTTCTCCGGACAGTAGATTGTTTTCTGCCAATTCTGAGCTGATGGCACTGCTGGACATCTTCCGATTGCTTCTTCAAAAGAGCTTGAACAACACATCTGGAAACCCCTGTCTGCCTTGAAATGTCTGCCTGGGAGAGACCTTGCTGATGCAGTATAACTACCTTGTGTCTTGTTGCTGTGCTCAGTCTTGCCATGGTGTATGACTTTTGACAGTAAACTGTCTTCAGCCACCTCACCTTGTTAGCTGAGTTTGGTTTTCCTCACCCAGTTTTATTCCTCCTACACAACTGTTTATGTTTCAGTTAATCATTGTGTTTCAACCTACATATTGAATTGATGATCATTAGCACCTGTTTGGTATAATTGTTTAATCATACACCTGACTGGCAGCAATTTTAAAGGGGCAATTTGTAGGATTTACTTCGAAGGTCAATTTGTCTCAAGACTTCATTGTATTTATCCAGAGCAATGGGTCAATGAATGACTAATGTGGATCGCAGGGTTTCGGAAGAAATAAACAAACCACATTGAAACAGAGCACAAACTCACAAAACCTTAAGGCAATCAGAAATCTGATTGAATACAATCTACAGAAGAGTCCAGCAGAATATTACACCCAGACAATATATTAACTGAGAAATAGGTGAATTATTGAGATTTAAACACTTACCTGCACCAAAGTCTTAGAATTTGAAAGTTGCTAAAGGTGTTTATTTAACAGATAGGCTTATCTGAGGAGAATGTTAGACACCCTGCCACGTTTTTATATTTATTTTTAGAATGCATAAATGCATCATCAGGAAGTTAAGCACTTAAGGATGTATCCAAAAAGCTTTTAGCTGAGCAGCCATTTCATTTTTATGTTTTGTAAACAAAAAAACAGCTGCAAAGGCTTTATTAACAAGCTATACAAGTCAAATGCTAATAAAATATTTAATCCCCTTGTGTTTGTTTTGGGAATCCTTCTCTCAGTGAGGTCCAGAGCAAACTTGTAAAGCTTTCTTAAAACAGTCATTGGTATGGAGCCAGTTATACTACCTGGCAATGATCAATTGGCAGTGATCTGTACATTTTCCCAGTGACATTCAAGAGAAGAAGCTACTCAATTTCCTATGGCTGCCTCATCAGAATAATCCCAGGTTTTATCAGGTTGTGAATCATTTGTTGTCTTTCTTTTTCAACATGTTTGTTAAGTTTGTTGATTATAAATCACATATAAGAAACTTGCCAATCGCAGAGCAGCATTTCCAAACATTTCTATACCTGTTATCTTGCGAATTGTCAGTATTGAAAAATTCTTAAGGAGCCAACATTTCAGTACACTTAAATGCTAGTGGTGCCATTTTCACAGGAAGTATATTTGATTTTAATAAATAGTTTTGTTAGGTTTAAGAAGCATAAAAACACAACACAGGCTACTGTAGGACAGTTACAAAGATCCAGAGGATCCTTTACTAAAACATTTTTACAGGAGTAAGGGGGTTGATTGTTAATTTAAAGTAAAATAAAAAAAATGTTCACTGTAAAAATATTTGTGTGTAAAAATTATGTTTGTTTTGATTTCTCAGCCTAATGATGGCTTGCTTCACTCACAGTGACAGCTCTTTGGACTTGAGAGCTATATTACATATTGAGGGTTAACAGCAACAGATTCCAAATGCAAATACCACACTCAGTTTCTCTCTCTAAAATTCCAGACCTCAAAGGATTTGCAACCAAGTATTGAAACTCACAATTTAATTCATGATTATGCTAGTTTGTCCAATTACTTTTGAGCCCCTAAAACTGGGGGGGCCACATATAAAAATGGGTGTAATTCCTACACCGTTCACCCAATTTGGATGTAACTACCCTCAAATTAAAGGTGACAGTCTACACTTAAAGCACATTCCCTTCAAATCCATTGTGGTGGTGTACAGAGCTAAAATGATGACAAATGTGTCACTGTCCAAATATTTATGGACCTAACTGTATGTGAATCTAGTAGAATCAGCATTACGCTGCATTTGTTTTGAATCTAAACATTTTATCATTAAGTAAAAACTCACTACTGACTTTCAACTGTGTTTCTGTTGTTCACCCTGACAGGTGTAAAGAAGTAAGACACAAAGAAGAAGAAGAAGAAGAAGAAGAAGAAGAAGAAGAAGAAGAAGAAGAAGAAGAAGAAGAAGAAGAAGAAGAAGAAGTCAAAGGCCAGAGATGCCTGAGCAGAGTAACGACTACCGAGTGGTGGTTTTCGGGGCGGGGGGAGTGGGCAAGAGCTCGCTGGTGCTGCGCTTTGTCAAGGGTACCTTCCGTGACACCTACATCCCCACCATTGAGGATACCTACCGGCAGGTGATCAGCTGTGACAAGAGTGTCTGTACACTCCAGATCACTGACACCACAGGCAGTCACCAGTTCCCCGCCATGCAGCGCCTCTCCATCTCCAAGGGGCACGCTTTCATCCTGGTCTACTCTATCACCAGCCGCCAGTCCCTGGAGGAACTGAAACCCATCTACCAGCAGGTGCTACAGATCAAGGGCACCATGGAGAACATCCCCATCATGCTAGTGGGCAACAAGTGTGATGAAACCCAGCGCGAGGTGGAGACCAAGGAAGGGGAGGCCCAGGCCACCAGCTGGAAGTGCGCCTTCATGGAGACCTCAGCCAAGATGAACTACAATGTCAAGGAGCTCTTCCAGGAGCTGCTCAACCTGGAGAAGAAGAGGAACATGAGCCTGAACATCGATGGCAAGCGCTCCAGCAAGCAGAAGCGGGCGGACAAGATCAAGGGGAAGTGCAGTGTGATGTAGGCCCGGAAAGAGGGACTGGAAAGTGGGTGAAGGGGATGGGGGTGAGGATGGGAGTGGGAGTAGGAGTAGGAGTGGGAGTGGGAGTGGGAGTGGGAGGGGAGGGGAAGGGAGGGGAGGAAGGGTTGGGTGGTCTTGCTGGAGAAGCATGAAGGCTCTCTGACAAGATACATATCCCGCACCTATGCTAAGAGCCAGCCCGCAAAAACTCTTGACCTCTGCATCCAGAACGGAGGCAGCAGATTCAGTCCCATTGCATCGGTTGTGCATTTAGAGTTCAATGATCATACATTTGGGAAAAGAGGTCATTCTTCAAGACCAGGGAAGTGGAATACCCAATAGCATAGCCTAAAATGTTTATGTAGGACTTTGAAAGAGAGCACCATTTTTCCATCCCACCTTCTCCTTCACGGTCTCACGCATCCAGCTCTGCCTCCGCTTCCAAGATCTCGTTCTCCTTACCTTACAAGTAGTGGAGGACTCTGCAGCTTCCCCTTCATAATACAGATGGAGGATAGGAAGAAAAAAGAATCTGCAAGATTGTCCTGTAGGATAAGATTAATTTGTACCATATATATCTAGATCTCCGAAGTTTCTATTTTTCAGAAGAAGAGTATAGGAACAAGAGAAATATGTATTAATTTGCCAAAATGTAAAAAGACAAGATTTGCCATTTGGAAAACCTTCCTTTTGGAATCTTCTTGCTCTTTAACCTAAGGCTGTTAATGACTAGCCCCTCCCCCAACACCCCCCTCCAAAACAAGATATATACAGTGAGGGAAAAAAGTATTCGATCCCCTGCTGATTTTGTACATTTGCCCACTGACAAAGAAATGATCAGTCTATAAATTTAATGGTAGGTGTATTTTAACAGTGAGAGACAGAATAACAACAAAAAAATCCAGAAAAACGCATTTCAAAAAAGTTATAAATTGATTTGCATGTTAATGAGTGAAATAAGTATTTGACCCCTTCGACTTAGTACTTGGTGGCAAAACCCTTGTTGGCAATCACACAGGTCAGACATTTCTTGTAGTTGGCCACCAGGTTTGCACACATCTCAGGAGGGATTTTGTCCCACTCCTCTTTGCAGATCCTCTCCAAGTCATTAAGGTTTCGAGGCTGACGTTTGGCAACTCGAACCTTCAGCTCCCTCCACAGATTTTCTATGGGATTAAGGTCTGGAGACTGGCTAGGCCACTCCAGGACCTTAATGTGCTTCTTCCTGAGCCACTCCTTTGTTGCCTTGGCTGTGTGTTTTGGGTCATTGTCATGCTTGAATACCCACCCACGACCCATTTTCAATGCCCTGGCTGAGGGAAGGAGGTTCTCACCCAAGATTTGACGGTACATGGCCCCGTCCATCGTCCCTTTGATGTGGTGCAGTTGTCCTGTCCCCTTAGCAGAAAAACACCCCCAAAGCATAATGTTTCCACCTCCATGTTTGACGGTGGGGATGGTGTTCTTGGGGTCATTCCTCCTCCTCCAAACACGGCGAGTTGAGTTGATGCCAAAGAGCTCGATTTTGGTCTCATCTGACCACAACACTTTCACCCAGTTCTCCTCTGAATCATTCAGATGTTCATTGGCAAACTTCAGACGGGCCTGTACATGTGCTTTCTTGAGCAGGGGGACCTTGCAGGCGCTGCAGGATTTCAGTCCTTCACGGCGTAGTGTGTTACCAATTGTTTTCTTGGTGACTATGGTCCCAGCTGCCTTGAGATCATTAACAAGATCCTCCCGTGTAGTTCTGGGCTGATTCCTCACCGTTCTCATGATCATTGAAACTCCACGAGGTGAGATCTTGCATGGAGCCCCAGACCGAGGGAGACTGACAGTTATTTTGTGTTTCTTCCATTTGCAAAAAATCACACCAAATGTTGTCACCTTCTCACCAAGCTGCTTGGCGATGGTCTTGTAGCCCATTCCAGCCTTGTGTAGATCTACAATCTTGTCCCTGACATCCTTGGACAGCTCTTTGGTCTTGGGCATGGTGGAGAGTTTGGAATCTGATTGATTGATTGCTTCTGAGGACAGGTGTCTTTTATACAGGTAACGAGCTGAGATTAGGAGCACTCCCTTTAAGAGAGTGCTCCTAATCTCAGCTCGTTACCTGTATAAAAGACACCTGGGAGCCAGAAATCTTGCTGATTGATATGGGATCAAATACTTATTTCCCTCATTAACATGCAAATCAATTTATAACTTTTTTGTTGTTTTTCTGTCTCTCACTGTTAAAATACACCTACCATTAAAATTATAGACTGATCATTTCTTTGTCAGTGGGCAAACGTACAAAATCAGCAGGGGATCAAATACTTTTTTCCCTCACTGTATATATCATAAATGCGTTGCAATTTTAGATATTTGGTCTTCACTGTTGTAAGAGTAATATAACAGCTCCACTAATAGGGTAATTCTAACGTACTACATTGTGTAGCAAAAGCTTTGTACAGAACATCATATTATTTTTTGCCCCTTGCCATTGAGTTGGCAAATACCTGGCTAGGCCCTATATGGCAAGATCAGAAAAATAGAAAGTTTTAGTCTAATCTGTGATTAATCTATATCAAGTACTAGGTACCATATGAATATAGAGTCTACAATTCAAACCTCCATCAAAAGTATTATCTTACAGTTGTTAATCTTTATCAAATCATGCAAACAATTATTCAGTAATAAGATAAGATTGGGGCAAATGGTCCATAAATAGAACAGATTCAGCATAATCATCTGCAGACAAATAGATCTATGTATGGTTAATGTTTGATTTCCTTCACTGAATCAGATATATTCTTGGACTTTCCAAATTGTAAATAATTTAATTGATGAGGACCACATTTCTGAAACAGATAATATTGCATTGGGAATTAAATCCTATAATGGAACAGTGGTAATAATAAAGTGGTTAGATGTTCTTTAGGTGTACAGAATGATTGAAAGTCTTCACCCCCCCTCCACTAGGTCTTTGCACAAAAATGCAAAACACAAGGTCTGCATGGTGCAGGCATTGATGAGAGTGAGTTTTTTATTCCTATGTTGTGTGATTCACCCTATGCAGTCCATAGTTCTGGAAGTGTTTACATTAGAATAAAGCTCAGAGAAGGAACATTTTCCAAAAGACTGGTAGGATGACATTGGGCTGTGTGTAAGGTCTAACTTGAGGTCTCCAAGCAATTTTTATTTTTGTCCTGTTTTATTGATTCAGGAAAAAAAAAACATTCATAGTAATCTGGGGTGGATGGAAGGCTTTCAGAAGTAAATTATTCACAGTACAAATATAGCACAGGCTTCCTTTTACAGGAATGCCCCTCTTGTGTGACATTGGTATCCCACCCACCCCCCATTACTTAAAATTCAAGTCAAATTGGTGGGTTTAAAAGGTGTCTTTTGAACAAAAGAGTCTGGGGCCTTCCCCCCTGGATACAGGCAGAATCACAAAGCCTTTGCAAGCTCAATTCATTTTCACCTTTTGTTTTGGAGACTGGGATTGTGAGTTTAGGAGAGACACAACTTTTGGTTTGTTACTGGATGTTGGTGTCTTCCAACCCAAACCAAAGCTAAGACTGCAGAGGATTCCATTTGAGCTCTTCCTTCTTCATCATTTCTCTGAAATTTAGGGCATTGCAATGTAGAGCAGCATAATCGTAAAGTATGTCCTCCACTGTCACTACAGCAGAAAGCTCTCTGGCCACCTACAAAGTAATTTTAATCCAATATGTAAGATCCCTTGTAATGAACAATCACGTATATCTGTCAGATCAGTGTAAGGAAGTGGTCTCCTAAGTGAACCCCAAACCATCAGGGTTTCTAGGTGACTAGATTAGTTCAATGTCAATCAATCTAAGCTGGTTTGGAGGGCACACCAGAAGGTCCTGTAGCTCTCCAGGACCAGGGATAGGAACCCCTGCTCAAAATCATCTAAAGCTGCTAATTAGATCTGAGACATTGAAACATATCGTTATAATGTTGAACCTGATGTTCACAGATTAGAAATGGGGGGGAATCCCCATTCAGTAAGAGGGTTACAGGCTGTTTTTTTTGGGTTACATTTTTGTTGCTTTTTTCTGTGTTTCAATCCTTTGCCTACCATTGACACACATACACGCCAAGACAGAATTTGTTTCCCCCACAGCAGTGATCTCCAACCCTGGTCCTGGAGGTCCCCAATCCAGTTAGTTTTACAGTGTACCCCTAAATGACCAATTTCTAAAGACTGTGAGCAAGTTAGGTATTGATCATTCAAGCAAGTATAGTCACTTGTTTATGGGATTTCTGGTTTTAATTAAAATACTACCTGTTTAAATTAATTAAATGTGTCCAAGTCTTTATAACTTGAGGGCTTATAGGTGACATATAGTACCTATAGAAAGTCTATACCCCCTTGAACTTCACATTTTGTTGTCAGTGTCTCAGGGTTTCATGCATTTAAATGAGGATTTATCTACACACCATGCTCTACATTGTTAGGGAGAAAAAGTTATTATTGTAAAAAACATATTTAAATACAAAACTGAAATATCATCATTGGATAAGTCTTCACCCCCCTGAGTTAATACTTGGTGTAAGTAACTTTGGCAGCTGTGAGTCTCTTGTCATAATGGCTAGATAGACTACAAAGATTGATAGTCGTGATTTTAATGGCATCTCTTACATGGGCTGGAAGATTGTTCCATAGTTTCAGGGCCCTATAACTAAGTGCTCTGGTACCTACATTTTTATTTGCGTATTTTAAGGATTGTTTATTTTAGGTATCATTACTCAGTTTTGTCATTGCATGATGAACTTTTAAATGTCTGTCCTTTTAAATTAGGACTTCTGTTTTATCAGAGTTAAGCATAAGGGAATTGCTTGTCTTCCAAGTTTTAATCTCAGACAGACAGCAGATTAATGTTTGTATGGCTATGGTATTGTTCGGATTTACTGACTAATATAATTGTGTGTCAGCTGTGAAAGTTAAGATTATGTCATCGACAAATATCACTTACTTTTAAAAAAGTACATGTCTGAGAATTGTGGTAACCTCAGTTAAATTTGAGCAGTTTTATTAATTTGTACATATTGGAGTCTGTTTGTCAGATATGATTTTAACCAGGACAGAACATGGTGAGATAAGGACATAAGAAAGTTTACAAATGAGAGGAGGCCATTCGATCTATCATGCTCGTTTGGTGTCCATTAATAAGTAAGTGATCCAAGGATCCTATCCAGTCTATTTTTTAATATACCAAGTTTTCGGCTTCAACCGCATTGCTGGAGAGTTTGTTCCAGATTGTAACAACTCTGTGTGAAGAAGCGTCTCCTGTTTTCTGTCTTGAATGCCTTGAAGCCCAATTTCCAATTGTGTCCCCGGGTCCATGTGTCCCTGCTGATCTGGAAAAGCTCCTCTGGTTTGATGTGGTCGATGCCTGTCATGATTTTGAAGATTTTAATCAAATCCCCATGTAGTCGTCTCTGTGTTAGATAGGCCAACACGGTTTTGGTGGTGAAGTCATGCCACAAATTTTCGACTGGAATTAGGTCAGCGCTCTAACTGGGCCACTCAAGGACATTTACTTTTTTGTTCCTTAGCCACTCCACTGTAGTTTTGGCTGTGTGCTTCAGGTTGTTGTCATGATGAAAGGTAAACTTCCATCCCATCCCTGTTTCAGTTTTCTGGCAGAGGGCAGCAGGTTTTCCTCAATTTCCTCAACTTTGCTGCATTTATTTTCCTTTTTATCCTAACAAGTGCCCCACTCCTTGACGATGAGAAACATCCCCATAATATGATGCTACCACCACCATAGGGATAGACTTCTTTGGGTGAAAACATTTTGCATTTAGGCCAAAATGTTCTGTCAGACCATTAAACCTTTTGTCACATGGCTACAGAAACTACTGAGTGTTTTATTGCATACTTCAAATGGGATTCAAGGTGGGCTTTCTTCCTTAAAATTACCATACAGGTGCTCATGGTTCAGTCTTTGCTTTGCAATGCACTACCCAGGGAACATACAAGAACTGCTGAATCTATCCTGAAATCATATGAATCTCTACAATTTAACACAGGTGGAGGCCACCTAACTTTTTAAATTATTTTTTGATAATTATTATTATAAAAGGTGATTGCTTACACCTGAGCTAATTTAGGATTGCTATTATAATGGGGGTGGACAGTTATTCAATCAAGCTATTTCAGTTTTTATTTTTAATAAATGTATACAAATGTTTAGAATATTTGAGGTAGGATGTGTAGATAAATGAAAAAAAAAAAACAACAACAACATGATTTTAATGCCTTCTCATTCCAGGCTATAAGACATGAGAATTATGAATGGCGGTGTAGACTTTCTATGGGCACTATATATAACTTGCTGGATTTGGGCTCTTCATAGTCAGGGTGGGAGATACCTACACTATAAAATCTTCTGGTAGCTCTTTAGTGGCACTGGACTACAACAAAGTGAATACAAAATACTGAAAAGAAATACAGAACATTAACCATGCATGTGATCTTGCATTTTCTTTAGGCTCTCATCCACATTATAGGCCTGAATTTTCCAAGCAGGTAAAGGATTTATGGAGTATTGGCATGTGTTTATTATAGATAATGTAACATATGTACAGCTTATCTTCTCACTCAAATGGTTGTAAAAAGCCCCCATAAATGTTCCTAATTTGCAAAACTGCAAAATGAAATACAATTAATTGAAATTGCTGGTCTTACTCATAAGTAAATAATTTACAAACTTTGGAAAATCACACTATCCAATAGTGGATCTAAGGAATAGATATGGGGTTCTGAAACCAACATGAATAATTTTTGCCAATACACTATATTTTGAGATGCAGTGTCAGACTTGAATTACAGATAACAAAGCAGAGCTCTCTGTAGCTATAGTGAGTTAATACAATATTTAAGGAACTCCAAAAGATTGTGGAGAAACTACACTGACACATTTTAGTGTCATCATAGGGGCAGTCCTTTCATTCCATAAATAATGCTAATCTGTTTAAATATTGCACACTGTCTTCTAATATAACCTGGCCTAACATTCTAGTCTGCATATCTAGGTAGCTGTGAATTTGCTATATATATAGGTATTTTACAACAACTGCTTATTTTGAATGGGACTTGACCGATGTTCGTGAAAATGCAACTCTCAGCCATGACAAGGTAGAGTCACACAGGCCACTGCGGATGGGAAAATAAACAAGCTCAGGAGTACTTTCCCAGATAATTAATTAATCAGCACCTTGATGATAAACACTATCCACAGGCTTGGTTGAGAAGGTGGCTTTTAGCAAATGCAGATAGTCTTAAATGGGCTGCTCAGCAATAGTGTTCAATTAAGAATCCTGTGATCTTTAATACCCTCTAAGTTTATTTTATGCTTGGGAGACCATAGGGATCTGCTCACATCTTTGGATTGCTATATACACTCACCTAAAGGATTATTAAGAACACCTGTTCAATTTCTCATTAATGCAATTATCTAACCAACCAATCACATGGCAGTTGCTTCAATGCATTTAGGGGTGTGGTCCTGGTCAAGACAATCTCCTGAACTCCAAACTGAATGTCTGAATGGGAAAGAAAGGTGATTTAAGCAATTTCGAGCGTGGCATGGTTGTTGGTGCCAGACAAGCCGATCTGAGTATTTCACAATCTGCTCAGTTACTGGGATTTTCACGCACAACCATTTCTAGGGTTTACAAAGAATGGTGTGAAAAGGGAAAAACATCCAGTATGTGGCAGTCCTGTGGGCGAAAATGCCTTGTTGATGCTAGAGGTCAGAGGAGAATGGGCCGACTGATTCAAGCTGATAGAAGAGCAACTTTGACTGAAATAACCACTCGTTACAACCGAGGTATGCAGCAAAGCATTTGTGAAGCCACAACACGTACAACCTTGAGGCGGATGGGCTACAACAGCAGAAGACCCCACCGGGTACCACTCATCTCCACTACAAATAGGAAAAAGAGGCTACAATTTGCACAAGCTCACCAAAATTGGACAGTTGAAGACTGGAAAAATGTTGCCTGGTCTGATGAGTCTCAATTTCTGTTGAGACATTCAGATGGTAGAGTCAGAATTTGGCGTAAACGGAATGAGAACATGGATCCATCATGCCTTGTTAGCACTGTGCAGGCTGGTGGTGGTGGTGTAATGGTGTGGGGGATGTTTTCTTGGCACACTTTAGGCCCCTTAGTGCCAATTGGGCATCATTTAAATGCCACGGCCTACCTGAGCATTGTTTCTGACCATGTCCATCCCTTTATGACCACCATGTACCCATCCTCTGATGGCTACTTCCAGCAGGATAATGCACCATGTCACAAAGGTCGAATCATTTCAAATTGGTTTCTTGAACATGACAATGAGTTCACTGTACTAAACTGGCCCCCACAGTCACCAGATCTCAACCCAATAGAGCATCTTTGGGATGTGGTGGAACGGGAGCTTCGTGCCCTGGATGTGCATCCCACAAATCTCCATCAACTGCAAGATGCTATCCTATCAATATGGGCCAACATTTCTAAAGAATGCTTTCAGCACCTTGTTGAATCAATGCCACGTAGAATTAAGGCAGTTCTGAAGGTGAAAGGGGGTCAAACACAGTATTAGTATGGTGTTCCTAATAATCCTTTAGGTGAGTGTAGATGTGTGCATGTATCAATCCAAGGATATATGTATGTATGTACATGTGTATACAAATGTGTGTGTGTTTGTGTATATATATATATGTATATGTATGTGTGTGTGTGTGTGTGTATATATGTATGTATATATATATATATATATATATATATATATATATATATATATATATGTAAAGACGTGTGACAAATTAAAGGAAAAACCAACATAAAGTGTCTCAGTAAGGTGTTGGGTCAACACAAGCTGCCAGAACAGCTGCAATGTGCCTTGGTATAGATACTACGAGTCTCTGGAACTCTACTGGAGGGATGGAACACCATTCTTCCAAAAGATATTCCCTCATTTGGTGTTTTGATGGTGGTGGTGGAGAGTGCTGCCTAACACGTCAGTCCAAAATCTCCAATAGGTGTTCAATTGGGTTGCGATCTGGTGACCTGCGAAGGCCATAGCATATGATTCACATAATTTTCATACTCATCAAACCATTCAGTGATGCCTTGTGCCCTGTGGATGGGGGAATTGTCATCCTGGAAGAGACCACTCCCATCAGGATAGAAATGTTTCACCATAGAATAAAGGTGATCACTCAGAATAACTCTGTAATGATTTGCAGTGACCCTTCCCCCTAAGGGGACAAGTGGACCCAAACCATGCGAGGAAAATGCCCCCCACAGCATAACAGAGCCTCCAGATCCCCTCACTATAGGGGTCAAGCAGTCAGGCCTGTATTATTCTCTTGGTGTCGCCACACATCCACTCACCCACTTGTCAAGAACATTAGCCAGTTGAGCAGTCTTTGTGACTGAAGCTCCTGCCATTCGTGCCCCAATAATGACCCCAATTTCAAAGTCACTTTCCTCTTGCCATCTTGATCCAAAATCGAGGTCAACTGGGCCTGCTCAGTGTTTTTATACATGCCACAGAGCATAATAGGATGTTAATTGCTTAATTGTATCATGCAGTACACTTCTTTGGAGGCATCTGCATTCGTTATGTTCCTCCATTTATTCAGGTTTTGCCTTTAATTTGTCACCCGTCTGTATATATATAGCATTTAATATAATATTCATATTGGAAAAAAAATCTTGTCTTCAATGGCAATGTTTTCATCCTAACTGAGGCCACACCCTGGTTTCAGAATTTTAACTTCGTCACAAAGCACTTTATATCATTCTGTTGAAACAAATACTTGAAAGGTTTCAACGCCTGCCCAACATGGTTCAAGTGACAGCTGTAAGACAATTAAAAATTCAATATGTGTGTCTAAATCATTTAAAAAGAAAATAGTTTTTATAAATCCACAATATTGCAAAAATCAGCATTTAAAACCTCAAATTTGGGAAATGCTAATTGTTAATCTGCTCACTGTTCACTTCTATGTGCTGGAGGAGGGATTGCGAGTGCTAACATAAACACACACACACATACATGTACTCAGAAACATGTGCTACCAGGCCACCTGCCTCTTCTCAAACAACCCAAACAACAGATACTGTATATATAGTTCTGTGGGGAGGACTGATGCAGCTCTCACTGACAACAGTTCAGAGCTCACAGCAAATGGTAAGAAAATGAAAAACAAACATGCTCATGATTAATACAAAAGTAGAGTACAAGTGTCTTCATCTGACTAACACAAGATTTAAATGGAATGCAGCCAAAGAGAAATCAGCTTTTCTGACTTCCAATTGCAAAAATTAAAAAGCACAATTTTGTTTAGTGTGATCCCAAGCAATAGTTTATTACCTGTACTATAACCTTACCACGCAGAATGTGGCTATCATAAATTTACTGCTGGGAAAGCCCTTAAAATTGATTTTATTTAGCACAGCTATCCAGTTTGTAGACCAGTATTTATTAGTTTTTTCAAATCTGTGTGAACTCTGAAAAGTCTGATTCATTTTCATGTGATGTATTGTTTTCACCCACATACATGAACCTGTATGAGTTTATTAATGATATATGTACCCTCAAGATATGTTTGAAATTTGTAATAATGAAAGATATCTGTAGATATTTATATATATGCGTTTATATGCTAAGGCACAGTGTAATTAGGATATAGTCCTTTCATGTGCTAACATACTTACGAACAGGTTAATAGAAAAGGGTAAATATACTGATGTCTAAGGCTGAGGTGATTTTGATCCTTTTATGTATCTTGTTTTCCCTACAGTTTTTAATGACACCCAAAGTTTCTGAAGTATAGACCTTCATTTGAAACAATATTTTTCAAATAAATTTAGTAAGTAGAAATCAATGAAGTAGCAGTCCAAAGTTTACACACCATCCGTCTTAACTCAATTTGGTCATCTGCAATCTTCTCAAGGCTGAATTAGGGTTCTGAAAATTCTGAGACGATATAATTTCTACACAAGTATACTTTAACAATATTTATTCAACCAAATGACTCACTGACTACTATTGTTTCAATGTATAATTGTGCATGCTTTAACTACCTATATTTACACTTATGTTTTGTATGTCGCTCTAGATAAGGGCATCTACTAAGAAATGTATAATAATAATAATAATAATAATAATAATAATAATAATAATAATAATAATTTATGAAACCAAATGAATCACTGAATCTTGTTGTTTCAAATGAAGGGTGTGAATATATTCAGCTACATTTGTATATATTAAAAACACACTTACAATGTTTTACAGTTAACAAGTTTCTGAAAGAATCCCTCTAAAAAGTAATGGATCCTATTGTGATCTCCCCAATCCAACAGTAGGCATTTTTTAAGTTTTCTCTTTTCTTTTATAGAGATATTCAGTCTCACTGCAGATCACCTATTCCTAACATCTGCTACAAATGGCAGCTTCACCCTAATCTTAACCAGAAATATAGTCTCCCTTTAAGAAATTGTCCATTACATTTTGGGGTAATACTTTAGATTAGGATGCAAATGGCATGTATAAGTGCTTCATAATTTAGAACATCTTAAAGTAGTCACAGTGCGTTATGAACCAGGTACTAACTGACATCCATTCATTTGTATGTTATGCCCAAATGGCACATTGTTCCTATATGTTTAATAAATGTATCATTCTGTGCTAATATGTATGTTTATGAAACATTTAGAAAGGGATATTTGCAACCCTTAAGTTAAAGTGTTGCCCATTTTGTTTATATGATTTTGCAGATCCAGCCCTCATACATTTTGACATGTTTTAATTAATTCAGGGTACCTTCTAAATGTCTTTATTTTCCATTGCGTGGATTTCATTGGGAGTTGTAATGGTGTTAGTCATCACTGTTCCCACACAGGACTCATGGCTGCCTTAAGTGTATGACTAGTAAAGCGAATCATTACTTTGTTTGGAAAAAAAAAACAAAGACACCACACGAATGACAGGATTAATTTAATTGCCATGGTTTTTGTTTTTGTGTTTTTAAAGCAGGTTTGACGTATTTTCCCCCTGTTTGGAATACTGTTGCATGATTTCAGAAGGCGGCATTTTACAGAGATCAAAATGCCTAATTTGCCTGATTTGAACATTATTTAATCCTTTTCATTCTGCTACTATCTTTAGATTCCAACATTTTTTTAAAGCCTCTATTGTCACACCTAAAGTATTGTGCTGTGGCTTGGCTCTGTTTATAAGCTTAACATGGGTTTGCTGAAAATACAAAACAAATTACTAAAATAAACCCAGAGACAATCACAACATCACTCACCGCCTCCACTTTTTTTTTACAATGTAAATTGTTATCTTTCTTTTGATTTCCGTGTTTAACATAACTGTAGGAGAACCATTTAAACAAGAACAAAATTAAAACACTAAATGTTTTGTTGATAGTGATGATTCCAAAGATACTGCTGTATTCTGTTGTGAGCCTTCTCCGATGTTAAAATGTCAGTGTTCTTTAATTGAAACTACATAATAACAAGAATCCAACCTTTTATTTGTCTCACTGACAAGTAGGGGGTACTGTTGTGTGACCATGTATCATTGGTTGGAACATGGAAATCATATGTTAGCAAAATTCTGCAATCGAGTTAATGCAGGAAACATAGAAACGAACAAGTGAAACAAATTAGCCACCGCTGTGTCTTCTATTCAGAAGAGAATAGTTTTTAAATGCATTTTCATTTCATGATGTACCTGAATTGAGGAAAATAAACCACTTGAGAACACAAGAGAATCACAAATTAAGGTGTTTGGGAATCTCAACAAAAAATGTTGTCAGTATGTCTACATGTAACACTTACTGTGATCCAAGGGGGAAAGAAGGTTAGTTAGATTGCTTTTCAAGCTAGAGGAATATACATTGCTTATACCTCTCTAACTAATAAATGCTTTATGCTTTATGCCCTGATATGTCATAAGGAAGGAATCCTGCTTCACTATGTCAGGTAAATAAGAAGCTTCAAGCTGACTTAGAAGCAAGATACTTTCTGGTTTGGGTTTTTGGATTTAACAAAAGGCACTCTTCTGCAAGAATCATGTATAATTCCTTTTGCATTACTCTGATGTAAATAAAACTAAAACAGACTTGTATACGTGTTTCGGGTAACAGTGGGTCGATGCTGGACATTTCAAGTCGAGAGGGTAATGAAAAATGATTACCAAGCCCTAGTTGCAAAATGCACAAAAACCCTTCTCCTGTATCTTGAAACTGTGTTGCCGATTAAAGCAGGTACCATTTTCCCCTGTGCCTAATTTATGTTGTCCAAAAAACAAAACACCACTATATAAAACTGTAGAGTATATAAAACTATATATTGTTTATTTTCTTTTATCAAATATAAATAAAATTAACAACGGCCAACTCATTTTATTTTTAAATCCAACCGGAATTCTAGTCCCATGGGCCAGATTCTCCAATCTCTAGGCAATTGGGTCTGCATCCTCTTTGGGGATTTGACCTGTCTTGCTTACCAGGTAGACAACACTAAATGTGGAAAATTTCCTTTAGCTAGGCTGACCATATGGTTCCATAATCCCCAGGGCATTTTCAAAGAGGGCAGGTTTTAAAATGTAAACTGGAAGAAATTAACACAAACTATTACACCTCAGCTAAGATGAATGTTGATGCCTAATTACTGTACATCACAAACAAGTCACTCCAATCAGCTGTTCCCCATTTCCTACTGCTGTCAAGTGTTCACACAATTGGCTGTGATTGGAAGAGAAACAGTAATTTTACACGCGTTTATAGCCTACCAGAGGACAGATGAGGTGACTGACATATTTGTGTCCGCAAAGAAATAATAATAACGAATATCAATGTTAATATGCTTTCTTTTCTAGTAAAGTAAAACAGCTGGTGGGAGAACCTTGTTTGCCATGCACTTGCAGTTCAACATCAGTATTTGTCTTGCTAAAGGTTTGATAATGTATTTGTTAATTTCTTTCAGTTCAAGGGAAAATCTTAAACCCTGTCCTGACCCCCCCCCCCCCCCCACTCCTTTCACTACCCTCTAAGTGTGTGACTCACCCTGTATGACCTCCAGAATACTGTCTCACCTGGCTGACCAATGCACAGCTCAGTCATATGCAAATTTACCCACTATCAACAGATGGGTAATTTGTTCTTGGTAAAAGGCAATTTTGCCTTGGGGATTGGGTTGTACTGAGGGATCTCTATGGTTGCTTGTAGTTAAAAGGCAACAACCAAGTTCAGGAAGTCTATATCAGGAAATGTAAAAAGGGGACCACACTCGATCTCATAGTGCAGAAATATTAAAATCCCATCCAGGAGGGCCACTTATAGGGTTTTTATAGATCTCTTTAAATCATCACCTGCATTAGATATAGGAAAGAGGCTTAGTTAACTAATTAGGATCTCAGGTGGAATTAAAACCAACAGGTCTCCACAACCAGGTTTGAAGAACACTGTCACAATCTGTCTTTTTCTGGTATCGGTGATGTTGATTTGGGGGGTCACCAATTAGAATTCAGTTGGTGCCATAATTCTAGAGATGGCTGGGGAAACCACAGATACATTTTGTCTCTCAGAACCTTACCCAGCATGGTCTCCACTGGTATCTAACAGTATACTAATGCCAGCATGATGGCAGGACAAAAACTGTGAAGCATCCTTTAATTTTTGTTTCACTATTATGAATTATTATTATTATTGTTTGATTTTTTGTATTCAATGTGAGATGTTCTAGCATTTGATTCTAGCAATAGTCTTCCTATTTAATATATATATATATATATATATATATATATATATATATATATATATATATATATATATGTGTGTGTGTGTGCTCATGCATCCCATGACAAAAGAGAACAAATAAAGAAATACAAATAAGTGCAAAATAATGATTTTTTTAAATAAAAAATAAAATAAAAAATGCAACAACTGAACTGAACCTCCTTTGTAGTCATTTGTAATTTGCCCAAGTGTGTGTACACATTGAACACAGGTTTGATTGTCACTGTTTACTACTTTGTTGTTTATAAATTAATCAATTAAGGGTGACCTCTAAATCCTCATTGACTGGTGGACGCGAGGGCTGGCAGTTAAAACAATATGACGTGCAAACACTAATACCTTGCGCAACTACCGAAAATATTAATGTTACGCAAATGTATCTAAAATCAAAAAGCATCTGACTAGAATTAGGTGAAAACCGAAAACGCCCACATAAAATTCAATCAAATGAATTGATGGTTAACTACACGCGGTTAAAAAAACATATGTATGGCTTTTGTTTATTCTTTAATCTGGAATGAATCCATGAATGAATAAAAAAAGATTAAAGTCTGACTTCGGGGAAATTAAAAGGTCCAGAGGAGGTTTTCCTGTTGTATTTAAAATATTACATTATCCTGTGTATGATAACTCTTAATTTATAGTTCTCTGTAATATATGCATTACCTTGTGGGTCACTTGGAGCCTGATGAAAAAACAAAAAAACCTTCCTTGGGAAGTACGACAGATAAAGTTGGATTTACCGTATTACTCGGTATAATGTCTGCTTCCTAGCCAGCTAACACACAGCGTTGCCAACGTTATGGCAGCATTGTGTGTCAGCAGGGAAGAGAGAGTTAACTGTGTGACAGGCGAGCGAAGCAATCGGTCCCGCCTGAGTTTTTCAATGGAACTGGAAGCACAAGCAAGCGCTCTCCCTCTCTGACCTTCACTGAGGCAGCAGGCAGGGTATGCCTCACAGGGCGTCATTCATTCAATGCCTCGCCGCCAGCTTGACTACGTGCCCTGTCTTCCATCCACGTATCCTCATCCATTTCTCTGTCGCTTTGCCAATTTACCTCACCTTGCTTTTCGTCACACTCTTGCATGCTTTCGTTTGATTCCCAGCTTCCCAACAGGTAGGTTACGTGTCCTGCATCTCGCCCTGTCCTAGACGTGGCTAATGATACATCGAATAAAACAAAAAAGGGACGGCATTTCTCTAACCTAACTGCATTAGCTCATTTACACGAGTTTGATTTTGAATGGAAGGGATATTGTCAATCACGGACCTATTTTGAGAAATACTATTTTCGATCGTTTTAATTATCTAAGCATCACTGACAGCTCCCCTGTAATCTGTAAAAATAAGTTGTTCTGACAGACGATGGCTGTAATTTCTCAAAATCTGAAACACTGAACCGCACAAGGGCGCCGGCAGGTGCAGCCCAGGGGACCATTCTGCAATACAACTGCTCTATACATCATAAAAACGTGCAACCAGCCAAGTCCAAAAAGCACGGTAAGAACAGTGTCGATCAATCATATTCGAGCCTGCTGACAGAGAAATAGTTGCTACTTGAATGAAATTTGCAAACACGATTCGTTTTCTGTTGTGGTTCATGACAATTTATTAGCCAATAGCCCTATGTGGCATTATGTTGTGGCTTAGGATTGTTATTTAACATAAGCCTATTTAGTGGGGAGCAACACAGCATTAGAAAATTATTTATCTATCTATCTATTTATTTATTTATTTATCAGCAGGCACCCTTTTCCAGGGCAATTTACAAAACATAAGAGCATGTCCATTTATACTGTCATTTATCTTTTGTTGGATTTAAATGTCAAATTCTGTTTGGGTACATCCAAACAGCCAGCTGTCATCAACCCAGGACTGGTATGAAATCAGATTACAAATCGCAGATTGCAGATTACATTTTCCCAAGTATTGTGACTATCATTATTCATGTCTGAAGTGTATAAGGCAACAACAAAATGTGTAAAATACTCTTAAAATAATTATAAAAGTTTTCTTTGCTATAGGTGGTGCAGTGCTATAACTACAGCTTCTAGCTGGATTTGTAGTCATTCTAATCTGGGGTCAGATTACTGTTAAAAAATGGTCTGTGATTTTGCACTGAAGACTTTTTCATCGGAACTCTAGAAAAAATGACAATTTCTAAGTGTTCAATTTAGGCCACATTAGCCCTGGCTTTTACAAGCCCATGAGAGACTTAAAACAGTTATTAACAAATATGTCTTTACCTATTAAATCCCATATACATTTGTAATCTTTACAGTTTCTGGAGAGAAGAACTTTAAAGTTAAAGCAACACACTGTTAAAAAACAATAATAATGTGTTCTTTAACACATTATAGAATGTAATTAAGCACAATTTATATTACACAAGCAGCATCAGTTATGAGGTGAAACACAGGGACAATACAGCATGCTTTCACATACAGCACAAAAAAGCTACACACAATTTATTAACACATGTTGTGTAGTTTTTACACATAAGTTTTAAGAGTATAATATTGGTTTAGAAAAAATACATCAAACTGAAGGTGAAATGGGATGATGTGGTCTAGATTTCTTTGAATAGCCTACATGAAAAAGACAATACAGGGATTCACCAAAATTGCTGAAAATACCTTATTTGAGTGATTATACAGACGTGCTCAAATTTGTTGGTACCCCTCCACAAAAATCTAAGAATGCACAATTTCCTCTGAAATAACTTGAAACTGACAAAAGTAATTGGCATCCACTATTGTTTATTCCATATTTAATAGAAAATATACTTTCCTTTTGATTTTCAAAATAATATTGTAAATAAAACAAATGAAAATGGCATGGACAAAAATGATGGGACCCTCAACCTAATATTTTGTTGCACAACCTTTAGAGGCAATCGCTGCAATCAAATGTTTTCTGTAGCTCTCAGTGAGACTTCTGCATCTGTTAACAGGTAGTTTGGCCCACTCTTCCTGCTTTTTTATGTTTTTCTTTCAAAAGTAGAGTCCTCCTGGGTCTTCTTCCATGGAGGCCACTTTTGCTCAAAAAGCGACAGATGGTTCAATCAGAAACTGACATACCTTCACCTTGGAGTTCAGCTTGTATCTCTTTGGCAGTTATCCTTGGTTATTTTTCTGCCATTCACACTATCCTTCTGTTCAATCTCGGGTCGATTTTCCTCTTGCGGCCGCGCCCAAGGGAGGTTGGCTACAGTTCTATGGACCTTGAACTTCTTAATAATATCTGCAACGGTTGTCACAGGAACATCAAGCTGCTTGGAGATGGTCTTGTAGCCTTTACCTTTACCATCCTTGTCTATTATTTTCTTTCTGATCTTCTCAGACAACTCTCTCCTTTGCTTTCTCTGGTCCATGTTCAGTGTGGTGCATACAATGATACCAAATGGCACAGTAACTGCTTTCCTCCATTTAAATAGGCTGAATGTCTGATTACAAGATTGGAGACATGTGTGATACTAATTAAAGAAACAAATTAGTTTGGAATATCACTATAATACCATTATTTATTATATTTTCTAAGGGGTACCAACAAATGTCTCCAGGCCATTTTAGAATATCTTTGTAGAATGAGAAATAATTAATCTCTTTTCACAGCTTCTTTGCTTTATTCTATGACATACCAAAGGCATGCAAGTATACACGATGCAATAGCTTTTAATTTAATTTAATCACTTTTCAGGAGGAATGAAGCATTATTTCAATGAGCTGTAAGGGTACCAACAAATTTGAGCACGTCTGTATAATAATAATAATCAACAAGAAAATCCAAAGAACTCAGTCAATTCACTCCTCTCTGATTGTTTAATTTATTAAACTTGTCTTAATGATGGTACTACTTTTTTAATTAAATGTTGGCATAACCATATACAATTGCTAGATTGCAAATCCTATATGAGTAATAACTGTGTTGTTATTCCTTATTTTGTAGGCAGGAGTGGAGAAATAGATAATGTTATGGCAGAATTAATTATATGAATAAAAAGCTGAAAATAATGTTCCGATCACTAATCTCCAACACTTGTCAGGGTAGTACTATTATATTTATAAAAAAGACATGGCAAAAGTTCCTCTGATATGATTTACACAAGGTATATTTTGAGAGGTCTTTATTCAGCTGCTGAAACACGGCAAACATTGGCCTGACATAATAGGCATAAGATGCACAGCAAGCATGATCATTAATAGGAGCACCCAATAACCATAAACCTCTTTCTTAACTATGTGCATTAATTATTTATTAATTAATATATATAATTGGAAGAAATGAGAAATACAAATCTGATCATAAATGTGTTTCATAGAAGGGATGACTGGCATTATATGAGGATTAATCCTGCAATCCAATGCATGGATTTTTCGGTCCAACATTAGTGGTTGTCTTTGAAGTTGTCTGTCGGGGGAAAATAACGTATAGGCATACATCAGCATAATTTCACGCTTGAGAAAAAATGAGGGCAATGCAGTAGAAAAGCATTTCTAAAAATAATACTGGCTACAAATTAGTCAACATGAGAAGGAAGGTGCAGTTTCGGGAGTTCAAAAGCTGTGGGGCCTGCCACTGTGTTTACAAGGCCCCATTGCACCAGAGGGGAGCCAGGCTCTGTGGTAACAGCTAAAGGGCTCAGAAGGCCTCCCTTCTGGGAACACAGTGGGGCTTTGACGACCTCCCAGAGTTAAGCTAATGTAAGTAATCAGACCGCGGGCTTGGCTTTCCAAGCATTTTCAGTGCAGACAGAGATATTGCACACCAAGCACAAAAAGATAGGGACGTATGATTCATGGCCGAAATGGGGCAATGTAGGCAAACTGAGATAATTATGAGGACATTTATGAACTTGGTGGAGAATTTGTGGTTTTGGGAAAAAGAAAGAAAAAGGAAAAAAGCTCAGACAAACAATTTTTACATTTGGCAGGCATTTTTATTTTTATTTTTCTCTACAGTCCATAATCATTCATGTACAGAAGCGATTGTACCTCAATGTGTGAATGCGTGACCTGAAGCTTTGCAACCTCATTCTTTGGTCTTTATATTCACTTGCAACAGGTAGGTATTTTCTGTGGTTGTGGAAAGTGACAGAAGTGACAGAAACGCTTTAGATTACATGGCCCAGTTTAATATTAAATAGATATTTAGTTGATAATCAATTAACATGCAACTACTTCATAGTTAATGTTCAATAGGACATTAATGTAATATCTTTAGATATGTAATGCGTGAATACATTGATATGTAATTGCAAAACCAAATTATATTGTTCATTTACATTCAATATCATTTTAATTAAGAGTCAGCATATATAAACTTTGGCACTCAACTAATATGCAACTGTAATAGCAACTGACTTCCAAATAAAATATATATTACATGTATTTTTAACAATTTAAAACCACGAATGAAGAGAATCCTGTGTCACATTGTCAATGACTTCTGATGGTAGGGGTGGTCTTACACATACTACATATATGAAAGGTTTTAATTTATATTATTGTATTTGCACCTTACCAAATGCCAGTTTGCAAGGACAGCCCTCAAGTCAGTCTCTACTTAGGTCACAAGGTGTACAAGGTACAAGGGTTTCAGGAATGTTGATTGATTGAAGGGACTGGGAGAAGTGACTGACAAGGAAGGGCAATGGCAATATCTAGTGGGGAAAGGTGGAAGTGCTTGGACTTGGAGAAGCATGCTGGTCTGTAGCTGTGACATCACCCCCCCTCCACGAGCATGTGCAGCCGAACCAGACTGGACACGGCAGGGCGGTCATGGGGCCGAGGAGCAGGCGCAGTGGAATGGGCCAGGTGAAAGTCTGCGATGAGAGACGGGTCGAGCACATCACAAGCAGGAACCCAGGAGCGCTCCTCTGGACCGTATCCCTCCCAGTCCACCAAGTATTGCAGTCAACCCCACAGGCGACGGGAGCAGAGCAGGGAGCACACTGAGTAAGCAAGGCCATCATCCAAATCCAGTGGAGGAGGAGCAGCAGTAGACGAGACAGGCTGGGAAGGAGAAGGTGAGGGACAAAACTTTAATAGGGCTTTAATAGGGAGACATGGAAAGTGGGGGCGATAGTGTAGTGTGGGGGCAACTGTTGGCGGTAGGTGACCGGATCGCAGAACCTGGAACAGACAGATATACCGGGATATACCAACAGAGTTTTTTGGAGGGGAGCCTCAGCTTGATGTCCGGGTGGACAGCCAAATCTCCTGTCCCGGCAGTTATTGAGGCGCTGGACGCTGATGACGGTGTGCTGCGGTTCTCTGGCGGTGGATCACGGGTTGCAGCTGGGTGTGCGCCGCTTGCCAGACTGCAGCACTGCGGCAAAACCAGTTGTCCAGTGCCGGGACATCCGTGGATTCCTCATCCAAGGGAACAGGGCAAGCTGGTAACCGAGGGTGCACTGGAAGGGGGTGAGGCCAGAGGAAGAGTGCGACTCTAGTCCTTCTGGGACATGCTGTAGTAGGAGCCAGAATGCAGGAGGGAGACTGGATGGATTCCACGGACTGAGGGGGCAGAAGAGGAGTCAAACTGGTGAGAGAAGAGAGGGAGTCTGCCTTGACGTTCTTCGATCCCGGGCAGTAGGTCAGTGTGAACTGGAACCGGGTGAAGAAGAGCGCCCAGTGCGCCTGACGGGTGTTGAGGTGCTTCGCTGACTGGATGTACTGCAGGTTCCGGAGGTCAGTCAGAACCAGGAAGGGATGCGCGGTGCCCTCCAGCCAGTGTCTTCCTCCTCGAAATTCACAGCGAGGAGCTCATGGTTGCCAATGTCATAGTTGCGCTCCGCCGGTGACAGCTTTCGGGAGAAGAAAGCGCAGGGGTGAAGCTTGGGTGGCTGTCCGTGACGTTGGGAAAGCACAGCCCCCACTCCGGACTCAGAGGCATCCATCTCCACAATAAACAGGAGAGAGGGGGATGCCTGAGGATGGGGGCTGTCGTGAACAGGGTCTTGAGGCGGGTGAATGCGGCAGTGGCGGAGTCTGTCCAGGTGAAAGTCCGGGGGGATCCCTTTAACAGAGAGGTCAGTGGGGAGGCAACAGTGCTGAAATTGCAGATAAACCGCCTATAAAAGTTTGCAAGCCCAGGAAGCGCTGCAGCTCCTTCACAGTGTGGGGCTGTGGTCAGTCGGTTACAGCACTCAACTTCTCCACATCCATGTGCACGCCGTGGGCATCGTAACCCGTAACCCAGGAACCCCATTAGCTGGCGGTGGAACTCGCAATTCTCTGCCTTGACGTACAGTCCGTTGCACAGCAGTCACTGGAGCACCTGGTGCACCTGGGAGACATGCTCGGAGAGGGAGGAAGAGTAGATCAGGATGTCATCTATATAAATGATAACAAACCGATGCAGGAAGGATCTCAATGCCTCATTCACGAATGCCTGGAAGACAGAAGGGGCATTAGCGATACCGAATGGCATGACAAGGTACTCGTAATGGCTGGAGTGTGTAATGAACGCTGTCTTCCATTCATCCCCCTCTCGAATCCAGATGAGGTTGCAGGTCCAGTTTTAAGAAGTAATGGGCTCCTCTCAGTTGCTCCAGAGCGGCCGGCACTAAGGGCAGCGGGTACCGGTACTTCACAGCTACTGCATTGAGCCCCCTGTAGTAAATGCAGGGCCAAAGACCCCCCATCCTTCTTGGAGACAAAAAAGAAGTCAGTGCAGTGGCAAACGGGAAGCCTGGGTCTTGCTGAACACCGCCGCCAGGTCTGTGTATTTAGGGGGGATCTGAGCAGAGAGAAGGGGGCTCTCTATGTGTGTTGCCCTGCAAGGGTGAGACAGGCACTGGGAAAAACAGCTCTGCCCCCAGGATATTATGTCCCCATCAGTCCAGGAGATGACTGGGTTGTGGTGATCAAGCCACTGCAGGCCAAGAATGATGATCTCCAGGAGAGTCAATGATGAGGAAAGGCAGGGTTTCTGAATGAAGCAGACTGATGGACATGGTGATGGGACTCGTCTTTTGGGACACTGGACCTGAACCAATGGGCTGGTTGTTGACAGCTCAGCATACACGGTGAAAGAGGGATGTGGTGTTTCATCACAGTCTCCCTGTTTATGAAATTCCCCGCAGAACTGGAGTCCAGCAGCACATAAACAAAGACACGTTTATCCCCGATCTGGATCCGAGCTTGAACATGGCACTGAACTGGATTGACAAGCGGGCACAAGGTGGCGCTCACAGGGTTGTCAGGGGGAGTGATGGAGGAGCCAGGACAGGTCAGACATGCAACCCGGAAGTGCAACGACTGACCGCAATAGAGGCAGAGGCGCTTCTGTAATCTCCTCTATCTCTTTGGGGGACAGGCGCATTCTGCCCAGTTTCATGGGCTCTCACACGGGGTTGGGTCAAGGGCCGAGGCTGGCAGGCGGATGAGACACAGCGGGAGTGGACCGGGTTCCCCTCGTCTTCATCAGGTTGTCCAACCTGACCGCCAGCTGGATGAGTTGCTCCAGGCAGAGCGCCTTGTCTCAGCACACGAGCTCGGCTTGCAGGTCCTGGTCCAGTCCCCAACGGAACACAGTGAGCAGAGCCTGATCAACGCATCCGCTGCTCGCTGCCAGGGTGCGGTACATCAGGGCATAATCCGCACCAGACGAGGATCCCTGGTACAACACGAGGAGCTGTTCTCCATCATCTTTCCCCTCTGCTGGGTGATGGAAGACATCCAGGAAGTGTTTCAGGAAGGCACTAAGGGACTGTGTCACCTCACCCTGTTGCTCCCAGAAGCCCATCGGAGTGCTTTCCTGGTCAGGAGGGTGGCGATGAAGGCGATCTGAGCCGCCTCATGGGGATGGACATGGGCAGGTGGGTGAAGTACAGCTGGCACTGTAGTACAAAGCCCTTGCAGTGGTCGGGGGCCGTCGTAAAAGTTTGGGAACCCCTGCACTAGATGTAGTTCTGTAATTGGTGCTGTCAGAGCTATGGTGTTTCTTGTAACTCAATGATGTCTAAAGGCCCTGTGCATGCTCCTTTTTTTTTTTTTTAAACGTATGAAGAACCTTCTTGTACCTGCCAACAACACCCTTGATGTCTTTTAACTGGGGGAAAAGAAAAACAAGCTCTAAATTTCATATTTGGTTCTCCTATTGCTACAACTTCGTTAGTACCCATGATTTATTGTTTCATTTATGAATACCAAATGTATAAAATATATAACAGTAATAATAATAGTATTTTCATTTTTTATCAGCATGCAAAAAATGCATGTATTACCTTTTCACATAATCATCATTGAAAAGGTATAAAAAATCAAAATGTATAGTTACTTGTATAATTTCCTGAAATAATATTTTATTGAGACTACCCATTTAGTTATGGTTTTCACCTCGCACCCTTAACCCTTGGATATAAAGTTTTTTGGTGCAACTAACTATATTGGTGCAGAAAATGTAATTATTAAGTGAATTAAGTTAAGGTTCCAGTTTCATCAGGTATATAAACATGGTTGCAAGTATAGTGTGGAGGGAAATAGAAATCATTTTGTGCTTCTGTGCTTTGTGTGCTGTGACCCTGGAGGTTTCTGGCAAGTAACTATTAATTTGCTTGCATTCTTTAATTATGAGAACCTGTTATTTTCTAATTTCTCAGTTACTCCTTTTTAGTTTATCAGCAACTTACATTCTCTACTTGTTTCTTATTAAAGTTGAATTGTTTCAAACCTATCTTTGTTATGACCTTCCAAATGTAGCTGGTAATTTAGAGGATATTAATTATTATTCATGAGTAATAATTGTAATAATATTGATGAGATGGGTAGGCTTATTTTAGAATGCCAATGAAATTACTAATCATAGTTATTTAGATTACCAATCAGACACTGTTTGTAAAATGTCAGACCCCTTGAGGGTATGTCCCAAAATGGGAATAAATGCTATGTAATTCCTTGAACTCTTTGGAAAAACAGCATTATACTTGTCTAATACTTTTTGTTGCTGTGTTCTGCTGTTTTTTCCCATGCACTTAATACATTCTGATAAGAACTGCTGACTCCAAATCTTTCTTCCAGCACAATAGATTTAGGTATAAAGACTTTACAGTTCATTCAGATCTCAAAAGAGGTGATATGTTTATTTTTCCAATACCTTCTGTTTGTCTTTTGGCCTTTCTTTTTCTTTTTTCAATAATCATCAGAAATGGACATTGTTGATGTAGAGGAGGAATCTGAATTCGAGGAGTTGACAGTGCTGCTGTGACCTAAGGAGATGTCTGAGTTTTCTTTTTGCCCTTGCATAAAAAAAGTAAAATGTATTAATCAATTCAGTCAATCAAATATATTGCAAACAAGTAAAAAAAATCAAAATCTCTACTTTTGTGGTGTCAGCAAAATTCCTAAATGCATTTTTGTTTGATCAATTATATAATTTTTACAATAAGATTAAATTAAACTGTTAATTTCATTGAAACAAAACTTGCAATGTTTTGTAACATGACCTACTGCATAGGAACTACTTTACCATCCTTTACACCATATCCCTGCCTGTGTGTGAGTTCTCACAAGACCCTACCCATTTAAAAAGCCCAGCACAGTGGGAACCCCCCCATGGTGTCACAAGTTGCAACACCTCAAACCTAAACATACATTTTATCAAGTTTGTTGTTTTTTAACAGTCATTTTGAAACACAAACACAATATTTGATAATTACATATTTTCAACTAAATAGTTTTTTTTGGCATAAAAAATGAAAACGTTGGACAATGCACCATGGACTAATGATCAAACAATCTGCAAATGTTTTTGTATTTGACAGCAACGTTTGAATAAGTTCCCTTTCAAGTCGAAAGACAACCATTACCGAATGGGAAGAGTCTTCTGACCTGCCAATCATATGAAAACTTGTACCAAAGCTGCCCAATAGGGGCCCTGCTGGGAGGAGGAGTCCCTCCCCTCATGTCTGCCATTTCCTCTTTCACTGCCGTGAATCAGACATGTGCTGCCTCACAGGATTATTGACAAATATTTTGATTAACTCTTTGTGGAGGTAAGTTTTGTGCAGTAGTATTCTTGCACATAGAGCTAGTTTTGGCTCCTTTACAGAGATCTACTGTGTAAATGACCTCTTTGTAACATATTCTTGAGGTGTGTTTTAGCTCAGCGGCTGCTTGTTCTCCACGAATCCTCGACGTCGACACATCGATATCGATGTCCAATCCTCAACGTCGACACATCAATATCGACATCGATGCATAGTTATTGGTGTCGAACATCCCTTATCCTATATCAAGGATCAGGATTTAAGCTCCTTTTTGGATAACTTATTAGAGGAGGCTATCAACATTAACATCTTCTCCCAAGAATTAAACCCTGGAATGAGGCAAAAAGGGGCCTTCCACCACTGCCTTCACACCACAGTGTGAAGCAAAGCTCCCTTCAGATGATGGGCATGATCTTACAGGTGAAGAGGGGTGCCGCCACTGCACTCAGATGCATGAGAATGGGGAACCCCTCCCTAGCCTCCTCCAAGGTGTCAGCATGTGACTGCAGAGGCAGAGGCTCAGCACAATCATCTGTCAGTTCTGCCAGAGGATGACCCCCACCAGGATAGGTGTCTCCGCCCCTCTGGTGCATCTTCTTCTTTTAGCTTAGGGGGCTTTCCAGCTAGAGAGCAATTGGCATCGCCCCCCGGCGAGCAGATGCTCACGTTCCCCACTCCCCTCACTACTTCTTCCCCAACACACTCCCCCACGGCAAATACCACCATGCTACATCGCTGGGAAAATGTCAATGGGCTGCACCCGGTTAGTCACAAACACTGCCAACTGACTGTGACTCCAGTGTGCAGGAGGACACTGGATTGGTGGCAAAATAACAGCAATTTATGCCTCAGATCTCCCATCAGATGCCTTCACAGGAGGGAAGTCATCACGACAGATGCCTCCAACTCCAACTGAGGCACAGTCTGGAATGAGATCGGGGTACAGAGGACATGAAGCGGTCTCTGATCATCCTCCCATGTCAATGCACAGGAGCTGCAAGCTGTGTCACTGCTACGCCACTTCCATCACGTTCTGTCGAACAAACAAGTCTTCATTTGGACAGACAACACGACAGTGGTGGCTTACATCAACCATCTCCAGTCGTTCAGGGCAATACACCTGCCAGGTGTCCAACATAGCGGCAGACCTCCTCTCTCAGGGAGAACCTGACAGCTTGGAATGGAGATTGGATCCTCAAGTGGTAGAGGCTCGGATGAGCTCGAGTCAACCTCTTTGCTACAGTGCCCCTGTGGTTCTCACTGAAAGCAGGAGGGGGTCCCCTGGGTGTGGACGCCTTGCAAATCCGTGGTCTCAGGAATTACTATACGCCTTCCCCCCACTGCCATGTCCCCCGATAGCCCCCCGGTGGCCGAGACAGTTATGGTTCGCTAACACTAGTGCAGATGCTCAGTGCAGAACCCTGGCAGCTCCCACTACACAGGGACATGCTGAGTCAAGCAGTTGGACTCCTGTGGAACGCAAACCCAGCACAGCTGCAGTTATGGGTCTGGCCCCTGAAAGCCTCCGTCTAATGTCACTGGGACTGCCAGACAGCATTGTAGAGACACTGTAGTTGGCCAGAGCCCCTACTACCAGAGCTCAATATGCTTAAAAGTGGTCAGCTTTCCAGAACTGGTGCCTAGCCAGAAACATGGATCCATTGTTGTGCCCCATGATGAAGGGAAATCTGCATCCACTCTGAAGGTTTATCTATCTCAGCATACCATGAGAAGATTGACACTGTCTCCCCAGGAGCCAACTTCCTGGAGACACAATTCCTAATGGGAGCGAGGCAGCTAAGACCACCATTGAAGGTCACAATTCCAGTTTAGGACTTGGAACTGATCCTTCAGGGGCTTAGAAGAGCCCATTTCCACAACGGAGCTCCACTTTCTCTTGATTAAGGTTTCTTTCCTTTTAGCAAAAACTTCGGCAAGGAGAATCAGTGATTCATGCCTTGTCTGTGGATAAAGCCTGTCTGATCTTCTCTGGAAGCAAAAACAGGGTCACACCAAGGATGAACCCGGCCTTCCTAACCAACGTTGTGTTGGCATTTCACATCAATCAACTCTCATCTTGGAGTCATTCCGCTCCCCTCCACAGGTGTCGGATGAGGACTGCAGACTTCACACACTGTGTCCGGTCTGGGCCTTGAGGTGTTACATGGAGAGGACTTCAGCTCTGACCAACTTTTTGTCTGCCTAGGGTCTACCACCAGAGGGCGGGCAGTGACAAAACAACGTCTGGCTCACTGGGTGGTGGATGCGATCCGTCTCTCATCTATGAAAATGCAAAGGTTCCTGTGCCAGAGCACCATTACCCTTCAGGGGTCGCTCGGCCAGACAACCTTCATGACAAAGAAATGAGGAGGAGATACTTCACGAGAATGGGGGTGGGACTCCTCCTCCCAGCAGGGCCCTATGGAAGAAACTCAGTCTTCAATCAGGTTGGAATGTTCATTGCAATGCCTTTATTACATGCAGCATGGAGAGGAACAGTGAATCAAGAAGATTCCAAATTTGCTCTGACTCACACACAAGTAAAATATCTTGTTATAATTTACAATTCATGACTATGTTATCTTAAAAGATAGCAAAGCATAATATATATCTTTATAGGTAATAGTTCATAGGTCAATACATGGATTAGGGAGCAGACACTTAAATCATACTGTTTGACATTGTCTCCAAGATGCTCATCGAAAATAACAAACAGAGGTCAAACTACCTTCTGGCCTGACCCTTGGCTTGACCTTTTCTTTCTTAAGTATACATGTAGTAAGCCTTGTGAGAGATTAATGTCTAGCTTTACTTCCACAGCCCCTATTGGGCAGCTTTGGTACAAGTTTTCACATGATTGGCAGGTCAGAAGGCTCTTCCCATTCGGTAATGGTTGTCTTTCTTTTTCAGGGAACCAAAGTTATGATAATAACCCAACGTTATTATACCTAACATAATATACCTTTATTCTATAATTCTATTTATACTAATATCTCTATTTTAGTAAAAACAACCAAAAATACAACTTTAACAGTCATAGATTAAGATTTTGCTCACTCCTCTACAGACGTGTGGTCATGGTGAAACCTGGGATTACTCAATTCCAGAAAGCCAATTTGATTTGATTGGATGTGACAAAAAGGTGGCATTGGCATTATACAACATAGTGTGGGAAAAAATACTGTTTGAATAATATAACAACAGTAATGCTGCATGGGAAGTAAGCCAGCACAATCTGTCAAATGACCTACTCTCGTACATTTATAGAAAGGAAACACCACGACAATCTAAAAGGCATATTAAGTGGCTCTTGACAAATTGTTCACTGAATCCAAAAGTGAAATGTACCCACTGCAGGCAGGCAATGACATTGGTAGAGCATTGCTCTGGAAAAGATGGTTTCAATTTGTAAGCTACCAATTTGATATATTACTGCACTGTACTGTAGCTTCTTTGTGTTTTTCTGTATTTTTGAAAGTATACAATGTAGGCTATTAATAAATTGTGATTAATATGATAAACCACAATAATGAAATGCAACACCCGAAACCTTATGATTTATATTAATTGTAAATGTGTGCGTGCATGAAGAACCCTCAGATTTTAACAGGCTTTCACTTTAAATCGTGACAGGGAATAAAAAATGTGTTAGACTTGTGGTGGAACCCAAAATTCTTCAGCAGCAGCACAATCACCAAAATAATTATAGTCCTTGAAATCAATCAAAATGGAGCGCTGAATAGCTGCCAACTCCCTCCACTGGTCCCAGTCTTCACGCCCCTCCATCCATCTTCCTACTCTTCTGTCTGCCAATCAGCAAGCACAGCCTGTTTTGCAGAGGAAAATAAAATAATAATAATATTATAATAATAAATAATGATAATAAATCTCTCTGATTTGGGTAGAATGTTAGTTTTCAGGAGAAGCAAAGTCTGTGCTGGAGCACGAAGAAGAGAAAAAAAAAGACAACTGCATTCATGTTCATGTATAATGCATCGGAGCGTTCCTGGGCATCTGACAGAAATACCCTTTATATCTCAGCTCTCCTGCCTTTTTTTCCCTCTTGCCCATGGAAGAGACTCTCGAGCTTGTGTGAATGTCATGTGAGAGAGGCAAGAGAGGAGAGACTAGAGATGGAAGCTGATGATGTGAACACTGTGATTGGAATACTGAAGCGACTGCTCCCTTACTCCACAGAAGGCAGAGAGGGAGAGAGAAAAAAGTGAGGGATGGAGAGGGAGGATGAATGAGAGAGGGGCCTGACTGAAGCAATCCCTGAAGCAAATCCTGCTCCCTGAACAGCTACCCCTCATAAATATATTTTTATTTCTCTCTTAGCAGGACATAATCTTCAATAAGACGGACTTCACCTTTCCTAGAAAATAGTTTTGTGTGTCATGTTTTTACCTATATTTATATTGCCACTTGCATCAGATTTCTACAGCAGAATTCAGTTATAATCTAATGCATATCATGCATAGGCTTATTTTATTTGGGGGTAGTGTGCCAATATGCAGTTTCCTTTAATACCCTTCTATATTTAGAATCACCTAATACAACACCTGTGTTTAACTCAGAAGAAAGGTGGCTCAACCATTAAAAGCTTGAGCCCTATATTCTGGACAGAGTTGGTTCCAGTCTGAACTATGTGAAACAGCAGAGACTATCACCTTGGAAAAGTCCTAGTAAAAACAGATTTTTAAACCAAATCAGTGAGGTGAAACCTGGGTCTTTCTTGCCCTATTTCTTAGACACCACTGCTTACAATGTGTTGCCTGTCTACCCAAACTGGGATAGAGCGTAGGTATCTGTTGATCAGCTTGCGTTGGCTGGGATTACCAGGCATCTGTGAGCTCCGCAGTGAAAGCTGCTTCAGTCCTCCCCATGATGCCCTAGCTCTGCTCTGCTGAAGCACTGTGAAAAGATGCAGGTGGCTTAGCAAGTGCATGTTCAGGTGGACGGGTGTGTAAGAGTGTGAGTGTGATGGAGGCCTACCTCCCCTGCCTTAAGTTTAGGAACAAGCTGACTAATGGTTATTAGTGACAAAATGAGATGGTGCAGTGGAGGAAGAAACAACCAAGGAAATTGAGGATTTGCTCCAGATAAAGACACAAGCGACAAATAAGACCTCAATGAAGGTGCAATGCTACAAGTTATACAAATCTCAGAGTTAGTCACAGTCCATTGAACAGAGATACAGATCTGCACATTCCACCTTTCAGTTGTTTTGCTTTCTTGTTTCTATTATGATCTAAGGACCCAACTGGGAACAGTGTTTAGCCTAAAAAAGTTCTCTAAATAATTGAGGATAACGCTTATCAATAAGTAATGGGCAGGTTGTGGAGTTGGAGGTTTCTCCCTAGTTCCCAGATACTTGCTGGCAAATCCCTGTTGTAAACATCCAGTATCAAAATGCAGGAGTTTAGAATCACTTGCATCGGTGAGCAAATAGCAGTGGAAAAAACTGAAGCATCCTCTTGTTTCTTATGAGTAGATATGTGGGTGTCCTAATTTTCTCACCACTCCCCCCTCTCTCTCCCCACGCTAGTTAGGTTTATAGGTCTTTGTTCTTGTCGGAGAGTGTGAAGTGTCGGGTGGCTTCTGCCCCCCTCTCCCCACAATGTTTATGTTTGTAATTCTTTGATCTTGTTGGTCAACTGTAGGGGGTGAATGGGTCAGATCCTCCTGTATTGGTGGGGGCTTCTGGGGGGCACCCAATCTCTTAATTAGTGACTCTGCAGTCTCTGTTTGTTTTTTTAATATACATGTAATGGTTTAGGAAAGCAGATCAACAATGTCTATTGTCTTTGATGCAGTCCAGTCCCAACCATCAAAGGTTTCAGGCCCCCCTCCTCATAGTGTGATTATCCTAGTCTGTTTTAGATCTTTATAGTTATTCTCTTGGTACAGGGTAATTTCTAGCTCTTATAAATGACAGAAATAGTCTTAGTGTTAGTGGGTTATAGACAGTGATGGCTCCAGGATTTGAATATTGACCGGGCAGGACAAAATCATTGATTGGCAACAAAAGATTAAACAAAACCTAAGTTCCCTGGACCACTAACATGCAATAACCTATATAACCTATATATTTTTTTTAAATGCATCTAGGGCTGCAAAATCAATCTAATATTTATCGCCATCAGAATTTTGCTATACTGATAATTGACCTGCTTCTTTGTGTGCAACAAATTAAGTGCTCAAAGTACATAAATTAAGGCAATAGGCAGCATTGAATACACATGGTTTTAAAACACTATGCCATTGATAAACAATACAATGTTTGCTTCAAACAAATTATTTATTATGCCACAGGTTAAACATTTTTTTATTCACTCAATTCTCTTAATGGTTTACACAATATGTGGGCATTAGGTAATGGCAATTACTTATAACATGAATCATAATGCCATGTAGAAAATTAACTAATTAACTTTTAAATTTGGAAAACCTCACTTAAATGGGAAGTGCTGGCCATTTTCAGTAGAACGTGAATAAGTGGATATAGCCTACCAATTAAAAGAACATATCCCTTTCAAACCCAAATGTACTAGTCCTACTAATTGCTACTAAAGTAGGAGGCATTGAGGTTTTGTTTTAAAAATGTCTATAACCTCATCATAATTTAAGCTGTCTGTAAGATCACTCTCGAATGTCAACAGACACAGTGAGTTCAGGCGCCCTGTGAGCATGGAGCTCCTACCCGCTGTCTTTATACGATTGACGCTGGAAAAGAGTCGCTGAACAGTGCATGCAGTCATTGGAAGGGTAATAAGAACCTTGAGAAAATTGTATATGTTTGGAAATATCTCGTCACTGCAGCAGTCCAACACTTCGACTAGAATTGAAATTGAATCTACTGTTCAAATCACTAATCTGGCAGTCCAGGATTTCATTGGCCATAGTGCACAGATCAGTGTAGCTGTTCACCCTTCTAGATTTTCCTAGGGAAGTTGCAACAAAGCCATCCTCCTGCCGACTGGGGAGCTTTCGTTTGCGTGATGGGTGTGCAACGTCCCAGTTTTGAATATCAGTTTTCTCAATTAGTTCTTGTGATAATTGCACAACCTTTTGGTAGACATTGCTGTCACTTGAACGCAAATCACTAAATGACTGCTTAAGCCCTTCAATTAAATTAATACATTCCGTTACAGACAGAGTGGCTGACTGTAAGCCTTTTGTGGCAAAATCAGAGAACTCAAATAGCTGTCCAAATAAAACGAGCAAGAAACTGAATTTTTTAGTTAGTATCTGCTGCAGCTGTGTTTGTCCAGCCGCACCCTCTGAATATTCTGTCAAAAAATTCACAATTACGTCAAAAAGGTTGAGCACCTTTGTCACTGAGGTTGACCTTGAGTTCCACCTTGTGTCGGATCCCCGTTCAAGTTCAAGTTCTGTAGCTCCAAGAACCGGGCGTGTTGCTGAGCCCCATTCATGTATGCGTGTAGAAGTTCAGAGTGTCAAAAAAAGTGGCGGCGTCAGCTAATGTCTATGCCACAGTTGATAGCACCATGGCAGTGGATGTACATGGCATTAATTAATTTGCGTCTTAGGATGCCTTGAACTCCCCCCTTATGCCCAGACATGACCAACGCCCTGTCAAAGCTGAGACCAATACATAATTCAGGGTCTAGTTCAAAAGGGTTAACAATCTCTGTTATTTTTTCTGAAATGCCCTCCACTGTCATGTCAGCAGTCTCCAGGAAGCCAATAGCCCTCTGTTTGATCTCCACATTATAAATATAATGTAGACAGACCGCTACCAGCTCTGGTTTTGAAATGTCCTTACACTCATCAGCTAGGATAGCAAAGTAGGTGTCCTTCTTCTCGTGCACCTCCTTCTTTATTCTGCGCAGCAAGCGAGTCTACTCTATGATTGGTTAATGGATGCAATTACGTCTTATAGGACTTACTTTATATGTATATGTATTGTTACATAGCAACAGCAAAATAACAAAATTCATTGTTGATTGCAGAGCAGTTAAATTATAATCTCTCTAGATGGCTCTGGATTGAATTGGCTGCGATAATTCTAATATTTTACATGTTTATCTTCTGTTCCATAGCAACTAGAAGGACAACATGATTGGGTATTGTTTCGATCCAGATCCTTACACATTTTTAGGCGGGTCAATGAGTAAATTGGCCCCAATAGTGCCGCCAATGCTCACAAACACCCCACCGCACTTTCATAGGAATAAATATGAGGGCAAGGGGACAGCACAGAAGCCTCATAATCACCTTTCAATTTAAGTGAAGACCACGGCTTACTGAAGATCTACAATGGCCTGAAACAGCATCAGCGATTTTTATTTAAACACATTTTTCGGTAAGTCTTCAGATTCATTTAATTGTTGCAGCACGAATTCATGTTCATGTTTTGAAAATAAGGCTATAGCATCTGTTTTAAGGTCTGTAACCTTATTTTACAGACAGTCAACAGGAGTTAATTTCAAACACCAAGGCGATTATTTGCAACACCTCTGTGAGCTTTTTGTGTTTCTATAGGTCTGTGTATGAAACGTCTGTGTGCTTGTGTGTGTTTTTAATCGGTTCTTTAGAGTTTTGAAACGTTTTAAGTTGTATCATGGGTCTGTAAGATGTTTGAGTACAGTTTTGTTAATTTTAAAACCTTATCCTTGTTAACAGTTTTAAGAAACGTGGTCCGAGACAACGAAAGGCCCTCCACATTGAGTCCACTAGTCCAGCCATAAAACATAAGAAAATGTTATTCTGTGAGGGTAAGTAATGTCTTTCAAACTTTAATGTTTAAAATGGATTTGTTTGTTTGGCCCGCTGAGGGCTTGTGGGTAATGTCGTGGGGTGTGAGCCCATTTGATGTAAAGTGCAGGTTCCTGGGAAAGGTGTTTAGGAGGCGGGGCAGGCCTGGGCATGTTCCTGGGAAATGTGTTTAGAAATGGCTGATTGCCCGCCCATCTGGTTATGAAGTCAAGCTTAGGCTGTCAGAAAGGGTTTAGTAAGTAGTTTGGTTTGTCTACAGCTATTATACTTCTGTTTAAAATGTATAGAGAGGTTTTTTTTTTTTTTTTTTTTGTTAAGTGTTTGTTGTAAAGGATTAATTGTATTCATTTTATTTATTTTTTAAATAGCTTGTGAAAACGTTCCTGAAGCAAGAAGCCCCGGGATCAGGCAGTGTTTACACTTGGAAGGTTCGTTTAAAAGCGAAATGTGGCTAGTGGTATATAATAATTTGTTTTATTATTAATAATAATTATATTATAGGGCTTAAATACATCGTTTATAATGACTTATTTACATTGTATGTGTATTCTGTTTTACATTTATTATAATGCTTTAGATAGCTGTTTGTATTTTATTAAGTCTGTATAAGTATATTGTCTGTAAATAATAGCTGCGTTGTGTAGTGTGAGTTCCTAAGGCTTTTTTTCAAATGTCTAAAAACAACAAAAGCATAGCATTTAAACCCTTTGATTTAAATTAAGTTTGATGGTTTCTGTCTTCCCAAGACTCATGGGACAGTCATTCAGTGGATGATCTTTTCTGGGCGATTACTCTGTTTAAGTGGGACCACACATCTTCAACGACAAGATCGCTGAGAGGAACACCCTCGGTGGTCCTGGAGACTTGGGTCACCGCCAGCCAGAGCTATTTCAACCCCCAACGCTGGTCCGGTTTCAATGTCGTTTGGACCACCCCCTTTCTTGGCTACAAGAATGCGGAGCGGGACCCCCATCTTTGTCAGGTTGTGAGTCTACTTTCGACCCCTTCATCCATCGGCAGGCTTGCACCGATCGATCGAGATTTCCTGGATCCACCCCCCTTTGAAGCCGCTCCAGAACACCAGCCCCCGGTGCTAATCCCGGAGGCTCTGCGTGAGTTGCTAACGGCTTTGTTAGAAAATCAAAGACTTGTGGTAGCGGGGCAAAACCTGGTTATAGAGGGGCAAAACATTATTATTAACACCATTACTAACACCTTAGACCGTTTTAAATGTTTTAGTAGCCACAAAATGGCTCAATAGCGAGAGAGGGTGTTGTGTTGTGTCCAATACCATTTTCATGAGTGGAAACGCAACAAATACCCGAAACAGCAGTGTCAGCTCTGTAATGCAGACTTAACCCAGGAGGCCGAACACTAGTGATTTATTCAGCCTGTTAAAAAGGCACCGCTGCACAATCTGTATGTCTTTTTTTAATTTTTAATGTCGCCAGGAAAACGGGGTCCATGTGGCCAATATATCCATTTTATAGACATGTTGGTTCGTGAGTGGGCGTCCCAAGGGGAGGGTTGTGTCCGGGATTTCTTTATAAAATGCCACTGTCCAAAATACCTCAGTTACACGTTTATTGTGCACAATGCTAAAGGTTATGATTCTTACCTTTTGATGAATTATCTGGTGGAAAACGGTGTGACCCCTAAAATTATAGCGCAGGGGAGCAAGATCATGTGTTTCACTGATGAAACTTTCAACCAGCATTTCATAAAAATTTTGCTGAATTTTCTCCCCATGAAATTGAGCACTTTGCCTAAAACTCTGGGTTTTGAGGCTCAGAGGAAAGGTTGGTTCCATTCCACAGAATTCTTTACATGATACAATACAGTTAAGGGTGGTGTTTTTGATTTCAGAGAGGAGATGGCCACCTATTGTAAAAACAATGTGATGATCCTTAAAGAAGCCTGGGTATGTTTTCGATCCGAGGTTATCAAGACTTCTGGGCTCGACCCTTTGCAATGCGTGACCATAGCGTCTCTCTGCATGACAATGTATCGCACCAGTTTCTTGCAGAAAAACACTATAGCCGTCACCACTTCTGACAACTGTTGCACTAGACAAAAAAAGTTTTTGCCTGTCGCCATACAGTGGCTGGAATACCTAACAGCCAGGGATAACATCTTGATCAGTCATGCTTTAAATCGCAGGGAAGTCAAAATGGGTCCCTACTACTTGGTTTTAGCGAGGTGTCTGGGTTGCGTACCGCTTACGAGTTTGCCGGTTGTATTTACCATGGGTGCCCGCAATGCTTTAACTCTGTAGCACAAGAACTCTGTGGTGATATGTACTATGATTTCCAGGAATGAATTGAAACTTTAAAAAGCGCCTATGGGTTGAATGTGGTGGTGATTTGGGAACACGAGTGGACCACCCTGAAGCAGCAGGATGAGGGGGTGCAGGGGTTCATGGAAACCTATGACTTTCCAGAGCGTCTTGAACCCCGGGATGCGTTATTTGGGGGTCGTACCAATGCCATTTGTTTACATTATGAAGTAAAGGAGGGGGAGAGAGTAGATTACTATGACTTCACTAGTCTGTACCCATTTGTCAACAAGACCAAAATTTACCCCTTGGGGCACCCGACCATTATTTATCATGACTTTCTCGAACTCAGTCATTACTTTGGTTTGATCAAGGTGACCATGTACCATCCCCAAGGTCTGTTCTTGCCCATGTTGCCTTATAGGTGCTTAAGAAAATTGATGTTACCTCTGTGTAGAACGTGTGTTGTCCGCACAACGATGAAAAGACATCGCTGATGGGGGTCTGGTGTAGCATTGAGCTTGACAAGGTAGTGAAGAAAGTTTACAGAGTTGTTAAGGTGTATGAGGTTTGGCATTTTTCATAAAAATCTTATGCTCTTTTTACCGAATACATTATGACCCATCTGAAAGGGAAGCAGAAGGCCTCCAGCTACCCCTCTTGGTGTGCTGACGACACAGACAAAGAGCACAACATGCAGCAATATTTTGAAAAGGAAGGGATCCAGCTAGAACTGGACAACATAACTGTAAACCCGGCTAAAAGACAGATGTTCAAACTGATTTTAAACAGTCTGTGGGGTAAGTTTGGGGAAAGAAATAACCATCTAAACACCTTATTGATTAGAAGCCCTGAACAGTTTATAGAATTTATGTTTTCCAAAGAACAGAATGTATCACACTTTTAATTCTTAAATGACCGAGTAGCCCAGGTCCAATGGAGGACCCCTAAAGATTTCCCGGCAGCACAGAAATAGTATAACCAAAAACATTATTGATAGTTTGTATTTGCAGTAATAAGTTATCTCAATTTAAGATACATCCAGGTACATTACAAATAGTTCCTGTGCATCCTAGCTGGTTCTGTGATCTTAACAATGAAATAATATAATAACAAAATAACAACATACATAGCCTAAAACAAAACAAATCACACAAACTGAATAAACTAGTCCTAAGCCATGGCTCTTAAACAGAGTGCGTTCAGGGGTTCCTCACATTTCAAACCTTTAAACTTTTACAAACTGATAGATAGATAAAATATTGTAAGACGTCAGTAATGTGTTAATTGCAGAAACAAGATGCATAACATTCCTTGTTGATACTTAAAAATAACGCCCTAATTGCATTGATTTCAAACTGTGTTTTTGGTGCTGGTGAATTGAAACCGGTGATAACAATAACATGGATGGACAATACATAGTGTGTAAAACCCCTTTATTAAAACAAGTTGCTTAATCAGTGTATCTTCACAGATAGAACAAAAGAAACTGCAGTCTTTATAAGCATGAAACGTACTTACAATTTACAGACAAGTTTTCAAGAAAATGTGTTTCAAGATAACAGTGATTAGCAGAAAACAGAAACCACCTCCTACATGTAAATGACTGAACGTGATGCACATTCTCTGACATTAAGACATTAAAACAAAATAAGTGTATCAAGATCATGCCCCCTCAGTTGGAATATTGTGCCCCTCACATTTTATTTTGATCCGGTTATTAATTGTCCATGTAGAAATGTCTTATGGTAATGTGCATTCTTGTTACAAAACTGATGTGCATTTTACTTCCCCCCCGGAGCGCACTTTGCCGGCACCCTCCACCCCTCCCCCCCGCCCCTGAGCGGAACTTCGCCAGCACCTTGGGGACCCCCGAGACCTCAGACACAATTCGAGCACTGACTGCACCGCCCCTCTAATCAAAGACCTACTTGTGCCTCCCTGCCGAGTTCATCCTGCCGCCGGGACTGATCAAGATGCATTTTAATTGTTTGATACAAATAAGCAATTTCAATATGTCATCCATATTAGAATGTGTAGTACATTTTGTTTCACTTCTGTTTCACTGCTTTTGTTTTTTAATAAAGAGAAAAAAGTATTCCAAAAGTAATCTAAAAGTATTCTGATTACGTTACTGACTTGGAGTAATGTATTGGATTAGGTTACAGATTATTTTCATAACAAGGTAATCAGTATTCTGTATCTTGCATTCAGTTGCATCCACAACTGAACGACCTACATTGGAAAACAATAGTCTTAGCTGCGTGCACTCCGACTTTAAGATCCCTATTAAGTGTTGAAGAAGTAGCTAGAGCGACTTCGTGGAATGAGGTCTTAGAACTAATAAGCGAAGCTTTTGGTTGGAATGCAGCAGATTGGGGAACTACATTTTATTCTGCAACACAAAGAAAAGGCAAACATGTAAGGGCATATGCCCTGTGAAAACGGACTCTATGTGTTTCTGGATACAATTGACAATGATATATATGACGAACAGTTAAAGAAATCCTTTTTACATGGATTACACCCTGATTTGAAAGCAATCCTGGGCATCTCAGTTGATGCAACCAAGGATTGGGACAATGTGTTCCCTAAAATTCACAGAGCACAGGAATTAGTAAAACAGGGAGCTTGGAAATCTGTTAAAATTGATAACAATGTGACTCCTCCCACCTATGATGAGTCGAAGGCAGCACCGACTGCTCCTCAGTACTAAACTCCTCCCCTATATCCGCAGAATGAGGTACTGCTCCTGCGACAGGAAGTCCAACAACTGTGCGCTGATATCATAGGGAATGCAGCCCATGCACAACAAGCATAGGGGTGCGTGGCCTCCCTGAAGGTAGAAACAAAGCTCTACCGGGACAGATGGAATAGGCCGATCTTAAGAGCAGCTGTTGACGGAGGCCCACAGCAATGCATGCTCTTAGACACTGGTGCTTCTGTATCTGTCCTACACACTCAATCTCCACACACACACCCTTTATCTACAGGTATTACATCTGGGTATCTGGGTTTAAGGGATACATGACTACTGCTATGAAGGTTACTAAATGTAATTTGAAAATAGGGGATTATCAAACAACTTGGTCTCCTATATTAATGCCTTTACTCAGGTCAGTCAATTATTGGTTTGGATGTCTTGAGAACTGAAGGTGTAATATTTGATTACGCTATTAATCAGATTTGGTTTAACAAAGGCAGAAATGTTGTGTACACTGTTAGTGATTCACATGCAGTATGTACTATTAAGTCACCAGGTGAATTACTGCTACCATTCAATGAAAAGTGCAGCAGTGTACAATGTCAGGAAATTCAGGAAAAAGGCAAACATATTCTTAAATGGTTTCACATCAATCAGGTAAAGACTGTTAAGTGATCACTGCTACCCTTGATCTTTCAGGTGTTCCTGAGAGAAAATGGAGACCCAGATGTTGTTCCTCGTTGGTTTCCTGGGGGTTGCCATTGATGATGCAATAGTTCACAAACAACCATGAGACTCCATAACCATTATGGGGATTGCAAGACTAAATTTGTTCTGAATGTTGATAATCTTGACTTGATGTAGAAACTGCTATACAGATGCTCATTCCTACTTATACTCTAGGATTTGTTTTGATTCTGCCATTGTATACTGCTGAAAATGTGATGAGGTCCCTGCGTAATGTGTATGATTTAGGTGTTATTGCACATGGAATAGTGATAACTCAACCACAATTATCTCCATTTGCAGGTCAAATGAGAAGCTTATGGCATGTTGTTGATCGTACTGAATGTTGTATTACCTATCGCTCTACTACAGGGGTGGCTAACCCTGGTCCTGGAGAGCCGCAATCCTGCAGGATTTCCAGGTCTCTCTTAATTACCTAATTAAGACCCATAATTGGTTCAATTAAGCAGTTAACGATCTGGATAAAACAAAAACCTGCAGACCCTGTGGCTCTCCAGGACCAGGGTTAGCCACCCCTGCTCTATTATGTTGTGTACATGTGACGTTATTGGAGAATCATTAAAGTTTAGGGTTGGTAATATTACTAAGTTATCAACCTTACATACTGTACCTGTGGGTTCAACAGGATACTTGCAAGCTCGACTAGTAGGCAATCACATGTGATGCATTACAACAGACAATTCTTATTACTACTGTATACTACTTGTATAATACTACTACAGTTTAGAATGTCAACTTATATTCCGCAAGATTTAAATTTCTCACCTACGTTGCGGGCTATGTTTGTAGAGATCCTGAAACCTGTTGATGCCGAGATTTTAAAGAAGTTAGAGCCTTTGTTGAAACATTCTGATATAACTCTCCTCAAACTAAAAATTCAAACACAAAAAGTTCAACAGGGGATACAACATATGATTTCTGAAGGAAATATGGAGATAACTTACAAATGTTCTCGGTAGAATTTTGCTTTTAAAGGTGCTACTTTCTTGTCTGTGTCTGTGTTAATGGTTACTATATGTATGTTTTATTATTTACATTGTCTGATATGTACTTATTATAGTGATGTTATCACCATTCGTCGTGAGACATTAGTCTCACATAATAAGCTTGTTTGGTAAATCCAGGTTTTATAATAAGCATGGTTATCCAATCTACCTCACAAACTTATATAACCTCACAATTACATATAATGGGTGCATTCACTAAATGTATTATGATTATTTATTTATTTTATTATTATTTACTGAAAGGTCAAACATCTGTTGAATGTTTTTTCCCTCTCAAGGTGGGGACTGTAAGATATTATTTGTTAGAATGTATTTTTCTATGGGAAATACACTCACCTAAAGGATTATTAGGAACACCATACTAATACTGTGTTTGACCCCCTTTCGCCTTCAGAACTGCCTTAATTCTACGTGGCATTGATTCAACAAGGTGCTGAAAGCATTCTTTAGAAATGTTGGCCCATATTGATAGGATAGCATCTTGCAGTTGATGGAGATTTGTGGGATGCACATCCAGGGCACGAAGCTCCCGTTCCACCACATCCCAAAGATGCTCTATTGGGTTGAGATCTGGTGACTGTGGGGGCCAGTTTAGTACAGTGAACTCATTGTCATGTTCAAGAAACCAATTTGAAATGATTCGACCTTTGTGACATGGTGCATTATCCTGCTGGAAGTAGCCATCAGAGGATGGGTACATGGTGGTCATAAAGGGATGGACATGGTCAGAAACAATGCTCAGGTAGGCCGTGGCATTTAAACGATGCCCAATTGGCACTAAGGGGCCTAAAGTGTGCCAAGAAAACATCCCCCACACCATTACACCACCACCACCAGCCTGCATAGTGGTAACAAGGCATGATGGATCCATGTTCTCATTCTGTTTACGCCAAATTCTGACTCTACCAACTGAATGTCTCAACAGAAATTGAGACTCATCAGACCAGGCAACATTTTTCCAGTCTTCAACTGTCCAATTTTGGTGAGCTTGTGCAAATTGTAGCCTCTTTTTCCTATTTGTAGTGGAGATGAGTGGTACCCGGTGGGGTCTTCTGCTGTTGTAGCCCATCCGCCTCAAGGTTGTACGTGTTGTGGCTTCACAAATGCTTTTCTGCATACCTCGGTTGTAATGAGTGGTTATTTCAGTCAAACTTGCTCTTCTATCAGCTTGAATCAGTCGGCCCATTCTCCTCTGACCTCTAGCATCAACAAGGCATTTTCGCCCACAGGACTGCTGCATACTGGATGTTTTTCCCTTTTCACACCATTCTTTGTAAACCCTAGAAATGGTTGTGCGTGAAAATCCCAGTAACTGAGCAGTTGTGAAATACTCAGACCGGCCCGTCTGGCACCAACAACCATGCCACGCTCAAAATTGCTTAAATCACCTTTCTTTCCCATTCAGACATTCAGTTTGGAGTTCAGGAGATTGTCTTGACCAGGACCACACCCCTAAATGCATTGAAGCAACTGCCATGTGATTGGTTGGTTAGATAATTGCATTAATGAGAAATTGAACAGGTGTTCCTAACAATCCTTTAGGTGAGTGTATCTTATTGTCTGGTTTGATTCAGGAAGCCAACATCTCCCTCTTTTTGCCTACTTCATGAGAGTCCGAGGGGCATGCTAGCAGTTAAACTAGAGATAAGAGTACAAGGGCAAACACCTCAAAGAGGCCAAACAGTTAGGTTTCTTACTGCCATACTGAAATATGGTGTGATGTTGGCAAAATGTGATTGGTTAAAGACAAAGAGAAGAGAAGAAGAGAGAAGACAGAGACAAGAAATAGAGGAAGAGCAGAAGAAGAGAGGGAGACACACCTGCTGCCGACCTGACCAGACTGAACTAAACTGCCCTGTGAGGAAAATAGGAGAATAGGGCTTATATCCTATCCTTTCTGTAATCCAGCAGAAGCTTTATATTACTTATGTTCAGTAATGTAATTCAATTATATTGGTTTTCTATTTTTGCTTCATCCCTCTAAAAAGAATCTTAAAAGAGAAACCAATTGACCTGAGTTTTCAGTTCGACTATTTGTTTAGATTGACTGAAAAACCAAGCATATGGAATTCTTTTACACATTAATGTGTTCATAGCTGTTTTTACCACGGCTTATGCCGGGCTTGAACTGTACAACTTAATGAAACAACTACAGGAACGCACCCTCTATCATGATACCGACTCTGTAATCTTTGTCACCAGACCAGGGGATTGGGTCCCACCCCTCATGCACTACCTTGGGGAGTTAACGAGCAAGCTAGATCCTCAGGATCATATAGGGGAGTTTGTTTCAGGGGGTCCTAAGACATACACATACCGAATGGCTGCTGGTAAGACCTGTATGAAAGTTAAGGGGATCACTCTGAATCATTTTAACAACAAGCTCATTAACATTAAGTCTCTGACGACCGTGGTCCAGAGTTTTGTAACCAAAAAAGACGATCCTCCTCATGAGATTATTACTTCCGTACACCAGATCTGTTGGAATAAAAAGGGCTACACGCTGGAAAATAGATCACTAAGCAAATGGTTCATTGTGGTGTACAATAAAAGAGTGTCTCGACAACATAGTGTGGTGTTACTTTTGCTGGCAACTGCTCTATGTTGATTTGGCAGCGAAAATAAAAAATCTGAAATTTGTGCAGGCCCTCCTCGCTTCGTTTTGTGACAATGAGTTGCTCCCTCCCAGTCAAACTAATGTAGTGGTCCTTGACGACATGATGGAGCTGGCTAGTGACAATAGTGAGGTGGAAAAAGCCTTCACAAAGTACACTCATCATAGGAATTTAAGTATTATTTATTTAGTTCAAATATTTTTTCAAGGTAAAAACAGCCGCACTATTAATTTAAACGATAATTATATAATTATTTTTAAAAACCCCAGAGATAAACTACAGGTTATCGTCTTGGCTTGTCAAATGTACCCCAACCAGACCAAGTTCTTTTTGGAGGCATTTGAGGACATGACCAAAAAACCCTACGGGTACTTAAAAGCACAAACCCAGGTTTGTGCCCCCCAGATTGGCCAGCGGTGTATGTGCTAAAGAAAAGGAAATAAGAATGTCTGTTCAGATTAAAAGAAATCTGCCACTTTTGCAAATGTTATTTGAGGGGAGCCCACGCCAGAGGAAAGCTGTGCTGGCAGCGGCCCCTTCGGATTTGATAGAGACCCTGTGCGAAATAGCTTTAAACATCTTGCGTGGAAACATCCCCCTAACCCCTTCTCAACATTCTAAACTCAAAAAACAAAAAGCTTTTATCAAGATCATCACTAACAAGAAGTATTCTATTAAAAGAAAAAGAAAGAAGATTAATCAAAATGGAGGGTTTATAGGTCTGCTCTTGAGCATAGCGGTACCTTTCCTAATCAGTCTTCTGACTTCGAGAGTGGGTTAATAATGGAATATGCTCAGAAAAAGTTTTTCATCCCTCAGGAAAAGCTTGAGAAACTGAGAAAAAATGTTGTCATTCCAGAACCCATTAGAGAAACTGCCGAATATAACCTGGACTCTGAAAAGAAATGTTATTGGCACGGGCCGACATAAATCAGCATTCCAAAGCTCAGTTGCATAGCGCCATGTTACAACACTGTTGAGGGTGCTTACTCAACCACCGTGTGAAGCACCTAAGAAAAAGTCAAAAGTACAGCTTTTTGCAAAATAGCACAAAGTAAACAAACCAAAATGATTTTAACATGTTTAACATTGTGTGTATAAGAACTCCAGGTTAAGTAGTACAAAGTTGCAGTGTTTTATTATTTTTCTGATCTCTTTTCTTATTTCTTTTTCTTTTCAGGAGGAACAAAAAAAGTGCTGATGCTAAAGTGCAGGAAGCAGTGTACTGTTTCTGAAACCTGAATTTAGCCAGAGCTGCTGTTTTTCTTTTAAATGTATTTATTTCATTATTTATCTTCTTCTCATTAACTCCAGAGGAAAGGTATGCATTTCTATTTTAATAACATAAGAACATAAGAAAGTTTACAAACGAAAGGAGGCCATTTGACCCATCGTGCTCGTTTGGTGTCCATTAATAACTGAATGATCCAAGGATAAATGTTCCAAAATTTTCAGCTTCAACCACATTGCTGGGGAGTTTGTTCCAGATTGTGACAACTCTCTGCGTGAAGAAGTGTCTCCTGATTTCTGTCTTGAATGCCTTGAAGCCCAATTTCCATTTGTGTCCCCGGGTGTGTGTGTCCCTGCAGATCTGGAAAAGCTCCTCTGGTTTAACGTGATCAATGCCATAATTTTGAAGACTTGAATCAAGTGCGCACATAGTCTTCTGAGGGTGAAGAGGTTCAGTTCCCTCAGTCTCTCGGAGTAGGACATTCCCTTCAAACCTGGAATAAGTCTGGTTGCTCTCCTCTGAACTGCCTCTAGAGCAGCGATATCTTTCCTGAAGTGTGGAGCCCAGAACTGTACACAGTATTCCAGATGAGGTGTAACTAGTGCATTGTACAGTCTTAACATTACTGCCCTTGTTTTAAATTCTACACTTTTGACAATATACCCTAACATTCTGTTAGCCTTTTGTATTGCTTCCCCACATTGTTTGGATGGAGATAGTGAGGAGTCCACGTTGACTCCTAGATCCTTCTCATGCATTACTTCATCTAGTTCTGTTCCTCCCATAGTGTAATTATAGTAGACATTTTTGTTACCTGCATGTAATACCTTGCACTTGTCCACATTGAATTTCATCTGCCAGGTGTTGGCCCACAACTGAATATTATCTAAGTCCCTTTGAATAGCCTGTGCTGCCGAGATGGTATCTGCTGAGCCACCTATTTTAGTATCATCTGCAAATTTGAAAAGTTTGCTAACTATCCCAGAGTCCAGATCATTAAAATAGATTAGAAAAAGCAAAGGCCCTAGTACTGATCCCTGTGGAACTCCACTAACAACCTCACTCCAGTCACTCCAGAAGCAACTCCTCTTATACATCAACCAGTTCATGATCCATCTACTTACATTACCCTGAATGCCTACAGCTTCCAATTTGAGGATCAGTCTTTGGTGTGGAACCTTATTAAAAGCTTTTTGAAAATCTAAGTATATCATATCATATGCTTTCACATGATCTACAGCTGCAGTTGCATGTTCAAAAAATTCTAATAAAATAGTAAGACATGATCTGCCTCATCTAAACCCATGTTGACTATCTTCAAGAATATGACTTTCATTAAGATGCTCCTCTATTTTCTGTCTAATCATTTTTTTCCAACATTTTACAAGTGATGCAGGTGAGACTGATTGGTCTGTAATTTCCTGGCTCAGTGTTTTCCCCTTTCTTGTGGATTGGTATGACATTTGCCATCTTCCAGTAAGTTGGCACATCCCCTGTTCTAAGCGCCATTTGGAATATTTGAGATAGCGGCAGGGATGTAAAGTAACGAAGTACAAATACAAAGTAAGTTTTTCGAGAATTTGTATTTTACTTAAGTATTTTTTTTTCAGACTACTTTTACTTTTACTCCACAACATTTATTTACAAATAAAGTATACTCCACTACATTTCCCACAGATGACTCGTTACTGTTATTGTAATTGGAGAGAGGAATTACATACATCTACGTGGAATTAACATGTTTCAGGTTTGCTAGATACTTGTGACCAATCACGCTGTAGCATAATGTGCAGCGCTGTAGTGAGTCAATCAGTGAGCCGGATACACGGCTCAAATCCACTCCCTCTCTTGTTCATTAGCGCTTTCATCGCTCTTTCCTTTCCTGATCAAAGGTGGACTCGGACCCGCAGCTGGACCTGATACTCCGCACTGAGCGACACAAGTTATAACCTTTCAGAGGCAGGTCTCTATTTTCTGAAGGACCCAGCAGAGTGAGTTATTGAGTGTTCTGATGCATACATTCATCTACAAAGGCTGCTTTTGAGCATTCAGAGGCTGTTTTGGGGGTTTGAAGAGGTTAGCCTCCCTAATTTGGTTCATGTCTCCGACCTTAACAGTTTCATAGAATTAGTACGAATCGCATCCTTCTAAAGCGTTTGTCCTGTGTCAGAAATTAATATAAAGTCTGTTGGTGGTTCACACTGTACGAGCGGAAATGGTATAACTGCCTGTATTTCAATAGGAGCTCCACAATGCTTTAAGGAAAATTAGCATCACTAAGATTTAAATGGTCTACTTTCTTGATTATTTCGCCATGACTGGAAAGAATCTGACCAATCAGAAGTGACGTCAACCCACGTGGAAACACGTTTGTTTCAGCCACTGCCCCCCGTTAGGCTGTGTTATTGTTCAAAGATGTATAATTTTAAGATTTGAGATTCAAACCCAGTCTGCAACATAGTGCAATAGATTACATTATAACAAATGTGATCACTACAGGGGTACATATTATATATTGTTTATTTTGTTTTGTGTTTTATTATACAACTGTTTGGGATATATGTATATGTGTGTGTGTGTATGTTTGAATAGTGAGTTTTCTAACAAAACTCAAAATTATTTAAATAAATCCCCCAATGTTACCCTTTGTTAATACTGAATACACATGAAATTAATATCCAGATATGTGCCTAAATAGCATTTAATTTTTGTTGAATATGGTTTTCTTCAAGATAAAATTGAGGAACCATAAACATACCTTGATAATTTATGGAAAATAAAATGTTGGATTAAAACATCAAATGAATCGCTTGTATGCCCCCTTTATAAGGCTCACACACAAACACATCCACATTCACTAAAATCACAATTTACTTTTACTTTTATTTTTGATACTTGAGTACTCTTAAAAGTAGCTACTTTTTTACTTTTAGTCAAGTACTGTCTGAATGGGAGACTTTTTACTTTTACCGGGGTACATTTTTGATAGAATATTTTTACTTTTACTCAAGTATGACTTCCGACTACTTTTTACACCTTGTTTGCGGCCTATAAATAATGTCCCTAATTTCTTTCAGTAATGTTGGAAATATACCAATAGTTCTTGATGCCTCCATTTAGTACTTTTTTTAGTTAAACAAGGAGCAACATGCAAAATGACAAGTCTAAAAAACATTATTTTTAAAAGAACTGTGTAAATTATTTCATGTTGTTTTCTTTTTTTATTATAAATGTTTTTTTTTTCCCATAGGAACCCTGTCACACGCACACACACACACACACATACACACAGTTGATGCTGTGACAGATTTTCCAGGTCAGATCCTAACATTGAGATCATTGAAATCCCGGGTGGGGCAGTGCTGTTGTACCCTTGAGCAAGGTGCTTCACTTAGATTGCTCCAGTACAATGCCCAGCTGTATAAATGGGTACAAATGTAAGTTGCCCTGGATAAGAGTGTCAGCTAAATAATAATAGTATTATATATTATTATATACATACACAATTGAATTTTAGGCCCACTATATATATATACACACCAATCAGCCATAACATTATTCTCTACACTCGCTCCCTGGGCCCCCTCATCGCTTCCCATGGCTTCTCCTACCACTTCTACGCTGATGATGCCCAGATCTTTTCCCTCTTCTGACCCTCTCATCCCCTCACGCATCTCTTCCTGCTTGTCTGCCATTTCCGCCTGGATGCACTCGCACCACCTCAAGCTCAACCTCTCCAAATCAGATCTCCTCTTTTTCCCCCACTCTTCCTCACCTTCTGCTGACCTCCCCATCTCGATCCCCTTGGAATCCACCACACTCTCTCTCTCCTTCTTCTTCCGCTAAAAATCTAGGAGTCACCCTTGATCCTGCGCTCTCCAACACCCAGCACATCACCACGCTGACACGCACCTGCAGATTCATCCCGAGCAACATACGCCGAATCCGACCCTTCCTCACCAACTACTCAACTCAGCTGCTCGTCCAGTCACTGGTCCTCTCCCGCCGGGACTACAGCAACTCCCTCCTGGCCGGCCTGCCTACAACTACTACCCGCCCGCTCCAGCTAATCCAGAACTCTGCGGCTCATCTGCTATTCTCTCTCCCCCGATTTGCACACACTACTCCACTGCTCTGCTCCCTCTACTGGCTCCTGATACCGGCACGCATTCAGTTCAGGACATTGGCCCTCACCTATCGCTGTCTCGACCACACTGCACCAAGCTACCTTCAGTACCTCATCTCCCCATACATCCCCTCCAGACTACTGTGGTCTTCCGGTGCCAGAAGACTAACCCTGCCTCCTCTTCACTCCCCTTCCTCCAGAGCCTGCTCCTTCTCATCCTTGGCCCCTAAGTGGTGGAATGACCTTCCCACTGAAGTCAGAGTCCTTGACCTCCTTCCGGCGCTTACTCAAAACACATATTTTCAGACAATACTTGTAATTTTAGTCCTTTACTCTCCCGTAGGATAGCATTTTACATTTCTACTTGTACTCGTATTATTTTGATTTCCCCTTTGCTCCCTTTCCCGTAGCCCTTGACTGTGACCTAACATCTTGTCCACACTTAGCTTTTAATATCCAGGATGTAAAACCTAATTTATTGTATTCACTGTAAAATGTATTATGGTTTGAATTGCATTATATTATGTAAATCTGAATTTGTAATGTTTGATGCCTTGTACTGAACTGCATTTTTGCACTTTGTATTGCGCTTATGTTTTGCAAGTTGCCCTGGATAAGGGCGTCTGCCAAGAAATTAATAATAATAAAATAATAATAATAATAACATAATTGTGAATTCAATTATGAGTTTCAGTACTTGGTTGCAAATCCTTTGCAGTCAATGACTGCCTGAAGTCTGGAACCCATAGACATCACCAGATGCTGGGTTTCTTCCCTAGTGATGCTCTGCCAGGCCTGTACTGCAGCTGTATTTAGTTCCTGCTTGTTCTTGGGAACATACTCCTTTCCTTACTCCTCAGGCTACTTTTAGAGTGCAACAACAATCCTCTGATATATATGTTGACTAAGCTTAATGCCACCAGACACAGATGGCTTGTTGCTCTCTCAATGTACAGTTTTGACAATGGAAAACGGAATGTGTACAGAGGTCGGCTGTCTGGAAGACCCCATGGACCTCTGGAGGATGATGTAGACTGAGACATTGGACAGGAAGATCTCCATGTTCAGGGATCGAATCAGTCACGACCCAGGTGAATTTTGGTGACAGTGTTGCTGTGGCATAATGTGCAAATTCCAATGAAGATGGTGCAGGGTGAAGATTAAGATGTCTGATGATGATGTAGGAGTGGATGCCATTGAAACCCTTCTCTGTGCTGTTCCCAATGAGTTGCCCTCTTTCCCGTCTCTCTCACTCTCACACACTTTCTGTTCCATACCTGCATCTTTTCTATTTTAAGGTCATCAGGCAATACCCAAAGTTACACAATTGTGCAATATGTCATTCCTTTGTAAAACGTTAGTATACCACCAGGCAACTGGTTTAAATAAATGCAACACGTACCACTAAAAAACATACATTGAGTGACCGCCCACAACAAATATTCCCCTAGTGTACTCCTCCCAATATACAGTTTTACTGGAATATTAGATCATGTAAACAGTTTTCCTTCACACTTACACTTACAGAAAGTCTGAGCTTTCATTGCATCAATGGTCATATCCTGTGCAGAATGAGGAAAGTCTGCACAACGTGAACGTACTCATTTAAACAAACCGACAGAGCATTATTCAATAAATGGGGTGAAATTAAAGAGCTGAAAAAGGCTGGGGTGTCAGACTCCAGTCCTTGGGGGCCTGTGTTTTGTTCCAACAGGAATAATGTCATTATTGACACAGGTAGGCTTATCTAGAACTTTCATTTATTTTTATTTTTATAGCCGATACCTTGCAATTGGTTGATCACTCAAAACACTTAACCCACAGAACACTTCAGACTGGAGAGAAGTGTTTAATTAATCCAGTTAATTGTTTAATTAGACCAATTAAGGAGCCAAGAGCTGGGATGGAACAAAACCCAGCAGACACTGAACAAAGGGGTGAAATTAAGAACATAAGAAAATTTACAAATGAGAGGAGGCCATTTGACCCATCATGCTCATTTGGTGTCCATTAATAACTGATCCAAGGATCCTATCCAGTCTATTTTTAAATGTTCCCAAATTGTCAGCTTCAACCACATCGCTGGGGAGTTTTTTCCAGATTGTGACAACTCTAACTGGAGTGAGGTTATCAGTGGAGTTCCACAGGGATCAGTATTAGGGCCTGTGCTTTTTCTAATTTATATGAATGATCTGGACTCTTGGATAGTTAGCAAACTTGTCAAATTTGCAGATGACACAGAAATATGTGGCTCAGCAGACACAATTTCATCAGCACAGGTTATTCAAAGGTACTTTATTCAGTTGTGGGCCGACACCTGGCAGATGCAATTCAATGTGGACAAGTGCAAGGTATTGCATGCAGGTAACAAAAATGTCCACTATAATTACACTATGGGAGGAATAGAACTAGATGAAGTAACACATGACAAAGACCTTTCCCCCTTTCCCCATCCAAACAATGTGGGGAAGCAATAAAAAAAGTCAAACAGAATGTTAGGGTATATTGTCAAAATTGTAGAATTTAGAACAATGGAAGTAATGTTCAGACTGTACAATGCACTAGTTGAACTGGAAGAAGTAATGCATGAAAAAGACCCTGCCCTCTTAATGTGTTCCCAGGGTCTATCATGTAGCCACCAGGTATGTTGCCTTACAAAGCTGCCCTGTATATACTTTGTTTATTATTTAATTGCAGTGGTGCAAAGTAGTTTGCTAGTAGACTGGAGCGTCACTGCCGCTATTCCCAGCTGATGGCACTCGAGCTGTTCTTGCTGCCTTGCTGTGTATATAATTCCTTGGTCAGCAGGCTGTGCGCCATGGAGTTATTATGACAGCACAGTGTAGCTGGCCGCTCTGTTCTGTTCAGTTGAGTGTGATTGCTCCTGTGCTGTGAGGAGGCAACAAGAATGTTCCTGCTGTCACGCTGTATATACTGTTGTGTCCAGCTGTGACAGATTGACAAGCCAGCTTTGTGTTATTTCAGGGGGTCTGTGGCCCTGGTCCTGCAGGATCAGGGGTCCACTGTCACATTAATGTGCGGAGGGCGCACAAGTTGCTTGATTGCCCTGCACCATATATTGTTGCAAGTAGATATACAGCCTCACTCCTAGCTCAACTAGTAGAGCAGCCGGCTTTGCTATTGTAAGTGGAGGGTGTAAGAGTTGACCTCTGTAGCCCAGCTTTGTACATTCTGATTGCAGACAGTTCCTGGTAGAGCGTAACTGTGGTCCTCACTCCTGGGCAGCCAAGGTGTGGCCCCAAGGGGGCCCTGTGGCTCCTGTCTGGAGTTGTGTTGCCGAGGCCTCCTAGTGGTACGCCTCGGGGCAGGCTCCCTTATCAACTGCTGCCTCTTCCCATGCGATGGTTTTGTTATTTACATCCCAATCTGAACCTAATAACTATGTCTGCTCACTGCCATGTCATGAAATAAAATTAAACGCAAGTCACAAAAACACCTGTGTTTACTTTTTGTTTTGCTTTAGCCATGTTATATTGTGAGATTCTACAATTGGTCTGTTTAACTAAGTAGGCCCCACTGAGCAATCATATCTTCCTTGGTGATTGTTTAGCATGGTAAACCTAGAGGAACCTAGAGAACAGACATCCCACTGCACTATTCTTTTCCTTTCTTCATTCTCCTTTTCTCATTAATGGCATAAGGATTCAAGTAAGATTGAACCAGCACTTTGGGACAGTTTAAATTCAGGACTGTGTTACACAAAATCAAAAACATTTTAGTTTGGGATTTGGGATAAATAATTTCAATGCTTATATTTTATTTAAAATATTTTGGGTTGTGCACAACAAAAGCATTAAATGTTGCAATGTATGCCTATAGTTTTTTTTTGCTTTTTATTTTTTATATTGGTTAAATTAATTACTGTATATGTTTAACAAAGGTTGAAGTATGATTCTGAATGCCATGCAATTTGTTTTCCATACACTGTTACCAAAGCAAACTATTAATTGCTTTGTAATCCACAATTCTGCTGATTGTATACCATGTGAATTAAATTCCTTGTTTCTCTTGGTTGGGTTACAATATGTGCTGTTATTAACATATTTTCACCTATCGTGTACTGTGGATAAATGTTATACCTGAGTGAACTGTTTTAATGCAAACATCGTTAATAACAATGTTATGTACTGTAAGTGTAACGTGCCCTCATTTTGGTTGGGACTAACCCTTATAGGGCTGAACTTAAACTACCAATAACAGTTGTTATTAACAGTAAGAAACGGGAAACATGGGTAAGTATTGCCATAGTCTCACATAAAGAGTGAGTGCTGCAGTCTATTTATACAATCTGTTTTTGGATTTTGGAGTCTAATAGAGATTGTTAGGACTTGGGTATTTAATGTGTAGTGATGTGTGACTTCTCCTGCAGAGTTTTAAAATACATGAATCGAAAACATGCGGCTGCAATTACCGAAAGAATTTAGCACGATTTGAATAGCTCAGGGAATGGGGTTGATTTAAACAGCCTAGGATTGACGGCTAAAATGTGTAGGGTCTTTATCTCGGAGCTTGGTTAGCTATTATATTTTAATTTTCATGCTGCTGTTGAGGGCTGAATGAACACCAATGGGAATTGTAAAAGGAGCTAGCTAAGAGGGGGAAAAACAAGAGCTACCTGCATCACAAATGATGTAAACAGTGCTGACATCTAAGGAGTTTGGGTGCAAGAAGTGATTGCTGGAAGGCAGAACTGTGCGGCCTACTTTTTAGTAGGTTGGCACAGGTGTATGTAACCAGGCCATACACATTTTGTATTATACATTTAATTATACAATACATTAAAAAAGGAAAATATGCAAATGAATACATACTGGTATGTTATAGTTTCGATTCAGAGTAATATTTGTTTCCTATTATCTGGTGTTTTGCTTTTGGTTTTCTCGCGTGTACTGTCTGCAACCATTATTAAGATAGTGTCTTGTTTCTAGTTTTTATTTTATTATTTTTTGGTGGAGGGTTATCTTTTTCACAAACCTTGTGTTAAAACAGACCAAATTACAACACAATAATGTGTATTTGTAACACAATAGTGGGTATTTTTAACACATTAATGTGTTTTTCCCACACAAAATTGCCTTAAAAATACACATTATTGTGTTGTAATTTGGTCCATTTTAACAAAAGGTTGTTAGTTAAATTAGAGTGCAGGTGAATTCCAAATTAGTGTATATAATTATTTAATTAGAAAAGAAAACTGATATGCTACTAAGTCATAATTAATGAACAATTCTTAAAAAATTAATGGTAGAGGTACATTTCTGAAAATATTTAAATTTTTATTTATTTATTTTTGTTTATTCAGATTTTTTTTTTGTGTGCATGATACAATCTCCTGTGGATTTCACTCAGCTATCACTAACTTGCATATAAAAACTACAAGGAAAAAATTAATCAACAGTTCTGGACTAGCGAAGTTATATGCTCATTATTCTCATAGTTCCCACAAACTATGATATACTTGCAGGCATAGCCTACTGCAAAACAATTTGTGAACGTATTCCATAGGTTTCCATTTTAAGATGAACCCCTGATATAAAAGGATTTCTACAGCATAGATAGGTCTATGCTGAAGATTTAGACACATGATGATCATAATTATTATTATTAGAATGCCAAACAGTGGCATCACAGTGAAGATCTGCCTGTAGAGGGCATTGTTGCTGCAGATTGGATGGTGTAGCCTGGGTTTAGTTCTAGATTTTGTTCTCTGTATTCACTATTTACATTATGTTTGTTTACATTCAATGACAAGAACTATACAGATAATTATACTATACTGTACTGTCTGAAATATATTACTCCAATATATTAAATCAGAATCGGTCAGAAGTCTGTTCATCTCTACAGGTTATTAGGAATTTGATATTTCCATTTCAATTTAATATTTAATTTCTAATAATTTAAAAAGAGAAAAATCCAGTTAATGTATATATACATGTCTGACAGAAAAGACAACATATAGAACTTTAGACATTCAATAGCAGTGCCCCATATATGCATTACTGTACCCCTTTGCTCCCTCACATGTACTCAAAAGCCACAAAATCCAAACACAACATTTTAGTAAATTGACAAGACAGTGAGAATGGAATAGATTACTGCAAAGGCTAATTCCAGATTTAATTATTAAAAAAATTAAACACTGTTTGTGCTTCTGTGTATTCATGTATATTTTTGTGGCCTTGTTTTTGTACTGGAGGTACTATATCAACATTAAATTATTAATCCTGTGACAAGAAGACCTTTTTTTTATTATTATTATTTTGTGTTGGGTGGGGTTAATAGATTTAATGGCTTAAAAGCAGAACAAAGAAGTGTTAGATGTAGTGTTGGGTGTTTGAACAGAAATGTATCAAGTGTCCTCATCATCATCTTAGCTTATGTGTCCATCATTGAAACCTCTGTCCCCCATATTTTAATACACTTCAAATTCAGACAGAACAGTGTTGTGCTTTAAAAGTGTACTGGGATAATGCGCAAAAGTACCCCCCCCCCACCCCCAGATCTATAAAGCACTCTTATTCATAGTCAGCCATTGTATGTAGACACTTATTTTTCTGGTATTGATATTGGAGTACTGTTATGGAAAAACAAATTAACATTTGCATTTACAGATATCTTGGAATATTTGCTAAATATCCTTAAATCATTTAGAGATTGCAAAATTAATTTGAGATCTCGTTCAACTCTATTTACAGATATCTCATACTCATTTCAAGATATCTATTTACAGATATCTCGTACTCATTTCAAGATTTCTCTAATTAATTTAAATATATCTGAAATATGAACTACTGACCAGGAAATTATAATGTCAGGCAACATATAGGGTTATTTTGAGATATCTCAACATATATTTCAGATATCTCATAATACACAAGACATTATTTTGAGATCTTTGTGTATTTCAGATATCTTGAAATGAATTAGAAATGAATGAATTGAAATTGAATCTTGAATTTATTTGCAGATATCTTAAATGAATTGCAGATATTGTAAAGTAAATGTGAAGGTATCTTGAAAACATTAAAAGATATCTGAAAAATATTTCTAAATCTTTCAATATTTGAAGATATCTTTCAATAACTTTGTGATAAGTGTTAATTTGGTTTGCTATACTGTTATTGCACATTAGCTAGACAAAAGTGGGGGTTACTGTATAGTTATGTAGTTACAGATTATTTTTGTTTCATAATGGTACAGTTAAGGTCTGGAAATGCAGGCCCTAGCTGCTTTAATGATTACAGGGTGCTGGGCAGTCTAATTCTAGAAACTATGGGCCGCATTAAATCAAAACGTGGACCCACCCACTAATAGCAAAGTACAAACCTGTATATAGCGGTTACATTTCTGATTAGAAGAAAGTGGCATCTTACTAAAAATGAAGCTGCAACTGAGTACAGTTCTGTAGTTTTCTAATAGTGGGTGGGTCAAAAGTTTGATTTTATCTGGCCCTAGAAATGGGTGTGGACTGATTGTAAGTGATATTTGCAAGTGTGCAATGATTTCTTCGCCTATCATTTTGCAAAAACACGTTTTCATTCTGATTTTAATTGTGAAGCTTTAGTAGTATGGTTATTGGTAGTATCCTAGTTGTGTTACAGCAGTTTACAACATTGTATATATATATATATATATATATATATATATATATATATATATATATATATATATATATATATATATATATAGTGAAAAAAAAAAAAAAACATACCTAATGTTCCAAGAAGAGAAATGATGCAGGTCAGGATAACTCTGGTTTGCTATTATACATTTCAATAACTGCAATAATATTTGTATATCGATATACACATATAAAGCTATCCAAACATAGTAATAGCAGAAGTATTCATTTGGCTACTGGGTATTATTGCTCTAAGATTGTAATTTACACAATGTTGTGGCATTTTGATTAAAATTAAGAGGGCTGTGTATGCTTCCACACGATTCCTAGTTGGAAACCAGCGTCAATACTGTGAACAGGCCAGGTCTGCCGTTGCTGTACTGAAACAAATCGATGGCTATCAGAGACGCAACCTAACTTCCACTTGGCTTGACAGAAAACAACGGTTACTAGTACTGATTGGTTTTCAAGCCTGTCGAAGAGCCGCCTTTCTGAACTGAGCACGTCCCTTCTTTGCCTGCTACTCTAAGGAAACAAAAAGAAAAAAGAAAAAGAAAACGGAAAAAATAAGCAAGTTTGTGTGTGAGTACGCTGTCAGTAGCGAAGAGGGGAGGCGGTGTGTGTGTGTGTGTGTGTGTGTGTGTGGGGGGGGGGGGGGGGGGCATAGGGAGGACTCTTGTAAGGGGGGGGAGTAGTGGTGGAGAAAGAGACGGAGAACCTGGCCCTTTAAATCGAACATCTATTCGGCGGTGAGTAGCTTAATACAACGCTGTTTAAAATGTATTGCACAGGTGCGAAAAAGCATGCATTTCTGGCGTTATTTGTGTTTTCTTGCAGATGGGGACGGGGTAACACGCCGCTGGTGTTCACGTCTTGAACGGAGGCTTTAATTCGGTGTCGCTTTGAATGTTTCGCTATAATGTGCGGTGGAGGAGTGAGGAGGAGTGTTTTAGCTATAGCACCAAGTGGTCTTTGAACGCACACATTATTCTGTGTTTATTATTTTTCGGGGGAGCAGGAGGGTGGAGGGGGGATGCAATATACGGTTCCACAAATCATTGGGTTAGTTCAATTAAAAAGAAGAGACATTACAAAATACGCCAATTATTTATTTGTACATATTTTTAGACACCGCACAAAACTGCCTTATTTCGCGTGTGCAAAGTAAGATGTCTGGTTGGTATTTGGAGGGTAGTGGGTTTTTTTTTTTTCCCTCTCTCCTGTTAAAGTGTGTCGGAGAGGGACACACACACACACACACACACACAGTAGGTAAAATTGAGGCATGATTAGGGTTTATGGAACATAGTAGGCCAGCGAACAACAGAATACAATGGAGTATGTGGATTTCATATCGAAATTTGATTGAATAAAAGGAATGGTTGTTTTGCGAGCTACTGGTGGGTTTTTAATTAATTAATTATTTGTACTAGCCAGAAGCCTCACAAGCAAAACGAGATTCGCGAACAATAATACTCAGAAGCACATCACGTTAATAAGAATTGTTGCTTCACGATTCCAATTAAAGGAATAATGATTATTTTACTGACGAATTTCAGTTGTTAAGAGGAAGACGTTAAATATTAAGAAGAATTATTATTATTATTATAATTATTATTTATTGTAATGTCGGGGTATATTCCAAAATAATGAGTTGACAGAACTGTCTATCTGTTCTTGTATTATTATTATAATTAGAACGTATTTTTACTAAAGTTTATATCATAGTCAAACAACACTTAATTTACTTAAGCAGTAATCACTCGTTGAAGTCAGAATTAATTAATTTAATGGCATACACTGAGAATTAACAAGGTCCTTCTAAGACACATTGGGAGTTGCAGCACTTTTCTAGCTAATTACCTGTTGTTGGCACAAAAGTATTCTATGCAATTCTTGAACACACATCTAAGCTGAAAGTGAAATTCTGTGTAATGTAGTTCCTTCTTATTTACCACTGAAGATGAAGATGGTGTTACCCCAGTCTGCTTCACCAATGAACAGTTACAGTACCCTTATGATTATTATTTTGCTGACCTGCAATGAGAAATTGGCAATGAGCTATGCAGAGAAAATGAATAATTTCTTACAGGGTTGAACACTGACACTGTGCTGCATCTCAACAAATATATAATGTATACATTACACATGATCACAAATAGCCCTATATTACAGGTGATTTAAAACTACCTATCCCAAAATAACCAAAACAAGCATTGATTTAGACTGGCATCCCCTCCTGGGTGTATTCCTGCCTTGCGACCTATACCTGCCTGGGTCGGCTCTGGCTTCCCCGCGACCCTCACCAGGATAAGTGGTTTCGAAGATGGATGGATGGATGGATGGATGGAGTATTGATTTAATATATTTTTATTAAAGTTCAGGTTGTTACTGTTTGTGCATCAAAACCTCTGATTGGTGTAATACTATTACTAATTACTATTACTAATAGCTGGGCTCTGGGCTTTCTGATCTTACAGTGTGAGAAATACAGCAGCCAACATTGACAGTGTGTGTGTTTTGGGGCACAGGTGCTTTTTTCTGAGCTTCCTAAAGATGCAATGATGCAATTCCAAACAGGGAGGAAAAATAATGAAAATGATTATATATTGAAAAGAAAATGAAAATGTATAAGCAAAATATGCTAGCAATGGGAAATGAATAATTGGCTAAGCTTTGAGAGGTTACAGGAGTGCCCAGAACCAAAATAAGCACAGTCTGTCTTGCACAATCCTGCATGAAACCTCTTTATGGGAATATGCATTTGTTGATACACTGACTGGAACACTTTCTCAAAAAAGGCCTTAAACTTTTATTGTAGCTATACTGACATTACAATTGGAATAATATAGTAGCGCTGTTGGAATAGAGATCCCTCTCATGTGAAGTTTGATTCACTTGGTTTTGCATGTTATTTACCTACCATATTCTGGAAAGTTTTATAATCTTGCATCTTGTTTTGCCAATTCCTCACAGCATGTGGACATTCGGGAGTTTACTATTGTAGGTTTAGGAATATAACATTGTGGAGGGCAATATAAATAACAGATTTTTTATAGGCTGCATATATAACCCTGTAACCTCCAAAAACAATACATTTGTAGGTCTTCCTGAATGTCTGTAACACTGGAAATGGAAATCTTCTGATAACAAGGCTTGTAGCATGTGCTTTAAAAAAGTTGGTTAATAAAGAGGTATCTGAAGAGCCACTTCCTTTGTCTCCATTTTGCCCATGAGACACATAATGAGGAGCACTGGGTAATAAATTCAAGAATGCAACTTGATTATCATTGTTAAAAGTAGCACAGGCTGGTGTTTTTTTGCCTTCTGTTGGTGGTAGGACACTATAGTAAGAGTGAGGATGTCCTCTTGAGTTGCAACTGTCAATACTGTTCGAGACGCGTGATGTTTAAGAAAAGGATTTGCATCATGAGACTTTCGTGTATGGGGGTATTAAAATGTGTTTTTTGTGGTTCAAGTCAGATTGTTGCCAGTGTTTAATCAAGTTCCAGAAGCTGACAAGCAAGAAAGACCTTGATCTAATAATAACAGGTCATTACAGATTGATTTATGTATTTTATTGATTTTGTTTTAAACCTATTCACTGGTATAGTGCAAATACCTATACATAGATTTTATTTTTATCTGAGGAATCCCAAATTATTCAATGTGACCTATAAGGAAACCCAGTCTGGAATCTGCGCTTTCTGGACTATAGGGCTCAACCTCCTCTCAGAGCAGAAGCATTTATGAGTTCCAACGACTTGGGAAGGGGGTTCTGGATTGCAGTTTTATTATTCACAGCTCTTTTCCACGTCAACTCCCATTGCCTCACCTAGCTAAACAGGGGCTTAATTTGTGACAAAAGCTCTGTGCCTGGGGAGTGTCAGCACAGAGGTCTCCATCTTGGTTTTGAAAAACACCAGCCACTCCATTGATTTCAACTCTCTGGTTCATTCGCTTCAATAGGTGTGTTGGAATTTGAAAACATCGTGCAATTACTGCTCTGTTTTGAAGCCTTGTCTGATTAATTATGCCCCCCCAACAAAAAATGAATAATAATACAGGGATGATAAATTGTGTAAATTATCTTCATGGTGATGCAACTAAAATATGGAGGGTGTATTCTCCCAACATTAACTCACACAGCTTCAGTAGGGTCTTTAGACTTGGAGTCAACCGCACTATCACTCTTCTCATTAGGAGAGTGCCGAGATGCTGCATCATTATTGCCTGTATTTAAAAGGGAAACGGGGAGAGCAGGTTAACCCACTGTTGGGACATATGATTTGAATGCTGTTTATACAGGACTGTTCCCCTATGACTGTACAGTGCTTTATTACTTCTAATTTCTGTAATGTTTACCTGCCAGCTGGTTTCAAAACTGGCTTTACAGCCTAAATTAATTTTCAAAGCCTCAAACCTAGTCCAGGGGCCTCATGTACAAAGACTTGCGTTGAATTCATACTAAAACATTGCGTACGGACAAATCTGTAAATGTGCGTACGCACACAAAAAAACAGATGTGTGATTCTCTGCATACGCAGGATCCTACGCATATTCTCTTTGTACATCCCAATTAACGTGAAATTGAGCGCACATGCACGAGCACAACACCCCACCCTGTCTCCTCCCTTAATTAAATACATTTTAATGTATTTAATGAGTCCACTGTGGCAAAAGCAAGCAGCAAGAAAATGGCAAAAGCCAGCAGCAAGAAACGAAACTTTACGGAAAGTGAATTGGAGGTGCTACTATCGGAGGTAGAAACGAGAAAAAATATTTTATTTGGAACTTTGTCCTCCGGAATTAATAACAAAAGGAAAAAAAATGAGTGGGAGAGTTTAGCTGACGCCATCAAAAATCGCACTGTAAATGACCTTAAAAAGAAATGGTCTGATATAAAGGTGGAAGTTAAGCGGACTGCACCGACAAAATGTGGGCAGAACAGGCAGTGGTACAATTGGTCAAAAAATGAACTTTGTCTCTGATTACCATTTATATTGTCGCAATCACATGTTGACGGGCCTGAATGGCTTGTTGGTTGGGCTGCACATACATTGGTCCTGGGTCGGGGTCATCCGGCGGTGCCGCCACCTCACCAAGTGGTATGCCGTGCCTGTGCGCGACATTGTGCAGCACACCACAGGCCAGCACGATGCGGCATACCTTGTCAGGGTGGTATAACAGCATCCCCCCGGTCCTGTCAAGGCAGCGCCACCGACATTTCAGCTGCCCAATCGCCCGCTCTACAACTGACCGAGTGCGAGAATGGGCATCATTGTAGCTGCGCTCTTGGTCAGTTTGTGGGTTGGTGAGGGGGGTTAACAGCCACCTTTTTAGTGGATAACCGCGGTCTCCTGATGGGCAGTTAAATAATTAAATGGCAAAAACAATAATAAAAATAATATTAAATAGAACCATAACTTTAAATGCATCACTCACCAAGAAGCCACCCATCGCGCACCCTGCCAGCTTGGAGCCTCATCCCAACCGTGCTGTTTGTAAGGATGTGTGAATCATGGGTTGACCCAGGCCTTGCCACAATATTTGTTAGGCGCATTTGTGCATCACATATTTTCTGCACATTTATTGAATGGAAATGTTTCCGATTCACATATGCAAATTCTTCTTCAGATGGTGCCTTTATAGCAATGTGTGTGTAGTCGATCGCTCCGATTACATTAGGAAAACCGTCTATCGCTGCAAATTGCACTTTAATGTTTGGCTGGTCAACTGCATCGTATGGGAACCTTATATAACTGGTAGACATGCTCCCGTCTCATACAGCTGGCATTGCATGGCTCAAAGACGACTGGCTTATTCCTGAGCGGTCTGCCAGTTCCCTTTGGAAAGAACCAGTTGCCAGGAAACCAAGTGTTGTCAGCCCCTGTAGGGGAACGGGTATTGCATGGCTCCTCGCTGTCTCTCTTTCCAAATTCGGACCCAACTCAGCACAGAGCTTCAAGAGGATAGCCCTTGGAAATCTGAAACGGCTGATAAGCCAGTCAGCATCATGGGCCAGAAAATCATCATCATCATTGTGGTCCCTAAAAACTCGTTCTCCTCGGATTCTGCCATTAGCAAAGTCCTCTAATAAGGCCAACGCTGCCATTGCCATAGACTAAGGGTTGTATCAATCTGCACATGCTTTTATGTTCTTACTTAATTGCATAATTGATAGAATATTCCCATGAGGCTCGTGTGACAATAGTATTTTAGTTAGTTTATAAATTGCAAATTAATAGCAATGCTTCTCACAGGTGGTGGTGCGATAGACTTGTACAACAATTCATAGTGTAATGTTTGCAACTTCACTTCATTGCTTGTAAGAGTTGCCAACGGACAAAAACCATGAGAAATATACGTACGCCAGACATGAAGTTGGCGTGGAGGAACGCACATTCTTGCGTTCATTTCACTGTTAGTACATACGACCGTGAGCGTGAAAGATGGCGAACGCAAAGTTCTTGTGTGTACGCAGCATTGATACATGAGGCCCCAGGTGTTTTGGTCCAGTAATTTGAATTACCACTGTTTAGATTCATAAAGTATGTTTTACATTGTAAAAGGTGCTGGAGAATATCTAGTGAAAAGTAAATGGTACTTGCTTCTGCGCAAAGTACTGGGGTGCACTGTGGATGTGTTCAGTGACTTAATGTGATAGTTCTGGCCTTCAGTGTGTTCAGCAGCTCTGTGGTACAGCTTTGGTCTTCAGTGTTTTCAATGGCTAATTTTAAGAGTGCTAGGCTGCTACGCTCAATGTGCTGAAAAACTTAGTGTTGCAAAGTGGTGCTGCAGTATTTGCTCAATGTAGAGTACTAGGCTGGAGTGTGTTCAGTAGCTCAGTGTTAGGCTGCAGTGGGTCCATCATGCAGTCAAAGCTTGCAGTAGTTAAGGTAGTTCATTATACCTGAACATTATTGATTAATGTACAATAATGTACAGTTTTGATTACCAAAAACCCAATAAACAGACGAAGTGTGTAAACATGAGCTGTGACCATGCTATGTTTTCTAGTCCAAGTTTTGGGCTCAAAGTGTGTAACTTGGAAAAAATGTACTGTTCACAGGAAATTATTTTTAAGGACTAAGAAAAAAATTGGCCATGAACTCAGATTTCTGGATGTAGTCTAATCTATCAGCCTCTAGGGAATGTCTCTGGCTGTAACGTAGCCCATAGAAGAGGAAATAAAACAATCTTAAATTTCCACAACCACCCTCCCACCCATTTGTTATGGCCGAAGTTATGCGTGATTTGAAATGCCCTACTCCCATGTTACTTAAGGACTTGTTATTCGTTGACCCCCCCCCCATGAACACCTGCCTAACATTCAACTCCTCATAGATTTGAATAATTCTGTATACCCTCACATAATTTATTTTTGCTTGTAGATCCAAAATCCTATAGATTTTACAAGTCTCTCTAAATTATCAATCACTGAATACCTTCAACATATTGGAATTGCGACGAATAAAGCCCAAACGTTTGCTTGATTAAGCCAGAGGTTCCCAAACAGGGGTCCAAGATGGGGCACTGTGGGGTCCATGGCAAAATCTCCGCCCCCCCTTAATAATTTTCATTATTATTTTTTTTTACATAGTTGATCAATTATGAATGAACGTACAAGGCCATCCATCTCATTAGGATTGAGTGGAACTCTTCTTTGAATCTGAACTTGTCAGCTAAGAATGTTCTCAGTTTTTCCTTTTATTAACGTAGTATAATGAGGCAGTTGCTACATTTTTTTGTAGGTGGGGGTCCTCAGCCAGAATCTGGTTAGCAAAGGGGTCCTTGTGTAAAAAAGAAAAGTTTGGGAACCCCTGAGTTAAGTACTTAAAGATATGGATAACATAAACACCAGAAGGCACTGTGGCTCTCCAGGACAAGGGTTGGCCACCCCTGAGCTGGCCGAATAAATGTTTCCCTGAAGAAACTAGGGAGACTGTCCAGACAGCCAAAGCTGTAGAAGTGTTGAATAAACCCAATTTCAAGCTGGGCCTGTCGAGATGTAATTCGTCTTCATTGGCTTTACAGCAGCAGATTGGGGGGAAAAATATATTTTAGATCCAGCTTACAATGTGGTTTGTAGCAGTAAGGTTGATTTATTATAATTTCACTAATTTCCAAAGAGCCCATTGTATTTAGATGGGGACGTAGAGAAGCAGAAAGCATTTTAATCTGCTTAGAGAATTATATTTACAGGAATGCCCCCTGCATCCACTCCACCCCCCTGCTAGTCCTTGCATTAAACATAAGCTGTATATTTTTGAAAATATAAGCTACTGAATATGTCAGCTAATTTTGTGAAAGCCTTGGCTAATTTTGCAGCAGTCTGTTTCAATCTGTGGCTGTGCACTAGTGTAATGTGTTTGCGACTCTATAATGTAATCTTGCAGTATTTATGCAATAATTAGCCTATACAGTACCTTTCCTGAATAATGTAATGTTGTAAGATGGTTAGGCACTTGGTTAAGGAATTTAACCATTAATTATTAGTTGTTTATAGCTGTCCTGTTCATGTGTTTTTTTTAGTTTTTTTTTGCTGTCGTATAAATAACCCATCGCACACAAACAATAACACTACAAGCAAACACCATGCAAACTATTGCAAATCATATATAAACTTCCATAAACTTTGATCTAAGGTTGGATTCAAAAGCAAAATACCAGGCAGTAAGATGCTGAAAGTTGTGAAGAGTCAAGTGGCCTGAGCAGTCCCTTATTTACTCATATAGTGAGTTAGCACCAGATTTTTTTCTTAATAGGGATGGGTTGGTTTTTCCAATAATTATACACTCATCAGTGGCAGCAGTGCAGAGTAGTGGTTAGGTGTTGTGGATTCAATCCCAGGTGGGGGACACTGTTTGTGTACCCTTGAGAACGGTACTTTACCTTTGCAACAATTGTAACTTGCCCTGAATAAGAACATCTGCTAAGAATTATAATTATAATAATCAGTGTTGTTCATATCCAGTCCCTGAGTGCTATAGTTTAGGGATCACAGGCTTGGTCTTTTTAGTGGTGATGCACCTTTGTATCTACTCTGTAATGCCAATTTGTGTGATTTCAGACCTGGTGTTTAACATCCATAAGGATTTACAGAAATGAATTAAAGAAAGTCACCCAGCTTTGCTGCACCGCACTGGGAGATGTCTTTTGGGCATTGGTGAAACACTGGATTAAGGCCTGTGCTGAAAGTGCAGGGTGTGTCCTATGGAATGGATTAAGCTCTCCAGTCCTAACTATGCTGTTGCTTTAGTCAGCTGTTGCAACCCCCTACCCCCCCGCCCGGACCACAATCTGTCAGCATATATATATATATATATGGACATGTATCAAGTTAGTTAATGGTGTCGTCAATAGTAAAAGTTTGAGAACCCCTTATATATATATATATACACTCACCTAAAGGATTATTAGGAACACCATACTAATACTGTGTTTGACCCCCTTTCGCCTTCAGAACTGCCTTAATTCTACGTGGCATTGATTCAACAAGGTGCTGAAAGCATTCTTCAGAAATGTTGGCCCATATTGATAGGATAGCATCTTGCAGTTGATGGAGATTTGTGGGATGCACATCCAGGGCACGAAGCTCCCGTTCCACCACATCCCAAAGATGCTCTATTGGGTTGAGATCTGGTGACTGTGGGGGCCAGTTTAGTACAGTGAACTCATTGTCATGTTCAAGAAACCAATTTGAAATGATTCAACCTTTGTGACATGGTGCATTATCCTGCTGGAAGTAGCCATCAGAGGATGGGTACATGGTGGTCAAAAAGGGATGGACATGGTCAGAAACAATGCTCAGGTAGGCCGTGGCATTTAAACGATGTCCAATTAGCACTAAGGGGCCTAAAGTGTGCCAAGAAAACATCCCCCACACCATTACACCACCACCACCAGCCTGCACAGTGGTAACAAGGCATGATGGATCCATGTTCTCATTCTGTTTACGCCAAATTCTGACTCTACCATCTGAATGTCTCAACAGAAATCGAGACTCATCAGACCAGGCAACATTTTTCCAGTCTTCAACTGTCCAATTTTGGTGAGCTTGTGCAAATTGTAGCCTCTTTTTCCTATTTGTAGTGGAGATGAGTGGTACCCGGTGGGGTCTTCTGCTGTTGTAGCCCATCCGCCTCTAGGTTGTACATGTTGTGGCTTCACAAATGCTTTGCTGCATACCTCGGTTGTAACGAGTGGTTATTTCAGTCAAAGTTGCTCTTCTATCAGCTTGAATCAGTCGGCCCATTCTCCTTTGACCTCTAGCATCAACAAGGCATTTTCGCCCACAGGACTGCCGCATACTGGATGTTTTTCCTTTTTCACACCATTCTTTGTAAACCCTAGAAATGGTTGTGCGTGAAAATCCCAGTAACTGAGCAGATTGTGAAATACTCAGACCGGCCCGTCTGGCACCAACAACCATGCCACGCTCAAAATTGCTTAAATCACCTTTCTCTCCCATTCAGACATTCAGTTTGGAGTTCAGGAGATTGTCTTGACCAGGACCACACCCCTAAATGCATTGAAGCAACTGCCATGTGATTGGTTGATTAGATAATTGCATTAATGAGAAATTGAACAGGTGTTCCTAATAATCCTTTAGGTGAGTGTATATATATATATATATATATATATATATATATATATAGCAATGGCAAGAATGCATTCTTCTCATTAAGGTGGGGCGACTTAGGTCTGTGGGAATTCCAAAACAATTCCAAAACAAAAAGAATTGCAGTATAACAAAATAATCCATTAATGCTGACCACTATGAATACTAATGATAATTTGGATAATATGTAGAACAGGGGGGAGTTACTCTACTAGAGTCTCCCATAGTCATGTCTTACAGTAAAACAGAGCAGTTTGTACAGAGTTTCTACTCATCTTTTCTTTTTTTCCCTGCCTTGTCTTTGGCTGCTTATGTTGGAATACAGAGAAGGCTATGCACTATAGCCATAACGTCACAGAGAAGAGTCCTTCAGTTCTTGGCAGACAGAGACATGGGTTTGGTTTTTGTTGAATATCCTGGTATTGTTTTCTTGGGAGCCTCCATCACTGAGTGGAGTGAAAGGTCATGGGTGTGTTCATTTTACTGTAAAAAAATGTTTTCCGTTTGCTTTTTAAATTTTTATTTGTAAATTATGGTTTTGTTATTAATGGTAAAAAATAATATTTACATCCATTTGAAATGGAGGAAGCCACATTATGAATAGCTGATTATATATTTTTTATTATTGTTGTTAATAATAACAATAATAATAATAATAATATTATTATTATTATTATTATTATTATTATTATTATTATTATTATTTTTCTTCTTAGAAGATGCCCTTGTCCAGGGCAAAACACAAGAGCAATACAAAGTGCAATAATAATAATAATAACACTATGTAACACAGTTTTTGTTCCTGTTAGTAAGTGTTATTTTCTAATTGCTTATGAATCAAAAGTATAGAAAATGGTTACTATACAAACTTTGCTTTTGTGACCAGGACAGTGATATTTAGAAATTTACCTATTTCCAATGAGAAAATGGGCGAATTTGTGTCTTTTCGTTAAGATATAATCAGAAAAAAACAACATGAATCCAAATTAACATGTATTTATTTTAAAGTAATACAAAAATTACTACAAAAGAATTAGAAGTGAGTAGTTATCCTTCGAGTTGAGAAACTGCCCAGAGGGGGAGGGGCTATTCAGTTACTCAGGGGAACTCTGTGAACATAAGTGTATCAAAGCTGCCTACCGGCAGACCCCCTCTTCCGTCTGCTATAATTAGTGGGGGGGACACCCCCATTCCTCCTCTTTTGCAGTTCACGACTGGGACTCGATCCACGGATTTGTGAGCATTAAAGACAATTTACATATAGACATTCATTGTCTTATTAAATTGTATTGCTGTGTCTAACCCCCCTTTATCTGCAGGGTTTCAGGATCTTCAGCCTGGTTTGCCTCGGTGCGTCCGCGTCTCAGCGCCGCTCCACTGCAAGTCCAGAAGTCTGAGTACATCTCCGCTGTATCCATGTGATCTTAAAATCGACCTTGACTTTGCAAAGTGTGCTCCGCTACCTGTGGACCCCAGCACTTGTGCATTTCGGTATGCCTTGGTTTGTTCGAGCCCGGCACAGTTTCTCTGTGCGTGTGGGTCCAGCGCAGCTGGTGTCGTCAGAGGCTGCAGTGCCTACACTCTGGGCCAACCATAACTGCCCCTGAGTTGCTGGTGACACATCTAGGTTGCACAGTGCCTGTTACACAGCCACAGGTGCTTGCGCCGGCCGGCGTTTCATTGTCACCTGCCTGCTTGCTTCCACCATGCTGCTTCTCTGTTAATAGAGAGAAGTACATTTTTGTTGTTTTACACCAGTGTCTGGTTATTTACTCTCTATTGACCTGGTTGCATATACAGAATATATACTATTATTATTTTTGACTTACCAATAGTGTGTTTATAAGTGTATATCCATCTATTGTGTATATAATATCTTTTGAGCAGCCCCCCACCCCTGCTATGATGGAGTGCGGCACCGCAACCACCCCACGCCTGTGCACCTCCTGCGCCACTACTATGCCCAGCGCTGACACTCATGAGCACTGCATGGCCTGCTTAGGTCCTGAGCACGCCACCAGAGCCCTGGAGGAGGCGCAGTTTTGCCCTATCTGCATGCAGTTTGGTATTGAACCCCTGCGTGACAGACTGCCCAGAGCATCTGTCCAGAGGTCGCTTACAGCCTCTCAGGTCAGTGCCTCTCAGGCCTCAGGCTCGGTGCCACTGCTCCGGCTCTCACCCAGCCGGTCCCCGATCTCAACTACTGCCATTCCTTCCGCACAGCCGCCCCCCCTATCAGGTGACAACGACGCTCCGCCCGGCCTCAGAGCCACCACGCTGATGTCTGATCGCTCAATGACCGCCTCGACCAGCTGTGGGACGTCCTGCAGCTTCAAATGGCGCCACAGCAGGCTCAGACCGTGGCTCCTCAAACCTCTGAGCCAGCTTCGGCCTCTGGGCACAGGGAGCCACCACCACTGATGGCACCCCTCCTCACTGAAGGGAGCATGGCGGCCTCATGGGCAGAAGACAGCTTGTCCTACCTGGTCTCCGACTCGGAGGACCTGGATGAGGACATGCGGAGCCAGGAGGAGGACAGACCCTAACCGACCCCATCCTCCGCTGAAGCTGAGGTGGTCCCCCTACCACCGCCACCGCCGGACTTTATTGATATACCCAGCGTGCAGCCCAGCACCTGCAGGTCCCATGGCCAGAGGACCCGTCGCTTTTTGAATGCCGGGCCCCTTCCCACTGGCCCCCAAGAGAGATTCCCATGCTGCCTGATTTCTTCACAGAGTTGCAGGCCACGTGGAACAGGCCGGCTTCGTCTCCCGCCCCAAGTCCAAGGCGCTCAGGAAGCTGGTCTCCTGTCCTTTCCCTTGGTGAATTCAACCATCGCCACCCTAGTGTCACTCCTGCCGGTGTCGGCTGAACCCCAGGACCTCGCCTGCCCTAACAGGCAGTGCAGGGTTACAGAGCGCCTTCTCCTAAAAGCCTATGCAGCCAGGGCCCAGGTGGCATGAATACTGCCAGCCTGTTTGCTCTCTGCATGGCTAGCTTGATAGAGACCCTTGGCCCTGAGTCTGCGGGCCCCCTCAGAGAACTGGCAGCTACGGGTGACCTCCTGGTGGACACGCCTATTTCACCCGGGTTCACATTTAGCCCTGTGGTCGAGGCCATGCTCACCCGCTTACTGCGAGCGAGGGAACGGTCTCCCAGCTGGCTCGGGTCTACCCACAACACAGACCTCGATTGCCCCGCCCGCAGCCACTGCCCCCGCCCCCACCCCCACCCCAGGCTCTTTCCGCCCTGGCAGGCGCAACCGAGGTCGTGCCATCACAGCCCGTGCCCGGCTGGCCGTGCAGGCACCACTTCTGCCTCCGCCCTAGCCACGCCCTGGATGGTTTCAAGCAGTCTCTGGCCGACCAATACACCTCACAGCAACTCTCAAATTGGCAGAAATGCACCCACGACTCTTGGGTGCTCCAAACTGTTACAGTCGGTTACTCCCTGCAATTCCACGCCTGGCCTCCCACCTTCCGGGGCGTGACGCGCACACGCGTGAAGGACAGCTTGCAGGATGCTGCACTTTGTACAGAGATCTTGGCCCTGCTCAAGAAGCACGCCATCCGGAAAGTGCCCCCTCTGGCGTGGCACAAGGGTTTCTACTCTCCATATTTTCTGGTGCCCAAGAAAGATGGTGGTCTCCGCCCCATCTTAGATGCCACTCGAAGGTCTTGCCTGCCATTCGGCCAGGGGAGTGGTTCATCACGGTCGACTTGAAAGACGATTACTTTCATGTCCCGATCGCACAGCACCACAGGAAGTTTCTACACTTTGACTATGCTGTCCTCCCCTTCGGCCTGTCGCTAGCCCCTCGCACTTTCAGCAAGTGCATGGACACCGCCCTGGCCCCCCTGCGGTTTCAGGGAGTCCGCATCCTGAATTACTTAGATGACTGGCTGGTGTGTGCACAATCCAGGGAGCAGGTTCTAGCCCACACAACCCTGGTCCTCGACCACCTCCGTGGTGGTTGCTGGTCCTCCTGGTGGCTGCGTCTCAAGCCCTGACCCTGGGCCTCCTGCAGTTGAGGCCCCTGCAGTGGTGGTTTGCTTCTCTTCACGTGCATCCATGACGCGTTCGAGTGTGTGTCACTCCAGCGTGTTGGAAGGTGCTCCATTGGTGGCGAAGCCCTTCGAATTTGACCCTCGGTGTGCCCCTCGGGCAGGTTTGCCACCGAGAGGTTGTGAAAATGGACGCCTCAGACCACGGCTGGGGTGCTGTCTACGTTGGTCGTTGAGTCAAGGGTGTGGGGTGTGGGGTGAAGCTCACTGAGCCCTCCACGTCAATGTGCTTGAACTCTGGGCCATCTCCCTGGCGGCTCCCCCTCTCGGCGAACCAGCTGTTGCAGGCCCAGGGCATGCTGTGGCATCTGAACCCAGGCCTCCTGCAGCTCTCGGAGGCAGTGGTGGCTACCATCCAATCTGCGAGGGCTCCCTCTATGAGGTTGCAGTACTCGTACCGCTGGCAGGCCTTCCTCTCCTGGTGCCTGGAGAGAGCTCATGACCCAGTCACCTGTCCGCATGTCCACATTGACGGTGAAATCACCTGGAGCACATTTCCTGGTGTCTCAGTTCCTGAAGGGCACACGTCGGCTCTGGCCTCCACGTTTTTCTTTTCTACCAGCATGGCGTCTGGATGTAGTGCTGGAGGCACTTTCCAAGGCACCCTTTGAGCCACTTCACTCAGATGAGTTGAGGCTGGTCTCGATGAAATCGGCATTTCTGCTGGCCATCACGTCTGTGAAACGCATAGGTGAGCTGCGGTGCACCCATCTTGAACTCTCTTCGCTGGCAACGGGTCCAGGGTCACACTCCAGCCTAACCCTGCTTTCCTCTCTAAGATCCTCTCCCCCTTCCATGTCAACTCGCCGGTGGAGTTGATGGCCTTCCATCCTCTGCCTTTCTCATCCAAAGAGGACAGGTGACTGCACCTGCTTTGCTGTACCTGCGGTTAGGGCTTTGTGGTGCTACATGGATTGCACTAGGGGGAGCCGCGCTACGGATCAACTCTTTGTGTCTTACGCGACACGGACGCTGGGAAAGGCTGTCTCTAAACAACAGCTGTCCCACTGGATTGAGGACACGATCGCTATGGCCTACGAGTCAGCACGTGCCCGAACACCTGGTGGCATGCTCCATTCGAGGTGTGGCAGCTTCGTGGGCCCTCTTTCAAGGTGCCTCGCTTCCCGATATCTGTGCTGCGGTGAGCTGGGCTTCACTGCACACCTTCATTCGCTTCTACAGACTGGATGTGACAGGCCCAGCTTCCTCCATAGGACATCCGGTGTTGGCTTTGGTCAAGCCTCAGTAGCCTTGTTGGCTCTGGCCCTGGCCTCCCGTCTAGTGTCGGTGGTTGAGCCCTGCTCCCCCTTCTAGTTTTCTGTCCGTCTGTGCCCCCCTGGTCATGCACATCCTCGCAGGCTGTGGCCTCAGATGTGCCCTTCTACCTTCTTCAACGGTAGGGTTCAGCCCCCAGCCTCTCCCCTAACTGATAGGTTGCGAATGCAACCCCGGTTATCCGAGAAAGTGAAACCGCCCAGAGCTGGGTTGTCGTGCAGAAGTCTAGCTCCGGCAAAACAGGAGGAATGGGGGTGTGAAGTCACCCCAAAACTTTGCTTTATGAGGGGGCCTCCCATGAAGCAATTTGTCTTGAATTTGTTGACCAAACTTGGTGAATATTAAGAATTGTAAAATTACAAGATTAATAAATCAAATTAAACCTTATATGATGAATTTGCTGGGTATTTAAAAGCACTATTTTGTATTTGAAAATATAGATTTCACAAGTTTCCGGAGCTAGCGTCAGAATGATGGTCACACGGATAGATGCAACAGAACAACAAAAATTTAGAAAAACTGTTGATGACCATAGTAAATCAAAACATTTTAGATTCTTCAAAAATGTTATGTTCTATCAATTATTATAATCTACAAATTGGTTTTGTCATGTGCTTAAAATGAACAGTGCCCTTGAAAAGCCTATTAGCACATGGCTTGAAAGCAGAATAAGTATTTAATTTGTTCTACCAACAATAATAAACATGGTCTAAGTGTTTTATTTATTATAAAGATATTACAAGTTTACATTAACATTATAAAAATGATTGAGGTTAATTTTCCATGGACCACTGTTGTTCTTAATAAACCCACTAAGCTCAGAACCCATTGTACCTCAAATTAAAAAAGCCTTAAATGAATTAATATTACATCCTTTTCATTCATGAACTTAACTACTTACCTTATTTTCATTTATGGGGACAAAATGGGTAGGCAGAGAAAAAAATGATAGGGACTGCAATAACATGATGGAAGCTTGTTACGAATTTCATGCAGATCATGGATGGTCAAGTTAGAATAAGAATAAGTTAGTATTCTTACAGTAGAGTATTATGAGAATCTGTTATTGCCAAAGATCTCTGATATGGGACAGTCAAGAGTTTACATTTTTGATCATCATGCCTCAGATATTTACCTGGCACTTGCGACCAAGGCCAGAGAAAATGGGGTCGTGCTTCTCAGGCTCCCATCTCACCTCACCCACATCCACAAGTCAAAAGTAGGGATACGAAAATTCTGGGCTGATATCCGATATTCATATAATAAGATTGGACGATACTGATAACAATATTTTCCTATTATTTATTGACCTATAGATAGGGATGGGGATCGTTAATTTTTATTGATATTGATACCATTTTTGAGATTGCTTAACAATCTTTATCGATACCACTATCGATACTTTTCTATCATTTGGTGGAAAGATGAGACAACGATAAATTCTTAACAGAACTGTTATTGTTATTATTGCAAAAACGTTGAGTCTTTCATTTCTGATTTCAACATAACTATGAGAACAGTAAACTAATATATCAGCAGCAAAATGTCCAACACGTTTTTTCCAACAACAAATAAAATAAATAATATACATAAATAAAATAAATATTACACAACAAAAAGAAAAACGAATCGACAGCACTTCTTGACAGCTCTTCACACACTGTGCTCGTAAATAATTTTTCCGGTTCGTGCACGTATCTAATTTTAGGGGCATATGAGAAATAATGAAATAGTTGCACTGTAGATCCCTGAACTGGCTTATTATTGTCAATGATGGAGACTTGCTACGAAGTTGGGGTGTGTTTACCATGCATACCTTGGGTGGAGGTGGATGACTGTCCTGCAATGGCAGCGGAGTTGGCACTGTTGCAACCCGAACACAGTCGAAGGTTCTGCATTTTCCCTTTAACTGATGCACAACGTTCAGATGCTTAATCATTGCTGTAGTGTTGCCCTCCTGCAAGAAATTACCTGTGAACATAAATTACATGTCGCTTCCTCCTTATCTTTGGCTTTATTAAAATGTAGCCAAGTCTTTGACGGCTTAGTACGTTCAGCCATCCTAGCAAGCAACGAAATGAGAATTAAGCGAATTAGGGCGTGACGCAATTAAATTCTTCTTCGTTTAGTTTAAAGGTGGTTGGCAGGCAATTCAGTTGACTTTAGTAATTTTATTAGACAATCAATGTACATGCAAATCAATTTATAACTTTTTTGAAATGCGTTTTTCTGGATTTTTTTGTTGTTATTCTGTCTCTCACTGTTAAAATACACCTACCATTAAAATTATAGACTGATCATTTCTTCGTCAGTGGGCAAACGTACAAAATCAGCAGGGGATCAAATACTTTTTTCCCTCACTGTATGTGCACCAGTGATTTGATTTAAATGACATGACTCTTGTCTCTTGAGACATAACTTAACATTACATTATATTACCCACTAGTCTCGATAGCAGTATCGATAAGCTCGGACCTTATTGATCTTCGGGTTTTGAGAAATTTGGAACCGGGTCCTTAATAGAACCAGGTCTTGATCCCCATCCCTACCTATAGAACGAGAGCGGTGGGGGGGGAACGTGCGTCATTCATATTAAAGGTACAAGAGTTCAAATCGTATTCTTAGTTATGCGCAATAAAAGCAGCACCATCAGTCACCATCACCATCACTATCAGTCAGAATTATCGGCCATTTTAAAGCAATCGGCCGATAGCCGATATAGTAATTTTTTGCCATTTTGTCCCGATACTGATCGGTGTATCTCTAGTCAAAAAGTAATGCAGGAAAGAACTGTGTATTTACAAGTTGCCACAAACAGACACAGGACAGTACAAGTTAGAGGCAGCCATCTTGTTGTTTTCCTAGTTTCAGACCTTAGCATTACTCATTTTGTTTTCACTTTGCCTTAATTGAAGTCAATTCAGTTCAGCTGCTTAGTTGGTGAAAGTAAATAGGTTGTAGAAAGGTAATTTAGTCGAGGACATGCAGGAATTCTGTTCCAGGAGAAGCCAGGTGGGGTCAGTTAGGTCTGAATTGGAGGCAGGTAGACAAAAGCTACTTAAAGCAGCTGTTGCTGTTTCTCGGTCACAAAAAGTTAAGCAGTTGATCAGGGAACAGGAACCAAGAGATTGAAAAAAATGTAACATTAAGAAGCATGTGGCCACTACAGTGTCAGGTTTGCAGAATGATTGCCTTTCTGGATGAACTCATCCAGGAAGATTTCATTTGTGAATGTTGTCGGCATGTTGAAGTCCTAGAGATCAAGTCCGTGATCTTCAGGCTCGGCTTGTTGATCTGTCCTGTATTAGTAATATGGAAGAATTAGTCAATCAGCCCATGAGAGAGATGGTGTGCACGACAAAACCTAGGAGAGTTGAGACCTTAGAGCAGGACAACGTAGAGAACTGCTGTGTTACAGTAGGTTGAAACCGCAGAAAAGTGTGAGCACAACCATTAGAGACATCCCAAGAGCTAGAAATGTTCCAACTGCTGGACACCGAATTGGACAGTGACAGCTCAGAGGGTGATGGGCGGGCAGTTGAGCACCAGAGCACCATGGTGCCAACTACCCCCCAGAACAGGGATGTAGTTATAGTAGGAGACTAGAGGCGTAGATCACACAGTGTGTTCTAGTGATAAGGAGACACGCATGGTATCTTGCCTGCCTGGTGCTCAGGTTGCAGATCTCCCTATACTAGTAGATGGGCTACTGGCCAAAGCCGGGGGGAATCCACTGGTCATGGTCCACATTGGAACCAATGACATAGGAAAAGGTAGAGCAGAGGTTCTGCAAGACAAATTTAGTTAGGAAAGAAACTAAAGAGCAGAACCTCCACGGTAGTTTTCTCCTACATACTTCCGGTACCACGTGCATGGCCAGGGAGACAGGCAGAGATTGGAAAGGTTAACATGTGGTTAAAATCTTGGTGTAGGGAAGAGGGTTTTAGATTTATGGAGCATTGGTCTTTCTTCTGGGATAGATGGGACCTGTACAAACTGGATAAGGAGTAGTATAAGGAACAAGATGTTAGACCTAGAAGCCACAGTGCTGGCCTGTGACTATAATGTTGTAGGAGTGACAGAAACATGGCTTACAGAGAATGACGGGGATGAATACAAGTTGAAAGGATACACACAGTTTAGGAGGGACAGGCAAAAAATTGAAGAAGTGGTGGGGTAGCATTATATGTCAAAAATGACATTGAGGCAGAAGAACTCAAATTAGATCCTAGTAACGAAACAGAATCTTTGTGGGTTAAACTTTTGAACAAAAGATCCGGACTATTAGTGGTAGGAGTGTGTTACAGACCACCCAGCTCAGATATTCAGAAACATGTTGCATTGTACAATGTAATCAGGACTGTATGTAGCAAGGATGTCACTGTTATAATGGGGGATTTAAATTTCCCAAACATAGACTGGGAAAGTACAGTTGGGACTACAGAAGCAGAAATAGATATGGTTGAGATGGTAAATGACTGCTTTCTAACTCAATTTGTCAGGGATCCAACCAGAAAGAGAGCATGCATTGACTTGATTTTTTCAAATGACCAAGATAGAGTCAGAGGGACACTAGTTGGAGAACCAATAGCAAACTGTGATCACAGTATGGTTAGCTTTGAGGCATACTTTCAGAAAACAAGGACCAAGTTTAAAACAGCGGTCTACAATTTTAGAAATGCAAACCTTGAAGGTATGAGGCGGCACAGAGTTAGACTGGAGCACACTGGATTCAGATTCAGTTGAAAATGGATGGTTATATTTTAAGAATATACTACTTGAGGCTCAGGAGAAATCTGATCCAAAACTTAGCGAATTGAGGACCAAAAAAACATTGACCAAAATGGTTTAATAGAAGTATGCGAGAAAGAAAATGTTGTATAGCGCATACAAAAGCGATAGAGATGAAACAATACAAAGAATATGTTGAACTGCAAAGAGATCTTAAGAAAGGAATTAGGAAAGCAAAGAGGGAAATAGAAAGAAACATAGGTCTTGGAGCTAAAACTAATGCCAAGAGCCTTTTTCAATACTACAATATCAAAGAGGTCAATAAAGGAGGAAGTGAAACAGCTAAAGGGCTAAAATGGAAGTATCTTGGCAAATGTTCTCAATGAGTATTTGACAGAGGTTTTTACAAAAGATAAAACAGTTAACATGCCACAGGTTAACAACCAGTCCAGTCAAATCCTAACAGAGATCAGGATAAATGAGGAGGAGGTACTACAGGGACTAGCAGAATTCAAAACAAACAAATCACCTGGGCCAGATGGTATATTTCCATCAGTACTTAAAGAAATGAGCAAAATTATTAATAGGCCGCTAACTCAAATATTCCAAATGACACTTAGAACAGGGGATGTGTCAACTGACTGGAAGACGGCAAATGTCATACCAATCCACAAGAAAGGGGACAGAACTGAGACAGGAAATTACAGACCAATCAGTCTCACCTGCATTACTTGTAAAATGTTGGAAAAAATGATTAGACAGAAAATAGAGGAGCATCTTAATGAAAACCATAGTCTTGGAGATAGTCAACATGAAGAGGCAGATCATGTCTTACTAATTTATTACAGTTCTTTGAACATGCAACTGCAGCTGTAGATCACATGAAAGCATATGATATGATATAATTTTCAAAAAGCTTTTGATAAGGTTTCACACCAAAAGACTGATTCTCAAATTGGAAGCTGTAGCCATTCAGGGTAATAAGAACATAAGAAAGTTTACAAACGAGAGGAGGCCATTCAACCCATCGTGCTTGTTTGGTGTCCATTAATAACTAAGTGATCCAAGGATTATGTCCAGTCTATTTTTAAATGTTCCCAAATTGTTGGTTTCAACCACATTGCTAGGGAGTTTGTTCCAGTTTATAACAAGTATCTGTGTTAAGAAGTATCTCCTATTTTCCATTTTGAATGCCAATTTTCAGTTGTGTCCCTGGGTCTGTGTGTACTTGCAGATCTGGAAAAGCTCCTCTGGTTTGATGTGGTTCATGCCTTTCATGATTTTGAAGATGTGAATCACCACATACTCTCCTCTGTTCCAGGGTGAAAAGGTTCAATTCCCTCAGTCTCTGTGTAGGACATTCCCTTCAGACCTGGAATAAGTCTGGTTGCTCTCCTCTGAACTGCCTCTAGAGCAGCAATATCTTTCTTGAAGTGTGGTGCCCAGAACTGTACACAGTATTCCAGATGAGCTCTAACTAGTGCATTGTACAGTCTCAACTTGACTTCCCTTGTTTTAAATTCTACACTTTTGACAATATACCCTAGCATTTTGTTTGCCTTTTTTATTGCTTCCCCACATTGTTTGGATGAAGAAAGTGAGGAGTCCACATAGACTCCTAGGTCTTTCTCATGCATTACTTCATCTAGTTCTATTCCTCCCATAGTGTAATTATAGTGGATATTTTTGTTACCTGCATGTAATACCATGCACTTGTCCACATTGAATTTCATCTGCCAGGTGTCAGCCCACAACTGAATATCATCTATGCCCTTTGAATAACTTCATTATAGTGTCCATTAATAACTAAGTGATCCAAGGATCCTATCCAGTCTATTTCTGAATGTTCCCAATTTGTCAATTTCAACCACATCTTGTTTGTTTTCTAAGATACTTCAGGCCACGCAGGCAAGATACCATGTGTGTCTCCTTATTTATTTTTTATTTAAGCTGTTTCACTCTCTCCTTTAATGACCTCTTGCTGTTATAGTATTGAAACAAGTTATTTGCATTAGTTTTAGCTGCAAGAGCTGTTTCTTTCTATTTCCCTTTGTTTTTTCTGATCCCTCTCTTAACATCTCTTTAAGGTTCTATATATTCTTTGTATTTTGTTCAGTCTCCATCCCTTTTGTATGTGCTATACAACATTTTCTTTCTCTTTTTTTTTTCTCCTGAGCCTCTAGCAGTATAGCCTATTCTTGAAATATAACCCTCCATTTTCGACTGAATGTGTATCCAGTGTGCCCCAGTCTAACTCTTCTAAGTGCCGCCTCATACCTGCAATGTTTGCTTTTCTAAAATTGTAGATCATTGTTTTAGACTTGGTCCTTGGTTTTTGAAAGTATGCTTCAAAGCTAACCATACTGTGATCACAGTTTGCTATTGGTTCTCTAACTAATGCCATTCTGACTATCTTGGTCATTTGAAAATATCAGATCAATGCATGCAGTTTCTGTGGTTGGTTCCCTGACAAATTGAATTAGAAAGCAGTCATTTGCCATCTCAACCATTTCTATTTTTCCCAACTGGGCTTTCCCAGTGTATGTTTGGAAAATTGAAATAATAATCGGTAGAGTTGTGTACAATGTTGTTGTTTTTTGTTGACCAAATTGTACTGTTGTTCCAGTTAAGCCCAGTGTGCTCTTTTAAGCCCACTTACATATACTGTGTATGTAAAATGTATATTACCACAGACATGGGGCAGGATTAAATCAAAACTTTGACCCACCTGCTAATAGAAAACTACAGAACTGTACTCAGTTGTGGCTTCATTTTTTGTAAGATGACAATTTCTTCTAATAATAAATGTAAGCACTATGATGTACAGGTTAATAGTTTGCTATTAGTGGGTGGGTCAAAGTTTTGATTTAATCCGGCCCATGAGCTCTCCAAGGATAATCTTTTTTTTTATATATAACTTTGGTTTTATTGACAAGCATCACAATCAGTACATCAGTACAAATGCTTTACAATTATGATACAGCATACAGAACATGCACCATTTCATAGTTCTGATAAGTTTGTTTGAAGTATGTTAATTGCACTTCTAAAACTGGTAGCATCCAAGCAGGGAATATTCAATTAGGTTATTATTGTATCAGATTCTTTAGTTTCAGCATGATTTTACTTAATTAATTCTGCGGAATATTGTAAAAATTGTGAACATACCTCAATATATTTTTCTTTGTTTATTTTATAATGTAGCTGTGATTTTTTTTCCATATCGGCTAATTCACCACTCAATCCCAACCACAATGCTGTAGAGGGCACTCGGTCAGCATTTCCAGCATTTTGTTATGCATTTTCTAGCTGCCGCCAATAAGTACCCCATACATTTATTAGTGTCTAAGGTATTAGGAAGGTTAAGTCCAAGAAGAAAATATAAGGGGTAAAGAGGAATAGTAATTTGAATTATGTTATGTATTATTTGTTGGGTTTGAGTCCAGAATGTCTGTATCTTTCGGAAGTCCCACAACATATGACACAGTGTGCCCACCTGTCCACATTGTCTCCAACATAAAGAGGGTATTTCTTTATTCATTTTAGTAATTTTGTAAGGAGTTAGAAAAAAAACCTATTAATTAATTTAAACTGAAACTCTCTAGTTCTGTTACAGGTAGTGGCTGAGTGGGTTATTGTCCACACATTCTCCCAAATCCCTTCTAGTATTGACCTCTGCAAGTCAGCTATCCAGTCTGCCCTAAAGTAAATTAGAAGTCTTTTTTTAGGTGATAGAAAGGTTAAATTATCTCATCAATAGGAGTCATTTGCTCCCTCATTTTCTGTATTAACCAATTTGTAGTCATACAATGCCTAATCTGTACATATGCAAAACAAATTGCTTTAAATCCCTGAGATGGGCTGGAAGAGAGACTGGATTATGGAATATAGGTGAATGTCTGGAGAGACCCCCACAGAATTTATATTGATGCTCAACACCTTGCCAAATTCTAAGGGTATGCATTATAATTGGGTTATCTTTGATGCTGTCTGTTGATTGTGGATGGTTTATAAATGGTAAGTAATTTGATGGTATTGATTTACAATATTCTTTTTGAATTTAAATTTCTGTGTGAATGGAATTGTACAATTCTTGATTTGGCCATTCGTTGTCTGGGGTATAAGAAAAAAGTCAATACGTGTCTAGCTATTATGAGGTTTAGAGTAAAAGGTAAAGTGTTTAGTTGTAGGGTGTTGGTATCGCCAGACATCCATATATCCTTGTTCTTTACAATGAAAATGGATGGCCTTGGACATTTTAGATTGTGAGGCGTTTGATAGGATTTGTCTAAACAAAGTACAGTTAAAGTCCCCAGCAATTATTGTACATTATTGTAAACTGTTCCAATTAATTGGGGGGAATCCTCATTTGGAGCATATAAATTAACCAAGGTGAGGTTTGTTCCCAGTAAGGAGCCATGTATTAAAAGGGACCTACCTTCTGAATCTGTAGTTTTATCTCTAAAAGTATACAAACTCCATTCTGTTTGCAGTATGGGTGTGAGGAGTAATAAACCTGGCCCACCCAATCACGTCTAAGTTTCATATGTTTGTTATCTGAGAGCCGAGTCTCCTGGAGGAGGGCTATATCACAATTCATATGTTTAAGCTGCGTTATAATCTTTTTTGGTGTTTGATAGGATGATTAATCCCTTTTAAATTGTATTTTATTATTTTAACAGGTACCGTGTTATTGTTAGAAAAAAAAAATAGCTGTATTAAAAAAAAGTGTCTGATTAGTACCTAAACTTGCTATTTTTAAACTTGAACCTACATTCGAACCCACATATAGGACTGCTTGTTGGTTGCTTTTTTCAGAAAATCTAATTTGAAAAAAATGAAAAAAGAACAATACAATAAACAATACTAAAGTAACTGAGAAGATCTCCATTTTACAACTAAGAGATCTGCCCCAAACAGTATAGAAAATAAAGGACACTTGAGCCTGACAATCCCTGATCCCTGGGATTTATTATCCAAGATCACATAGCTTGATGGAAATGTGTCAATTTTGGGTGAGGCAGTCATCATAAGACCTAGTTATTGGGCATTTGTGAATATTCTAGGATGTTCCTATTTGTATTAACATTAATCCTAAAACTAATTCCTGTTATTTATTTATTTTTTTAAATTTTTATTATTATTTTTTTTTCATATTAATATAACATCATTGTCTAATTATTATCATTATAATAATTATTTGAGTATTAAGTGGTTCCTGCCTACAATATAGATGAGGCATATTCTGAGAACTGGAAAGTAACACTGTAGTGATATGAAGTAGTTCAGGTGGCAGGATGGTATTTAAACCAACTATTTCATAAAAAATAATAATAACAGGACACACAAAAAAGATGTGCCCTGACCCGTATAACTCCAGATACAGACCTTACGACATCTGTAGGGAAGGAAGGTCATGGTCAAAGGGAATGAACAGCCAGCGTACACAAGATAGTTTAGCTGTAAATGGGATTTATTTTCCATCCAGCAGTGTGGATACATGAGAAGCTTCTGGTATAATTCTAGTGTCTCTATGTTAGAAAACATCTGAGCTTTTGCATAGGCTGTTATCCATTAGAAACCTATCTATATATAGCAGTGACAGCAATCTAATCATTTTAAATGAAATAATGCTCGATTGTCAACTGTATTCGTGCTACAGGGCAGGATCTTAATTGTCCTCACGTTTTGACAGGGTGCTGTGATGTACTGTTTCTCATCTAGCGCCATACATTAAAGAATAGTAAATGATGTCCCTGTGCTCTCCCCCAGAGCTCTGTAAATCAGTGTAAATGCAGTTTACAGCATTTACGCTGCAATCTCTTACAAGAATCTGCTGTAAGATGTTAAAAAAAGAAACACCTAATTTATAGACTATGGGGAAATGAGAAAAATGTGCAAGCCAAAGCAGGAGCTCCATCTAAGACCCTTCAGGTATGAATTTCCTTATATTTTCCTTTTTTGAGTCCTTGGAGGCACTGAGGCTTAATTACTGGTAGACTTGCACTGCACAATAATTACTGGAATAAATCACTTACCTTTTATAGTAATATAATTATCTAGAATTCCTCCTTGTTAATTATACCACATGGTCTGGTTGCATGGAGATAAAAGTAGATCATTCTGGTCTAAGTAGCCAGACTGGACTTATTACTCTGTCTGGACAAAGTTAAAAGCTTAAAGTTACATGCTTTTTGCGGGTGTGTGCGTGCACATGCTGGCTGGTTTGTTTTTAATTTTTAGAAATACATTTTTTTTTTTTTTCTCTCCTAACTTGGAATTGACATTGTATACTACTACTATTTCTACTACTACTACTACTACTACTACTACTACTACTACTACTAATAATAATAATATTTCTTAACAGACATCCTTATCCAGGGATGTACTCATTACAGTACATTACATGATTGCTACATTCAAATTACCCATTTGTACAGGTGTACAGGCTAAAGTAACTTGCTCAAGGGTTCAACAGACTGTCCCCCATCAGGGACTGAATCTAGAGCCCTAACTACTACTTTTTTGTAAGTCGCCCTGGACAAGGGCATCTGCTAATAAATAAATAATTAAATAAATAATAATTCACACCGCTGTCAGCTGAGGAAACCCTGGCTGACTGGAGCCCACGCAACACCAGGAGCACTTGGACAATTGCCTGCCACCCTTCCCAGGGAATCCTAGTCACAGTCAGTCAGCTATAACAGCCCAAATTGGATCCAGCACTGCCTAAATATAGGGCTCTACCCGCACTTGGAGGCTTTTACTCATTGACCCGCTAAGGCAGTGGTTCCCAAACTTGGGGTGGCGCAGGTAAAGAGCTGAACGGTTAGAAAGTCAAGACGAGATGCATGAAATCCACAAGGGGATCCGATAGCTGGTCTGCCACTGAAATTGCATTGGATAAACTGATTCCTTTTGTTTAGACCTACCTTTGTGAAATGACTTTTCCCACACTTACATACATTAAAAATAAACTACGGTCACGACTCACAAGAGTGGAAATCGGTTCTGGGTTATTGGATCATGCCATATCCAGTAATGGCCAATCAGAATATAGGATTGAAGCGCACTGTCTGTGGGCCACTTTTCAGACTGGTTTCAGACACAGCTGTTTATGTGAGGTACAATTACAATAAAATAAATACATACAAATAACTTGCAGTTCCAAAATGCCAGGAATCTGTGCTGCAATATTTTGGAAAAGCATTAACAAAAGATAAAATGTCAGTAACATAAAAATGTAATCGATGACTGTGGGGTTGATAGTGTGACTGTTAACCTTCTTCTTGGGAGGCTTCTGTGTCTGGTGTTTGAACGATACATCTAGTCACTGATCTACACCCCTGAAGGCAAACCTCTGTGCCCTTGGCAGCCTGTGTTTTTATAAGTGTATCCTGGTTGTTGTTGACATCCCAATTTGTATCCATGTAATTTGCCTTCTTTGTTTTGCTGTAATCGGGAAGCTTACAGATAGATTGCAAGCATCAATACAAGTTACAAAAGTTATAATTCAGATATAGGCTAGTACTTAATTTTTGTATTTTCCCCATAATTCACAGGTAGCCAAATGTGTGTCCAGAGACAAGTTTCTTTCAGGAACATAAGAAAGTTTACAAACGAGAGGAGGCCATTCGACCCATCGTGCTCGTTTGGTGTCCATTAATAACTAAGTGATCCAAGCATATTATCCAGTCTATTTTTGAATGTTCCCAAATTTTCAGCTTCCACCACATCATTGGGGAGTTTGTTCCAGATTGTGACAACTCTCTGTGTGAAGAAGTGTCTCCTGTTTTCCCTCTTGAATGCCTTGAAGCCCAATTTCCATTTGTGTCCCTGGGTGCGTGTGTCCCTGCTGATCTGGAAAAGCTCCTCCATGCGTTACTTCATCTAGTTCTATTCCTCCCATAGTCGACCTCATGCTAGGTAGACCCTAGCCTGATATCACTGTTCCCTTAAAAAGTATTTTTTAAGGATCTGGGATAGTCTTTTTTTTATAAAGCTATATTTTGAAGGATGTGTGTGTTGCCTTCGACTGTCCTAGGGTGGAAAGTCCGGGTCAATAAGATCTGGGCATTCAAAAATCACGGATTCACTGAGTCACGGAAAATACACTTAATTTTTCAATGAAGTTCACGAATGGTCACGGATATATTTTATATAAAAACTGCTAAAACCGCATTTTAATATTTTTTACACAAACAATATCGCTCCCATAGTTAATGCATTGATCAACCGTCGTGGCATTGATTACAGCAGGTGAGGAGAAAATTGCCGCCACTCCACTGGCCTTACCCCCATGAGCCAGGCAGACAGCCCCCTCAGAGGTCCATTTTCGACTTGAGGGGCCTCATGTTTTTGAAGAAAAGAAACTTGACAGCACAGCGTATCCTCCAGACTGGTTCACGTCATTCAGCCTCAGGGACTGTAGCTTTAATGTCCTCATCCTCCCAGCACACAGGAAATATATGAGCTTTGCCTTCCAGTGCTAGGCATATGAGTTCTGTGTGCTGCTGTTCGGCCTCTCGCTGGCACCCCGGACATTTTCAATATGCATGGACACAGTGTTGGCTCCTCTCAGGGAGAAGGGGATAAGCATCCTGAACTACTTCAGGATGAGCAACTGTCTGGTGTCTGCAGACTCCAGGCTTAAGGAGGAGGAACAAACAGCAGAGGTCATATGTCATGTGACTGCTTTAGGTCTATCAGTGTACATGGAGAAAAGCTCTCTCAAACCTGCACAGATGGCAGTGTTTTTGTGAATGCGTCTGTACTCCATGTCCATGCTTGCTCATCTGTCAGAGGACAGAATCAGGGCATTGGAGAGCTGCCTCATGCTATTCAGTCACAGCTCGGTTCTACACCTGGTCCATTTTCAAAGACTGTTGGGACTGATGGTGGCCACTTCTAGAATTCTTCCCCTTGGACTCATGCAAATGCATCTGTTGCAACACTGGGATAACACCCACAAGCTACACCCGGCAAAACACAGACATCACTGCAGACATTAACCATGACTCTGCGATGCAGGAGGACACTGACCTGGTGGCAAAACCATCACAACCTGAGACTGGGGTCCCCCATGTGCTGCCCTCACAGAAGGGAAGTCATCACCACATATGCCTCCAGCACAGGATGGGGGTGGGTTTGGAATGGAATCGGAGTAAAGGGGACGTGGAGCGGTCTCTGGTTGTCTGCCCACATCAATGCACAGGAGCTACAGGCAGTGTCGCTGGCACTGCCTCACTTTCAGCACGTCCTGTCAAACAATCACGTCTTAGTTTGCACAGACAACACAACAGTAGTACCAGTGGGGCATGCGCTCACCTGGACTATATCATGCGACTTGCCAACTTCTCCTGTGGGCCCAGGACAATCTCCAGTCGATAAGAGCAATACATCTGCCAGGGGTGTCACATCCTCTCTCATGGAGGGCCAGAGAGCTCAGAATGGTGGCTGCACCTCCAAGTCGACCTCTTTGCCACCCAAGCAACAACCCACTTCCCCCTGTGGTTTTCCCTTTGCTCACCCATGGCCACAGGAATTGCTGTATGCCTTCCCCCCACTGCCACTTCTTCCACTGACACTGAAAAGGATTCACCAGGAAGGAGCTCACATTCTCCTGATCGCCGAGTCGAGACAACTATGGCTTGCAGCACTGGCGCAGATGCTCAGTGCAGAATCCATACGCGGCGCTAGGGGGGGGCTAGGGGGTGCTTCAGCCCCCCTAAGAAAGTCCATAGCACCCCCACAGCACCCAAACATTTTGATCTGGAAGGAATTATATACAGCCTACATTTTAATTAATAAATTAGTTAATAATTTGAAACAACAACATAAAATAAAATAAAAACATTTGAATCATTACATGTGCGCAGCTCACGCAATTTCACGTAACGTGAATTGCAGCTACGAATGCTGTCAGACTTTCGCAGTCGTAACATCTAATTTAAAAATGGACATTTTGCACACGCGGTTGGCCATGGGCTCCGTCTAGAGTGTTCACACTTTCTGGATTCCAGAACTGGCGTAAAGCAGAGCTGAGGTTCAAATGCAGCACAATGCTGATGCAAGTGCAGCACATACGTTTTCTATGGAGGCATGGTTTATTGACTTTAAATAGAGGATGTACGATGGCTCAAAAATACTGAATGTCCTTGGTAAAGGACATTCTAAAGTGGTCGAAGAAAATCGGCACTATATGAAGGCTGTGGTGGAGAGTTTGCGTTACACGGCATGTTAGGGCATTGCTCAGCATGGCCACAGAGAGGATGAGCAGTCGGCGAGCAGGGGAAACTTTCTCGAGCTCCTCAATGTCATCAACATGTTTGGCAAAACTGTTGCTAAAAAGATAGCTGACAATCTGTCAAATGCAAAATATACTCACCACGAAGTACAAAATGAGATCATCACTATTATGGCTGATATGGTGAGGAAACAGATCAGTGAGGAACTGAGAAATGCGGGTTATTTTGCCTTAATTGTGAACGAGAGTAAAGATATTAGCAAAAAAGAACAGATTTTGGTGGTACCTACATGTCGGTAATGTTATGGAGGAGTTTTTAAAGTTTATGCCAGCTGATGGATTGGCTGCGGATTCACTTCTACGGTCTATTAAGACAACTGTCATTGCAACATTGATGTCAACGCCTGCATCGGCCAGTGCTATGATGGAGCAGCGGTGATGTCAGGGTGTCACAACGAGGTGCAGGAAAAGTTCAGAAATTAGGTTCTGCGTGCATTATATGTGCACTGTCATGCACACAGACTTAACATTGTTCTGGTGGACTGTGTAAACAATGTCCAGCCTGCTTCTGAGTTTTTCGAAGGAGCTTGAACCCTCTGAACAGCCAGTCAAGTTAACGAAACTCTGTGAAACACATTGGGCATGTCAGCACTGCGTTGTGGGCAATTAAAAAATCCCTCCCAGCCATTCTGTTCACTTTGCAAGATATTAAAGGACAAACGAACGCAAGGTGAAAAATAGATGTCAGGGCAATGGAGGGGCTTATTGACCAACAATTTGTTTTGCACCTTATTTTATTTGAGGACGTTTTCTGGGCCACCAGATTTGCTTCAGACCAGCTGCAGTCACCCAACCTGGACATCTCATCAACAAATGATTTGATCCAATCTGTCATTACAGCACTATCCGAAAAACGTTCGGAGGAATCTTGGAGCAACATACAAAATCGTGTAAAGGAACTGTGTGCCAAGGCTGGCCTAGCATCAGGGAGCTTACCACCACAGAGGAGAGATGCACGACAACAATGTCAAGGACTTTATCATTGAGGCCCCTATACACCGTGCTCACGCCTCTGATGATGATTTGTGCACCCAGTGCTTTTATCAAGTAATTGACAAGATGGTCAGTGAATTGACAAGATGCTTTTTCAAAGAGGCCGACAATGTGCTGATGGGGGTCTCAACCCTCAGTCCACAACACAAGTCATTCTTGGATAAGCAGTGCCTATTGCCCATGGCACAGTTCTACGGCATCATTGAAGAAAATGAAGAGTTGCACCAAGTCCGGCGTTTGCTTGAAAGAAAAAAAACACAAGGACAATCCACTATTAAAACTACGTTTGAATTGCTGTTGCTGGAGCCGGAGAGCGAAGGCTCTGGATGTTCAATGCATCATAGAATAATTTTCCGTAAACCACAACAACCGCTGCATTGTCCTGGTTTGAAACTTCCAATAGTAAGTGATTGTGAATATATCCACAATGCTTATGGGTGCTTTTTGATGTCACATTGCACTTGACGGAAATTCCGAAACATTTGTTCTATCAATGTCTATATGCAAAATCTTTGGGAAGATTTGAGCTATGTGCTTGTTTAATTTAATAAAAATAAAAATGGTGAGTAATAAAATAATTAAGTAATTATCATTAATAGTATTTATTATTAATATTTAAATAAATAAATACAATTAAAATGGAATGGCCAAGACCTGTTCTGCTCATATTCTTTAGTATAATGGCAATAAAAATTCTCTGGCGCCGCCCCTGGCAGAATCCTGGGAGCTTTCGCAATGAAAAGACTTGCTCAGCCAAGCAGACGTCTCCTGTGGCACCCCAACCTAGCACTGCTGCAGTGGGTTTGGCCCCTGAAAGGCACCATCTAGAGGTGATGGGACTGCCAAATAGAATGGTGGAATAGTTACAATCAGCCAGAGCCCCTACTACCAAGACTCAATATGCCTACAATTTGTCAGTTTTTGAGAACTGGTGTCTGACAAGTGGACCAGTTTTAATTTCGTCAACGAAAACTGACGAAAAATATTAATCAATTACCTATTTTCATTGACGATAACTATGACAATAATAAGACGAAATACTGTGGGAAAAAACTAAAACTAAAAATAAATGTCTTCTAATTTTAGTTGACTAAAATGTGACGAAATGAAAACTCAACACAAGACTAGTGGACATGAACTACAGTATTTTATGAGGTGGCTGGTTAAGGGGCTGTTTCATAGTCTAATCATAATCATGCATGGATTGACTCGGTCATTGCGTTCATGTAGCGCAGCTAATTGCAGTTCTGTGCAGATCTGCACTACTCCACCAATGGGATCGATGGGACTCTGCAGATCTGCGCAGAACACTGTAAATCTGCGCAACAGAATGTGACCCGATTGTACACAAGCGTGTGTTTTGCTAAACACGCTTGGTGTGGTTTATTGTATTGGGATTAACGTGAAGTTAATACAGATTGTGTGACGTTATAATATGCCTGTTCTTGTATATAGGACTGGTAATTAAACTGGTCTTGTAATTTGTAAAGTTAGGATCTAATTGGTTAACTTATAAGTAGAGTAAGCCACATTATGTGCTTACAGCATGAAGTGCAATTCATGATTGGCTACAGTAGAGCTCAACAATATGCTTATTCTTTTAATATCACTTTAAACATTCAATCTTTTGTGTATCTGTGGGGGAAGTTTTTGAAGATGAAATGTTAATCCAATAGCCATTTAAAATGTTAATATTGTTGGCGAATGTGCATACTGGAATATAAAAAATATAACTGGCATGATTGTTTGTATTTTTACTTAAATAAAGCATGCCTACATGGAAAATGAAAATGCAACTGTAGGATTACATTTGTATTTGAATAAAGTCCACTATATGCTTCCATACTGTTCTTGTACTCTATTCTTATTAAAAAAAAATGTAAATAGAGACTTTAAACTTAAAAAAATGAATTACAGTAATTTGTGACCATAAAGTTTATAATAGCTGTTTGTGACTTGATTTCAAATAAATTTCAAATTAAGTTAATCAATAGTTTTATGTTTTGCATCTATCCACTAATTGATGTAAACATCTGGCATCAGACATAATGCATAATGGTGATAATGAAAGAAATAAAATACATTGACTAAAACTAGACTAAAATGATAGGAGTTTTTGTCCACTAATATTAACTAAAACTAAAGATGTAATGACTAAAATGTGACAAAAACTGATAAGCATTTTAGTCAAAAGAGTAAGACTAAAACTAAATCTAAAATAGCTGCCAAAATTAACACTGAAGTGGACCTGGTGTCATGTCCCATGGCAACCATACTGTGCTTCCTGCAGGATCTGCTAGAGGAAGGCAAGCCTGCATCCACCCTCTAAGTTTATGTTGCAGCTATATCAACGTGCCATGATAAAATCGATTTGTTCTTGCACTATTTAGTTCCTGAAGGGAGCCAGGAGGCTCAAACTACCATTGAAGGACTCAATGACGGAATTGGTTCTAAGAGGACTTAGCAGAGCTCCCTTTGAGCCCATTTCCACAACGGAGCTTTGTTTTCTCTCGTTTAATGTTGCCTTCCTTGTAGCAATAATTAATTATTAATAATAATAATAATATCGGCAAGGAGAATTTGTGAAATTCACACCTTGGTTGTGGATAAGGCCTGTCTTATCTTCTCTGGAAACAATGACAGTCACTTTGAGGACAAACCAATTGAACCGGAGTCTTTTCACCCCCCTCCACATGTGTTGGATGAGGACTGCAGACTGCACACACTCTGCCCTGTCAGGGCCCTGAAGTGCTACATGAAGAGGGCTGCACACCACCGCAGATCTGATCAACTGTTTGTCTGCTACGGTTCTACCACCAGAGGACGGGCTGTTTCCCAACATCGACTGGCACACTGTGTGGCGGACACGATCCGGCTCACCTATGAGACTGCTAAAGTCTCCATGCCTGAAGACATCTCAGCGCACTCAACGTGGGGACAGGTTACGTCGTGGGCTCTCTTCAATGACGCCCCACTAGCATACTTGTGTAATGCTGCAACCTAGTCTCGTCATCAGACGTTCACAAGATTCTACTGCCTCAATGTAGCGGACCGGCTGCGCCCAACCCTGCTGCGAGGCTCTGCTGCATTTGCCATAATAGGGTTGGGCTTACATCAGGTGTCAGGACTCGTGACAGCTCTGGTATAGCCTTCCCATTCGGTAATGGCTGTCTTTCAACTTGAAAGGGAACGATAGTTTGTCATAACCCCAGTTCCCTGAAAAAGAAAGAGCCATTACCCTTTTGGGGTCACTCAAGACGACCTTCATAACGAAGAAAACGCAGGTTGCAACTGACAGGAGGACGCTTTTCACAGACACCAGGGATGGGTCTTCCTCCTGCCAGCAGGGCCCCTATTGGGCAGCTTTGGTACAAGCATTCACTGATGGCTGTCTTTCTTTTTCAGGGAACCGGGGTTATGATAATAACCTATCGATTCTGCTGTGAAAACGCGGATTGCATCCAGTGGCAGAGAGGAGACATTCATTGTGGATCAAAAAAATCAAACAGCTTTGTACATATGGGTCAATCAGTAACAACTGCTGCTTGTGATTGACATGGCATCCCACCCTAATTTCCAGAGTGGGTTGTTTAACCTGTCGTCTTAGTAACACAATTCAAGACACCGACACCAAAGATCTACACATGGAGGATTTGCACACAGATCAACTGCCCCACACTGTAGCATTTATGTGACAAATTGTGAAATAAACAAGGAACGTGAATAATAATGCAACATTTTATGACCAAAATAAAAATGCTAAAATCACAGGAACCAGTCAAATTCATGATTTCCGTGAAGTCCTGAACTTTACAGTTCTTTACAATTGGCTAAGTCATACAACAATTAGTGTAATTTGCTAGAAATGATTGTGGTGGACTGGTATCCTATCCAGGGTGTACCCTGCCTTGCACCCTCTGTCTCCTGCTCACCGTGACCCTAGTAGATTAGTAGATTGTTTTCTTTTTTTCTTTTTGCAATACGAGGAAAGGTTAAGATGAAGAATGCTTTGTAGTCTTCCTGTAAATAAAGTAAAGTGCAGGTCTGCTGCTGACTACATACGGGTTCGCAGAATGTATAAGTCTACATCAGTATTCTTGAATGACACATGATTGTCAGAGTGGAAATGCTTTGCTGGACATCAAGCTTTAGGAATGTTCTTGCTCATCTCCATGCTAGCATCAGAATGTATTGACTTATAAAGGGGTCTCTTTAAGAATCCTTCTTTGTGTGTATGGTGTGCTCTGTATTACCAAATCTGTGATTGGTTTGTTTCTTTGTCTTAAGGTCCTGGTTTTCTGGTTGGGGCTGACTGTGTGCATGCTGTATTTGTGGTCAGATCTACCCAAAGCACAAAGGTAGTTAAGAGTGCTTTCATTCTATGCAGGAAACGGTAAAATGGATGATTGTAAATGTCCAAATCTGGCGTTCAGTTTTGGAAGCCACAAATCGGTTGCAACATTGCTAGCGCTGCATGTTTACTTGGGGAGAACATTTCCCAGCATAAAAAAAGTCACAGAAAAATGCATGGTTTATTTTTAGCATCCAACTTGGTCTACCTGCAAAAGCATAAATAATGGGAAGGATAATGGAGAGTATTCTGGCTTGGCTGTGTGAGAATACTCAGTGTGGACTTACATTTCTTAACATCTAAGGGCACTTTCTGTATTAATCCATATTTTAATAAAGGACTTTTATTATTATAATTATTATAATTATTAGTAGTAATAGTAATAGTAGTAGGTGTCTTTATCTAAGGATATAACATGGGATATTTCACAGAAATAAAGACGAGCAGTTGCGATCGAGCAAAACAATATTGCTGTTTTGAAGAGTGATTTAAAAAGCTGTTGCATTTGAGCATGATTCCTTCTAACTATACAAGTTATTCCTCCAATTCAGTCTGATTGAAGACTCCTGTTGAAGCAAAGCAAATTGAAAGCTAATAGAGTAATGTTACATGGCGGCAACAGTACATAAATAAGGCAGCATAACTCACAAGTCCTGCTAAAGCAAATGTAAACAAGGAACTACTTTACAGAATATAAGCAGTAAATGTTGTAAGTAAACTTAAATGTTGTGAAATTTGTCTCCAACCCATGTGGGACATTTTTTTAAAATCAAAAATATTGCATTACTATGTATGTTAATGTGGTTAATCATATTTTTTATTTTAAAAATAACAGAAAAACAAAAATTATTAAACATATCACCTTGACTTTGTCGCCCCATTTCATTATGCTGTGACCCCAAATGGGCTCATGACCCCCAATGGTTAGGAACCATTGCAGTAGAGGATGGGTCTCAACCATAGTGTGGTAGCTCTTTTGTGAAATAAGGGAGGAAAAGCAAATGTTCTCAAACAAATCAAAGAATAATCTGATGAGAAGAGTGAGTATTGTATTAACCCCCTGGTGGAAATCACAATCACAGTGCTTGAACAAGAAAGAGCTACATTTATTTACAGTATGGGCAAGCTCAGCACTAAATAAAATAAGTACAATTTGAAATATGACATGAAGGATTTGCAGTGGAACCAAGCTAACTCGGAAAGGGCACTTTTTCATTTTGGGTTTAGAATGCATCCACTCTTTATTTGATTTATGAAAAGTTACAAATGAAAGCAAGCTATTTGAGACATTTTGCTCTTTTTTTATTTCTTTTTTTAAGGTCATCTGCTTCGGTTACAGGGTTAGGTAGCTTGTTCCAGACCCACACAACTCTCTGTGTAAAGAGGCATCTGTGGTTTTCAGATAGTAATTTCCTTATAATCTCTGGTCCCTGTTTTGTTACTGAGAGTTTAGCATTTTGGGATGATATGTTCTACCCCCTAAAGGTTTTTGCATTCCTGAATTAAATACCCTCGTAATTGCCATACAAGACTGAAGAGATTCAGTTACCAGTTTGTGGATGCAATAAAATACAATTAAACTCATAAGAAAAGGCTGTAGTAGACTGAACATTTCTGTTATCTTCATATTAACATATTAACAAAAATACATCCCATACGGTGAGGGAAAAAAGTATTTGATCCCCTGCTGATTTTGTACGTTTGCCCACTGACAAAGAAATGATCAGTCTATAATTTTAATGGTAGGTGTATTTTAACAGTGAGAGACAGAATAACAACAACAAAATCCATAAAAACTCATTTCAAAAAAGTTATAAATTGATTTGCATGTTAATGAGTGAAATAAGTATTTGACCCCTTCAACTTAGTACTTGGTGGCAAAACCCTTGTTGGCAATCACAGCGGTCAGACGTTTCTTGTAGTTGGCCACCAGGTTTGCACACATCTCAGGAGGGATCTTGTCCCACTCCTCTTTGCAGATCCTCTCCAAGTCATTAAGATTTCGAGGCTGACATTTGGCAACTCGAACCTTCAGCTCCCTCTACAGGTTTTCTATGGGATTAAGGTCTGGAGACTGGCTAGGCCACTCCAGGACCTTAATGTGCTTCTTCTTGAGCCACTCCTTTGTTGCCTTGGCTGTGTGTTTTGGGTCATTGTCATGCTGGAATACCCATCCACGACCCATTTTCAATGCCCTGGCTGAGGGAAGGAGGTTCTCACCCAAGATTTGACGGTACATGGCCCCGTCCATCGTCCCTTTGATGCGGTGCAGTTGTCCTGTCCCCTTAGCAGAAAAACACCCCTAAAGCATAATGTTTCCACCTCCCATGTTTGACGGTGGGGATGGTGTTCTTGGGGTCATAGGCAGAATTCCTCCTCCTCCAAACACGGCAAGTTGAGTCGATGCCAAATAGCTCGATTTTGGTCTCATCTGACCACAACACTTTCACCCAGTTCTCCTCTGAATCATTCAGATGTTCATTGGCAAACTTCAGACGGGCCTGTACATGTGCTTTCTTGAGCAGGGGGACTTTGCGGGCACTGCAGGATTTCAGTCCTTCACGGCGTAGTGGGTTACCAATTGTTTTCTTGGTGACTATGGTCCCAGCTGCCTTGAGATCATTAACAAGATCCTCCCGTGTAGTTCTGGGCTGATTCCTCACCGTTCTCATGATCATTGAAACTCCACGAGGTGAGATCTTGCATGGAGCCCCAGACCGAGGGAGACTGACAGTTATTTTGTGTTTCTTCCATTTGCGAATAATCGCACCAACTGTTGTCACCTTCTCACCAAGCTGCTTGGCGATGGTCTTGTAGCCCATTCCAGCCTTGTAGGTCTACAATCTTGTCCCTGACATCCTTGGACAGCTCTTTGGTCTTGGCCATGGTGGAGAGTTTGGAATCTGATTGATTGATTGCTTCTGTCGACAGGTGTCTTTTATACAGGTAACGAGCTGAGATTAGGAGCACTCCCTTTAAGAGAGTGCTCCTAATCTCAGCTCGTTACCTGTATAAAAGACACCTGGGAGCCAGAAATCTTGCTGATTGATAGGGGATCAAATACTTATTTCACTCATTAACATGCAAATCAATTTATAACTTTTTTGAAATGCGTTTTTCTGGATTTTTTTGTTGTTATTCTGTCTCTCACTGTTAAAATACACCTACCATTAAAATTATAGACTGATCATTTCTTTGTCAGTGGGCAAACGTACAAAATCAGCAGGGGATCAAATACTTTTTTTCCCTCACTGTATATAGATGATCACCTTGTACACAGTACAGCACACACAAAGATCCAGCCTCACTTCTCACCAACCAAAATTAGAAATGGCACCAAAACCAAATGAATGATACTAGTCAGTTTAAACAAAAATAATACTAGCAGAAATCAAAAAGAGGTTTTGGGGCTATTAGTCTTTAGTGTTTATATTCATAATAAATGAGCAGTAGAAAAAATATTTAAGGTTGTGTGAAGTTTGTGGATTATTGGTTTGAATGTGTCTTATATTTTGTTGACTTATACCACCATTCTGACATGTTATCCCACTGATATGAACTATTATTAATTGTACTCATCCTGATTGCATTTGAGCTGGACCAAGTAAATATTTATTCCTAATGAAGGTATAAGGAGGAATCTCCAGTCCTAGGTACTTAGGAGCTCCAGTGCATCAGGTTTGAATCGTCCCTCTTGTAATCCTCCATTTAGAAAGATCTGGAAACATTGCATTCTGATCAGTAAAGCAGATGCTTTGTTGAATCCAGTAATTTATAAATAATTTACGGCAAACACCTTATTCAGAGAAAGGTGTTTCTAAAGAAAGGTTCTAATTAAAAATGTATCGAGCCGTACATATTCCGATGATACATTATTCTTGTATTCAAACAGAATAACCCCACCCATCCATGACAATTTTTGATCTATTCTTCCATGTCTTCGAGTCATGGACAGGAAACTAGCCAATGGGGAATCTTGTTCTTTCTACCTTCCTCTTGCAGTTCAACCTTTTCCTGAAAAGCACAGTAGGTGGCAGCACTATCAATGAGCATTAAAAAAAATATATGTAAAACAAAATAGATACACACCTACCACATAATTGGAAGCAATCATTCCAGAGGCAAGTAAACACTGCAGTGAACACAACAAAAAAATAACTGAACTGCACATTTTGTAACACTTGTAGTCTCATGTCTGTAACATTTTTGGCTCAAAACACAAACCTATAACTTTCTCATTAAGTTGGACACTTGGAAAGTCCATTAATTAAAACTCTTACCAAATGTTTCTGCCTTCTGAAACATTTTTCCCTTTTTTTTTAAATTTGGGAATGTGTATTCCACACTTTACTAAATTAACTTTGATCATTTACACCAGGGGATCCCAAAGTGCAGCCCAGGGGACAAATGCGACCCTTGAGGATGTTTGGTGCGGTCCCCCAAAGCCAACCTTTAACTACCCCTTTTCTGAACCTTTACTATATTGTTACACTTTCTGAAATGTTTCTGTTACAAATTACATACAGTTAGGTCCATAAATAGTTAGGTACATACAGGTTCATACAAATGTGACTGCTGACAAAAGCCGCAGGATGAATTCTGAAGTGTTTAGGGCTATATTATCTGCTCAGATTCAGCCAAATGCTTCAAAACTCATTGGACTGCGCGTCACAGTGCAGATGGACAATGGCCCGAAGCATACTTCATAAGCAACCCACTACTTTTGTAAGGTGAATAAGTGGAATGTTCTGCAATGGCCAAGTCAATCACCTGACCTGAATCCAGTTGAGCAGCATTTCAGGCAAAACTGAAGGCAAAGCATCCCTAGGACAAGCAGGAACTAAAGACAGCTGCAGTACAGGCCTGGCAGAGCATCACCAGGGAAGAAAGATCTGGTGATGTCTATGGGTTCCAGACTTCAGGCAGTCATTGACTGCAAAGGATGTGCAACCAAGTATTGAAACTCACAATTGAATTCATGATTATGTTAGTTTGTCCAAATACTTTTGAGCCCCTAAAATTTTGGGGACCACATCTAAAAATGAGTGTAATTCCTACACCGTTCACCCAATTTGGATGTAACTACCCTCAAATTAAAGATGAAAGTCTAAACTTTGTTTCTTTTCAAATCCATTGTGGTGGCATACAGAGCCAAAATGATGACAGTTGTGTCAACATCCAAATATTTATGGACCTAACTGTGTGATTTGGGGGAAAATAATAAAACAACAATTTCATTCAAGTTCATAAATGTTTCCTAACTGAGATGCATAAGAAATAAAAAGGTATGATTTGGGACATATTTAATTTTCATCAGTGGTTCATTTTCTACTGAGGCCCCCCCAACCAATGCAACCTCTGGAAATTGGCCCTCCATCACCAGACATTGGGAACCCCTGATTTACACAGTACATTTCATATCTGCAAACCTGCATCTGTCACTTTGAACCAACGATTTTAATTGAAACATATTCCGCATATCATTTTAAGTGAGGAGAGATTCCCTCTCTCTTCCATTATTGTTATTTTATTTTAATAGAAATGACTAAATGCCGGCAAAACATTTATTGCATTCAGACTACAATGTCAACAATCTTTTTTATTTTATTTTTTTTATTCTGAAAGGACATTCTTGCATTTTTTGAGTGAAGTCTCCATCGAGATTTCCCAACATCAGTTTAGAGCACTGCATTTTGTGAAATCAGTATTCCAATTTTGTAGTGGAAGAGGCTCAGTCTGTACAACAATGTTCAAAATTCTCAGCAATGTAAAACATTTTAATATCCATCAAACTGTATGATATTAACTTTTAATAACCTTCTGCCCTGTTCTGTTCAGGACAATAGTTATCTTTATTGAATAACTTACACAGTGTCTGATTTAAGCGGTGACATCATACTAAGTGGATTGTAATGTACTGATTCACGGAATATAGGCATTGTGTTGAATATATATTTGGAGTATAATTGAGTCCCATCCCTGAAGAATTCGTCAGCGTCTGATCACTGTGTCTGTGTGCTTGTCCTACAGGAGAGAGACATCATTCTACAAATCTTTAGAAGCAAGCAAACTCTGAACTGCCACAATCCAGGTAGGAACAGAAATTATAAACCACATCTACCCTTTTACTACTCACAGTACAACGATGAGATCTTTGATACAGGTCCAGCTAATTATGCTACCCTTGTTTGCCCTAATGTACAGTTCAACGTTTCAGGCTGAACTTAATATTTTGCCTTTTCCTTTTAATGTACTCTTATTGAAATTAACATTCAGCCCAAGGGGCTCACTGTCCTATCATAACCATCTTGAGCTGGACTGCACTAGAGCCCCTTTCAGACTGGCACACCATTTTTTATGATTATGATTTTCATGAATGACAAGTAATGTAGGAGGTCCCCCAGCTCTGATCCGGGGGAAATGGACGAAAGGCACTGCACACTGTGATCCTCCTTCAGTGGCTATAGATCTAACCCACTTATTGACATTGTAGTGTTTGATGCGGGTAGAGGATACCAATGTGAAAGGGGTTTGGGGGGGGGGGGGGGGCTACAAAGTGATGAAAGAGAGGGAGCTTTGACATATTTAGGGACACTAACATTAGAATGCCCAAGAAGTCTTTCAAGAATGTGGAAGAGACCCATACCAAAGCCTGTCTTGAAGAAAGGTGGGGAGCCACAAACTTGCAGCTGTTGTGGGTCTCTGTAAATCATCAAGTGAAGAATACCTTGGGTAATGTTGACTAATTAAGCGCAATAATTGAATCAGTTAACATTGGGCTATAAAACAAAAACCAAAAGGCACTGTGCTTCTTCGGGATGAGTTTGCCAGCCCAGAAATATCCCAGAAGTAAGCCTAATGTTTCTAAAAATGTGGATGTTTAAAATCCTTGATCACAGTCAGGAATGCACAGCTCTGATCCTGGAAGGCCACAGTCTATTCAGGTTTTCACTACACCCTGAACTCCTCACTAACTCTTTCAGCTCATGAGTGGTTGAATTAGACCAGTTTACACACATTGCTCAGTTCTTAAGCTGCTGCTGATTCTGAGAGTGGATTTCAGATTTTCTAATTAATTACAGGGGCAATTTCACCTGTAGCCAGTTAATTTGACCTCTTCTCACAATATCCGACCCAGGTTGCCTGCACATTGGGGACCAGGGTTGAGGCTCATGCATGATGAGGAAAATTAGAAGTTTAAACAAAAACCCTGTTGCTGAATTTATATAAGACTATAAGAAATGTTCTTGTGTTGATTCCATACCAGTGTGTTTCTGTTCACCTTGTTGCTCTACTTTTTATGATAAAATATCAAATCCAGTTACATTAAAGCAAACAGCCTTTACTTAACGATCAGTAAATCGATACATTTTTATATGTATAGTACCCTACGCAGAGTGCTTTACAGATTCATAAATGTACAATAAAAAAAAAAAAATAATTAACCATATACAATTTATAAAATAAACTAAAATAAACAATCAAGGAGGAGATAAAAACAAAAACTCCTATGGATGGCAGATTGTTATGCCAGAAAATAAATCTCTGGGGGTCCACGGCTTAAGGCCTAGGCCTAATGGACAGCCTCCAGGCAGTATAATTCTATGTTACAGCAGCAAGATGATTAGAAAGTACTTACATGGTGCTGCTGGCTGTGGTCTTCCCTCTGGTGGGGGCCCCTCACTGGCCATTGGGGGAGTGGAACATCAACAGCCCTTGGGTGGCGATGACTCGTCAGTCCTTGTGGTCTGGGTGCACTGTTAGACCTCCGTGGTGGGGTGCCTCATCAGCCCTCTGGGGTGGGTTGTGCCAGTTTTGGGGCCCTTTAACTAAATGCTCTGCCACCTGTGCTTTTCTTGTGTATATTAGGGACCAATAAATAACCAGCTTCCTGGGATCTCAATGGCCGACCTATAGTGTAATTTGTAGAAGATCTTTTAAGTAGGGAAATGCCAGTCCCTTAAGTGCTTTAAATGCTAATAAGAGAACTTTAAAATATATCTTGTAGCCTATCCTTTAGTACACTGTGAGCCAGTAGAGATAAGCTAATATTGGAGTGATATGTTCATGTTTTTTTGTTTTTGTTAAGATCCTTGCAGCAGCATTTTGAACTAACTGAAGTGGAAAAATAGCTCTATTTTACTACCTGAAAGAATGGCATTACAGGAATCCAATCTAGATGTATTCTGAATGACATTCTGAATGTGTGATTCAAATAATACATTTAATGAAGGTAATACAGTTGTCAAGATACCAACCACAAAATGGAGCACGCTCATTCCAGATCTAGTAAACCTTTGCCATTGATAAGGTGTGATTCAGATGGCTAATATTTACATAATAGGTACAGGTTTGTGCTTGTTGTGGTTGTGTGTCTGGGGTGGCCGTTGTTTTATTATGGAAAGGTATTATACTGTATGTGTATGTGTGTGTGGATTCTAGTAATAGTCAGATCACTGTGTAGATCTTTTAGATGTGTTCCCTCCATACTATGAAGGTCTGGCTAGATTTGATTAATCAGTCTGGTTGATTTTTAGGTCAGTGAAAATAATTGTATATGATGGGTGTCCTTTTCAAGACCACTAGAGGGCGCCAGTACTCTATGAAAGCATGTGGCCACCCATAATGAATACCCCACTTTTTTACAGTCTTCTTAAATTAATTAGTGGACACCAGCATGACTACAGTATAACTTTGCAGTAGCTGCAGTTTAACATATTCACTGCAGTTTCTCAGCATTAATAGTCATCAAGTTGGTAGCATTTGTGAGAATGCTATTTAGTTGTTTTTTGTGTGCGTTTTTTATGCATTTGCAGTAATGCAGTATGTAACAGCTAATTTGTAAGAATTAAAAAATATCACACAGAGAATGCAAGAATAAAGCATTTACAACTACACAATGAATGCAGCTAACTATAAACATTTTTAAACATTTTTACGAAAATGCAGGTTGCTCTAATAATTTTAGTTACTATGTAGTGCTATATATGCAGGGTGCTCAGGGGACCTATTCAAACAACTAACAGGAGTAACTATGTGGAACAATGTATTGTGGTACACATTCTTTACATAATGATTGGTTGAGATTCTGAGCTGGCAGTTTGTAACATTTTTTTTCTTATTTTCTTGACACAAGTGTGCATAGAATATATTCTGGAGAAAACGTGTGTGCATGCGTATGCTTATGTGTGCATGTTTCTCATGTTCTGAAAGAAAGTAATTGGTGATTCAGATTTATTTGAGTGGAAAAATAACCCCAGTGAGGCATAGCTGAATCACACTTTCCTGTCTCCATATCACTGCCCAACTTTGACATTTCATTTCTCCTCTTGGTACAGTTCCCTGCAGTGATGCATCTTTCAAGAGCATCCCTGGAAGCCAACGGCAAAATAAGCACAATACAAAAAGCTCACAACCTTGCTCTGTCGATCCCTTTCCTGATTTCTTTTTAGCACTTTGAAGCGTAACACTTTGAAGAGAACATATTTATCCCTCACATCTGTCATTTGAAAGAGGCTGCAGCAAGTTTAGTCTCCTAACTCTATGCTAAGCCGACCTTATGAGCAGAAGGGATTGCAGTGTGACTAGGGAGTGTGGTGTGATTTTTTGTTCAGAACTCTGTGTAATGCCAACAACAGTATCTACTTAACAGTACATGTAGGGCTAATCATTTAGATGAAGTAGCACAAAAGCCAACATTAAATATACATTAGTTCCTAGCCTTAGGAGTTCTTGACATGCTTGACATGAGCATGAATTAATAAAAGCCTTCTCAACATGTGCATCAGTCATTTTAGTAGGACTTGGAAACTAATAAGTCTGTCCCTCGCCCTCTGTTTTTTCTTGTCTTTGCTTTGCCTATCTTTGCTTTGAATGAGGATATGTTTGAGAAGTGGTTGTGAGTTTCTTCATAGCAGGGACGCTGAAGCTCCCCCTGGAATTGGCAAAGCACCCACAAGAAAGAATTGTACAAATATTTAAAATGTAAACTACGCTTCGTCTTCTAACTTACTCATCGGTGTATGTTGTTTATGGGTGTTCTAGTCTTTATTCTGTCCAATAGCACTCCCTTAACATTGCTGGCTAATTTAACTGCAAAGTAATGCCTCTGGTCTAGATCCCTGCATAAATGGACATTCAAAAGCATAGGTGACGCGTAACGGTTGAAAGTGGGTCAGTAGTAGAAAAAAGGAGTTTTCATAACCCCCAAATCTCTCGGGTATAGATTATTAGAAAAACAACTTTATATCAAATACAGTAGATGGCGCTTATTTTCAACCCCTTGGTACAGTACAACCAATGGCCTTAGTAAAAAGTAATCAAACTGCACATCCTACAGAAATGTAAACAATATGCACCCTTACATGTAACGTTATTTGATGTACTAATGACTCACATAATTGAATAACTAATTTAAAAGCACATCACTGGAACCCACGTGTTCTTTCTATTCACAACGAAAATACAAAATAAACAATTATGAAATACTGAACAAGTATAAATTAAAAACTTCCAGCAATACTGTACTCTACTTACAGTGCAACAATTTCATGTAAACCTACAACAGAAAAGTAAACTTCAATTATACGACTTACAATCATGACGAAGCACGATTTTAAAAGATGGCTAGAACTATTCATTTAGTTCATGGAATTCACATGCACTATATACATGATCTATAATGCACAGCAGAGGCATGTTTAGAAATACTGTTCTGTAAGACTTGGAGTGTCATCTTTGTGTTATTATCTTGCCCGTGGTTTTTGTAGTGTAAATAAATTGACCCTTCAACTTGTTACAATGGGCTCATACACCTACATTCAGTGACAAAGCACCCTCATAGCACCATCTATGGAAAAATTCTGGAGCCGTCCTTGCTTTATAGTTGGAATCCCCCAACCTGGTCCTGGAGAGTCCCCATCTGTTTAGTTTCACAGGTCACCCTAAATCACTGATTTCTAACTACAGGGAAAGCATGTTAATGATTGGTCAGTTAAGGCAACTCTGGCCCTTGAGGGATGAAGAGCATCTTAGAGTGACTGAGTTTACCAAGTCACCTGTGTAACTGATCAGATCAAGCTGTTTCAAGTATTTTAGAACAGCAATTTAAGTGATGACCTCAAATCTGGTGGCTTTCGGCTCCCTCCTGTCCAACAGAGTTCCTTTGGCAGTGTTGTTTTTTAAGGGACTGCAGGGATGTTATGTTATTTTGTGGGTCAACAATGAGATCACAGAAAGCATGTTTATTGTACATTGCTAATTTGCTTCCTGTCTTTGAGAAACAGCAAGCAGTGGAGAAGGAAGCAGGGGCACCGCACAGGGAGAGCGTTGGGAGTGTGTGCATGTGTGTGCGTGTTGTGGGGAGTGTGTCAAATTATTCTTCTATGTAACTAGGCCAGAATGTTAGAGACCTTCAGGGTTTGTAATATCATTCAACAAACAAATGCACTGTCATTAAAACACTGTGCTGTAAAGTCTCATCTCAAGAAGTATAATTAGCCTAACCCATTTTATTTAATCTTGAACCTCTCCTTTGAACGGTTCAGAAGAATTTGCATCCCATTGATTGCCTAGATGCATTTTAGCTTCCATAGTGGGGATGTGCGCTTTAGAATAAGCTGTGTTGTAATCTGCAGTCTTCCTGCCCGCCTCCTGCAGTGTGGAGTGGGATCTGCAAAGAGCGCTGTGTGTCACTTTCCCCATCACATCCACAGGGAAGCTCAACCCCACCTCTCTGAGTCTATTGTGCGAGACAAGAGAAAGTGGGTCAATGTCCGGATGCGAATGGCACACAGTAACTGAACACACAAAGCGCAGGTGGAACCTAGGGAAGGCCTGGTGAGGAACACGTGAAACTTAACACATGCATGCACATGCACACACACACACACACACACACACAGTTTCAAATTCAGCACCTGCTGACACTGACAAAGCACTTTTCAGCACAATCAGGGAATACCAAACCCCCAGCTAAGTTAATTCAAGTACATTGAACTGAACTACATTGTACATTTTGAACTGAAAATGAAGAGGGACACTTTATTTAATAGTTACAAGAACAGGTGAAAATGGCCTCCTTGTTGTCATAACCTTATGTGCATGTGTTGCATACCTTACAGAGAATGAACAGGCTTCTAAGGTCTTTTCCACTGATGTTTCATACTTTAAGATTTACCCAGGAATGATTCTCAAGGCAGTGCTTCAAGGGAGGGCTGAACGCAATACAGCCAACTTCAACTTCAACCATCCATAAAATATATAATTGCACTTCTCTCTTTGACCAGAAGCTATCCTTTTATGTATTTAAGGGGAGGGGGGGGACTCTCTCTGTTGTTTGCACCTACTTGGAGCATACAGGGTAAACATAAGCAAAGCTACATTGGTAGATTATTGTTCTGAACATCTCATCTGGTGAATGTGCTCCTAAGACAGCCAACAATAGGTCTCTGATAGCTTGTTCCAGACTCCCACAACGCTTTGTGTAAAGAAGGGTCTGTTTCCAGTTGCAGAAGTACATATTCTTTATTTCTATTTGTGCCCACAGGTCCCTGTTTCACTGCTGATTATAAAGGAGATCTCAGGGGCAACTTTCCAAATAGCTTTGATGATTATTCATGAAAGTAGTTATATCAGCCATTGCCCACTGGAAACAATAGCAAATGTAAAGCATTCATGGCAAAAACAAGGTTTGACTTCTAAATATTGCCCCAGAGTCTTTGCTGTTCGAGCCCAAGTTCTTTTTCTGTATTTATTACATTTTCCCCTTGAAAAGCATCCTGAAGAAGGCAATTTTGTACTGAAAGTAGACATAGGTGGTAAGGTTTTATTTTTTTAATATAGATGATCAAGATAATTGTCATTCATCCTGAAAGTTGCAGAGGTTCTGGGAAAAATCTGAGGATATTTTAGTTGGAGAACCTCGAGGAGCCGTTACAAAGAAAGAATAAGCAATTTATTTATGAGACTGAATGCCTGTCTGAAAAGTAAGATCCGAGACCGAAAATAACAGACATGAAATGTTAATTTGTCTCAGGATACAGAGGACTGAAAATCAAACGGGCAAAAGTACTTACATATAGTTTTGTATAAACATTTTAATAGCGCTATGGGACACTATTAGTGGTACTAAAACTCATTGAGGAAAATAAATCAAATCTTATCTCAAGATCACAAGTTAATTGTTACATCATCTTCAGCTTCATACAGTAGACTCTACAATACTTAAACTTACAGTAGCAATGCACATGTAGCATTTTTGCTTTCGAAACAGGCTCAAATTAGCCTGTGTCTCTGTGTGATGCACATCCCCCCCCCCCTCCCCCCATTATGGGAGATAAAGTTGAGGCTGCTGAGTGGTTGCTGAAAGATGTCAGAATCATTAAGTTGTACCTTCTCCTGATCAAAGGGGACCAAGCCTATAAAAAATAGTGCCAAATCTGTACAGGAAGCTACCTAAACTAGTAAGAACATAAGAATTATTTTAGTATTTGTGTATGACCTATGGATATAATAAAGAACTGCAAGTGGCTAACTGTCCTCCTTTTTGCGGCAAACTTGAACACTTCAGTAGCTTAGTAGAGTGTCAGCTACTGTCACTGTGAAGGATTCTGTATGAACCAAATCCGTTTGGCCTGTTGCAGTGTAGCAGTTGGGTGGGTTTTTGGACTTTATATAGTAAACAGTACGAATGGGGGCACATTTTCTGCCCTGGAGGGCCACAATCCTGCAGGCTTACTTATTTTTAATAACTGGGTGGACAGTTGGTCCAGTTAAACCAGTAAGATGTTCATTAAAAAGGAAAATAAGAACAGTTAAGATATTAGTGGAAATTAATTAGTTAAAGTATTGTGCACCTTTGGATTTGAGTATGTACTGCATACATCATCTCTGATAATGATCGAAAATAATTGAGGATTATGTATTAAATCAATCTGTCTGTATACAAGGCCATTGTAGGCTACATGCAATTTAAGAGAGAAACAGATCTGTTTTTCTCAAGCAAAGTACTGCATGCACCCTTCTTGTAAGGAAAACAAACTGTTTAATCCCCAATTGTCTGTATGCTGCTTTGAATACATTGTACATACAATGTTAGCAATCTTTTGTTGTTCCCCCTCACACAAATGCATTTCAAACCAAAACCTGTTCAAAACGACCACTAGAGTCTTAAAGTCTACATACAAGGCCTGATTCCTACTATAGTAGAAGAAATTAAATGACTCGGTAGCATGAATGTGTAACTTCAAAGAAAGTGTGTGTGGGTGTTTATTCACCGGCCACAGGAAAGTACTGCAGAGTAACCAAACTTGGAAAATGCTGTAAAAAGTGATAGGAGGCAACTGTGTTCCGTAGGTTACATAGAGTCCTCCTACACAGAGGAATAATCCAGAGCTTGTTTTGTCTCTTTTCAATTCAATAACAGGGCACTACAGAATACAGTGAGGGAAAAAAGTATTTGATCCCCTGCTGATTTTGTACGTTTGCCCACTGACAAAGAAATGATCAGTCTATAATTTTAATGGTAGGTGTATTTTAACAGTGAGAGACAGAATAACAACAAAAAAATACAGAAAAACGCATTTCAAAAAAGTTATAAATTGATTTGCATGTTAATGAGGGAAATAAGTATTTGATCCCCTATCAATCAGCAAGATTTCTGGCTCCCAGGTATCTTTTATACAGCTAACGAGCTGAGATTAGGAGCACTCTCTTAAAGGGAGTGCTCCTAATCTCAGCTCGTTACCTGTATAAAAGACACCTGTCCACAGAAGCAATCAATCAATCAGATTCCAAACTCTCCACCATAGCCAAGACCAAGCTGTCCAAGGATGTCAGGGAAAAGATTGTAGACCTACACAAGGCTGGAATGGGCTACAAGACCATCGCCAAGCATCTTAGTGAGAAGGTGACAACAGTTGGTGCGATTATTCGCAAATGGAAGAAACACAAAATAACTGTCAGTCTTCCTCGGTCTGGGGCTCCATGCAAGATCTCACCTCGTGGAGTTTCAGTGATCATGAGAACGGTGAGGAATCAGCCCAGAACTACACGGGAGGATCTTGTTAATGATCTCAAGGCAGCTGGGACCATAGTCACCAAGAAAACAATTGGTAACAAACTACGCCGTTAAGGACTGAAATCCTGCAGTGCCCTCAAGGTCCCCCTGCTCAAGAAAGCACATGTACAGGCCCGTCTGAAGTTTGCCAATGAACATCTGAATGATACAGAAGAGAATTGGGTGAAAGTGTTGTGGTCAGATGAGACCAAAATCGAGCTCTTTGGCATCGACTCAACTCGCCGTGTTTGGAGGAGGAGGAATGCTGCCTATGACCCCAAGAATCCAAGAGGTGGAAACATTATGCTTTGGAGGTGTTTTTCTGCTAAGGGGACAGGACAACTGCACCGCATCAAAGGGACGATGGACGGGGCCATGTACCGTCAAATCTTGGGTGAGAACCTCCTTCCCTCAGCCAGGGCATTGAAAATGGGTCGTGGATGGGTATTCCAGCATGACAATGACCCAAAACACACAGCCAAGGCGACAAAGGAGTGGCTCAAGAAGAAGCACATTAAGGTCCTGGAGTGGCCTAGCCAGTCTCCAGACCTTAATGCCATAGAAAATCTGTGGAGGGAGCTGAAGGTTCGAGTTGCCAAACGTCAGCCTCGAAACCTTAATGACTTGTAGAGGATTTGCAAAGAGGAGTTGGACAAAATCCCTCCTGAGATGTGTGCAAACCTACAAGAAACGTCTGACCTCTGTGATTGCCAACAAGGGTTTTGCCACCAAGTACTAAGTCGAAGGGGTCAAATACTTATTTCACTCATTAACATGCAAATAAATTTATAACTTTTTTGAAATGCGTTTTTCTGGATTTTTTTGTTGTTATTCTGTCTCTCACTGTTAAAATACACCTACCATTAAAATTATAGACTGATCATTTCTTTGTCAGTGAGCAAACATACAAAATCAGCAGGGGATCAAATACTTTTTTCCCCTCAATGTAGTGGTGAACAGCCAAATAGGTTTCATAGGCCTTTCTGAATTATCGGGACTTTCATGGGGAAAGTGGTTTCTTTTTCCCAAATTAAGCAAAACATTTCTTAGAAATAGGTGCCCTGTGGATCTCTAGGAACAGTGCTGTAAACTACTGCTGAAGAGAGGGAACATATGAGTGAATGAATGAAGAAACAGTCTTGTTTGTTTTGCTACAGACCCTGTTTTGTTAAGAAAAATAAAATACATTTCAACCAGGGCTGGGTGATATGGCCAAAATACAATACCGTGGTATTTTTCACATTCTTGACGGGATGACGGTATTTTTAAATGGCCATTTTATACTGTTCATAAATCAAAAATAATAGGACACAAATGACATTGAATTGCGTTTCCTGTTCTGTGTCAGTTGTCTTGAAACCGAATAATGTCCATACTATCGACGACGCATCTTTATTGGGGACTGATTCACTGGGTCACTTTGCTGTGTTTTCAACCACACTGCTCTCCTCCATCTCGTCTTCATTCATTGTGCATTGATCACGTTTGTTAATTTCAACACGCAATGCACATGGAGTTTATTTAAGATATCTGGTTGAGGCGCATTCATTCCAAAACAAGGGTCGAGTTCGAGAAGCGCAGCTCTGCGCAGAGATTCAGACGCGTGTTACTGCAGTGTTTCTGCGTGACGCCACTAAGGACCAGCCACAGAAATCAGAATCGCGCAGCGCAGCTCTGAGAAGCTGCTGCGGGAGGCGATCTGTGGCTGTGAAACAAAAGATTATGCAGAAATCAAGAGGGACGTGTTAAGCGATTGAAAACTACTACAGTCCCCTTGTTAGCCGAGGCGAATGTCAACTTTCATTATACAATGAAGCTGTGAACAGCATTGTCAAAAACATAGATATGGAATTCTAGATCGACACTTGTCAATGCTTTATTAAATAATTACATCAATTATTTTTTACTAAAATATAAAAATAATAAATAATCCAATTACATTGATTTCTGCAGGGTTTGTGAAGAAAGGTGGTCACGTTCTTGTAGCGCAGATTTGCGCAGATCTGCAGGATCCAACCTATCCCATTGGTGGAGCTGTGCAGATCTGTCGAAATTTGCGTTACACGAACACTATCGGCGTTTTTTGATCAGAAGCGTCTCATGTCAGACAGCGCAGTCTCAAGTAGCCGGCGCACCAAGTTGTGGCATACGCGAACACAATCCAGTTTATTGGTAGCTGAATGCTATGACTCAATGACAAAGTAAATAGTAAATTATTCAAAACTTTAAAATACCGGTATGAAGTTACATTAAAATTCCAAACCGGTCCGTAAATGAATACCGGTATATCGTTTTTTACCGTATACCGCCCAGCCTTAATTTCAACCTTTTACTTGCAAAACTCCATTTACGCCCACTAAAGATGAAAGCCATGACAAGTCAACATGTTTATTGACCATCTCCTTTTTGTTCCCTTTCAAGTCAAAAGACAGTCATTACCAAATGGGAAGAGCCTTCTGATCCATCAATCAGTGAAAGCTTGTATCAAAGCTGCCCAATAGGGGCCCTGCTGGCAGGAGGAAGACCCGCCCACAGTGTCTGAGAAAAGTCTCTTCCTGTCAGCTGTAGCCTGCCATTTATTTTTTCACTGCCCAGTGAGAGCTGCCTTGATAGTTTCTGAGAGATTCGTTCATTACTGAGAAGTGTGCTACCTTCTCTCTGGAGTTGGTTTTGCATCGACTCTTAGGGGTATTTTGCTGCAGATTACTTCTCCACGGAGGTAAGTCTGTGGTGGGAGTCTCACTGGGAGCTGGTTTTGACCCCTCCATAGAGATTTGCCATAAAAACATTCCTCCCATGCCTTTTCCTTACAGATTAGAGAGGACAGGAATGCGACAGGAGATGGACGATCAACCGGAGCAGCTCGCTGCGAATCCATGGTGATTCATTTTCCCCCTGCAGACCCTCGATCGATCTCCTTCGGAGTGCCTTTCTGTGACATTCTGTAGACAGATCAGCTTTTTATATTGACGACATCTGACGTCATCATCTCCTGCAAGGCATTGGGGTAGTTGCCCCGTGATACCCCAGGATTTCACGTCGTTCCTGGCAGGTCTCCAAGAGGAGGACATCCTGACTGACCTCTTTATGCCCACCTTGCACCCCACCTCCTACCAAGAGGGGCATTCCATCGCTGTATCAGGTGCCAGGGGAAGCTGCCCTCAGACGACGGGCACGACCTCTGCGCATGTTGTCTGGGCACGGACACTTCAGGGCAGTGCTGACAACTACTGTCAGATGCCTGAAAGGGCGAGAGTCCTGTCGCAGGAGCTCTCTGTGCTGGGGGAGAAACGAGCGATACGACTAGTGGACAGAGAGGACTCTAGGGGCAGGGTTCTACTCAGGATACTTCCTAGTGCAAAAGAAAGATGGAGGGTTCAGGCCCGTTCTTGACCTGAGAGGCCTCAACACGTTTCTGAAGAAATGAAACTTCATGTTGACAGCACAGCGTATCCTCTAGTCCGTCCGGCCAGGCAACTTGTTCACATCAATTGACCTCATGGACGCCTACTTTCACGTCCCCATCCTCCCAGTGCACAGGAAATATCTGCACTTTGCCTTCCAAGACCAGGTGTACGAGTTCTGCGTGCTGCTATTCGGCCTCTAGCTGAAATAGAAAGATATCCATTACCCTTCAGAGGTTGCTCGACATGACGAACAAATTACGGCTGATGGGAGTAGACTTTTCACACACACCTCCTGTCAGCAGGGCCTGTATTGGGCAGCTTTGGTACAAGCTTTCACTGATTAACGTGTCTGAAGTCTCTTCCCATTCAGTAATAGCTGTCTTTCTTTATCAGGGAACCGGTGTTATGATGTTAACCTATTATTTTCTACTTACCCAGAACATTAGCATACCAACTGAGTCTGTGACACCCCCAGTGTTTTTTAGTTTTTGTTTGGATTCACTAAAGAAAAACATGATTTCATTTTTTTTTTTTTTTTAAAGCTTGGGTTTGCTGGGAAAAATGTAAGCTGGGTCCCTGAGGAATGAGCAAGTGTACACAGTGAGGTTCTAAACAGAGAGGTCAGGAAAAGATCACTTGTTAAAATCTCAAATGGGCTATATCATTGACAGTCCAATATTCTGCTAGCTATGACTGAGGATTGAGGCATGTGAGCGAGGGAGAGACACACTGTGACGCACTCACTAATATGTCATTTAGGGCTGGACGAAAATCCCAACTTGGAAAACAAACATACAGCCTCTACCACAAACCACTCCCTGGCTCCCCTCTTTTACAGCTTCAGTGTACAGTAGTACTCCATACATAATCACCTCAAGCTCAATTGATCACTTTACTAAGGATCTTTGCCAATTAGAATACATGGGCCAACTGATTTAGAACATAAGAAGATTAAAAAAGTTTACAAATGAGAGGAAGTCATTTGCCCCATTGTGCTTGTTTGGTTTCCTCAGTCTCTCCGAGTATGACATTCCCTTCAAACCTGGAATAAGTCGGGAACTGAACCTTTTCACCGTAGGGATTTAACCCATGACAGCCCTGTAGAAGAATCACTGTGAAGTTCACTAACACTTACTTTCTATTACCTGAATATTTTACACCCACAAGCTGAACCACAATACGTATATTTGGAATTTTGAAATCCTGTTTTTAAATCCTTATTAAAACAGCAGTAGCCCCTAATAAATTATTATGCACATCCTTATCAAAAGTAATTTAAGGGGACAGTCATGTAGTCTGTACAATTTCATTAAAATTTACAGAGATCTATCATGTTAATACCATTTAATTGCTTAGCATTTTTATATTATCTGACTGTCAACACAAACCAATAACCTTAACAAATGCTTGGCCAACAGAAGCCTCAGCTTTTTAATGTGAATTAGAAGCAGGTAATCTGTAGAAAAATAGCCATTGTCTGTGTTTAGTTTAATCTAAATAAATAAAGAGCTTAATATACACTCACCTAAAGGATTATTAGGAACACCTGTTCAATTTCTCATTAATGCAATTATCTAACCAACCAATCACATTGGCAGTTGATCAATGCATTTAGGGGTGTGGTCCTGGTCAAGACAATCTCCTGAACTCCAAACTGAATGTCTGAATGGGAAAGAAAGGTGATTTAAGCAATTTTGAGCGTGGCATGGTTGTTGGTGCCAGACGGGCCGGTCTGAGTATTTCACAATCTGCTCAGTTACTGGGATTTTCACGCACAACCATTTCTGGGGTTTACAAAGAATGGTGTGAAAAGGGAAAAACATCCAGTATGCGGCAGTCCTGTGGGCGAAAATGCCTTGTTGATGCTAGAGGTCAGAGGAGAATGGGCCGACTGATTCAAGCTGATAGAAGAGCAACTTTGACTGAAATAACCACTCATTACAACCGAGGTATGCAGCAAAGCATTTGTGAAGCCACAACACGTACAACCTTGAGGCGGATGGGCTACAACAGCAGAAGACCCCACCGGGTACCACTCATTTCCACTACAAATAGGAAAAAGAGGCTACAATTTGCACAAGCTCACCAAAATTGGACAGTTGAAGACTGGAAAAATGTTGCCTGGTCTGATGAGTCTCGATTTCTGTTGAGACATTCAGATGGTAGAGTCAGAATTTGGCGTAAACAGAATGAGAACATGGATCCATCATGCCTTGTTAGCACTGTGCAGGCTGGTGGTGGTGGTGTAATGGTGTGGGGGATGTTTTCTTGGCACACTTTAGGCCCGTTAGTGCCAATTGGGCATCGTTTAAATGCCACGGCCTACCTGAGCATTGTTTCTGACCATGTCCATCCCTTTATGACCACCATGTACCCATCCTCTGATGGCTACTTCCAGCAGGATAATGCACCATGTCACAAAGGTCGAATAATTTCAAATTGGTTTCTTGAACATGACAATGAGTTCACTGTACTAAACTGGCCCCCACAGTCACCAGATCTCAACCCAATAGAGCATCTTTGGGATGTGGTGGAACGGGAGCTTCGTGCCCTGGATGTGCATCCCACAAATCTCCATCAACTGCAAGATGCTATCCTATCAATATGGGCCAACATTTCTAAAGAATGCTTTCAGCACCTTGTTGAATCAATGCCACGTAGACTTAAGGCAGTTCTGAAGGCGAAAGGGGGTCAAACACAGTATTAGTATGGTGTTCCTAATAATCCTTTAGGTGAGTGTATAAATAAATAAATAAATAAATAAATAAATATAAATAACCAGGGCTATCTGAAACTCTCGAATAAGCTTTTTTGTAGAAGATTCTTGACAATTGTCAAAACTGGTCTTAAATCCAACAGGCCAAACCATGTGACCTCTTTGCAGCATTCAGTCATTCAAATTGGTTCCCATTGAGCCGTGGACATCTGTTTCTCAACTGCACTACATGTGGCCACTACAGTTTGCAGAATGATTTCCTTCCTGGATGAACTAATCCAAGAAGATTTATTTTGTGAAGGTTGTTAGCATGTTGAAGTCCTAGAAATCAAGGTCCATGATCTCGAGGCTCAGCTTGTTGATCTGCGCTGGATTAGTGATATGGAAGAATTGGTCAATCAGCCCATTAGAGAGATGGTGTGCACGCCAAAACCTAGGAGACTTGAGACCTTAGAGCAGGAAAGTGTAGAGAACTGCTGGGTTACAGTAGGTCGTAACCACAGAAAAGTGTGAGCACAACCCTTAGAGACATCCCAAGAGCTAGATGTATAACCCAACAGGTTGCAACTGCTGGACACCGAGTTGGACAGTGACAGCTCAGAGAGTGATGGGAGGGCAGTTGAGCTCCAGAGCACCATTTTGTCCACTCCCCCCAGAGAGGTAGTTATAGTAGGAGACTCAATTCTTAGAGGTGTAGATCACACAGTGTGTTCCAATGATAAGGAGACCCGCATGGTAACAGGTTGCCTGCCTGCCAGGCCTGCCTGGTGCTCAGGTTGCAGATCTCCCTAAACTAGTAGACTGGCTACTGGCCAAAGCCAGGGGGAATCCACTGGACATGTTCCACATTGGTACCAATGACATAGGACATGGTAGGTCAGAGGTTCTGCAAGACAAATTTAAAGAGTTAGGAACGAAACTAAAGACCAGAACCTCCAAGGTAGTTTTCTCCTAAATACATCTGGTACCACGTGCCAGGCCAGGGAGACAGGCAGAGATTAGAAAGTTTAACACGTGGTTGAAATCTTGGTCTAGGGAAGATGGTTTTAGATTTATAGAGCATTGGTCTTTCTTCTGGGAGAGATGGGACCTGTACAAACCGGACTAATGCATTGGGAGAGCGTATGTGCAGTAATTGAGAATCTTTTAAACTAGGGACCAGGGGGACAGGGAGATCTGACAATGGGAGATGTTCCACTAAGTACAGAAAACAAAGGGAAACTGCTAGTAGGAAATATCTGAAATGTTTGTACCTCAATGCCAGGAGAATAAGGAACAAGATGTTAGACACAGTGCTGGCGTGTGACTATGTTGTAGGAGTGTCAGAAACATGGCTTATAGAAAATGATGTCGATGAATACAAGTTGAAAGGATGCACACAGTTTAGGAGGGACAGGCATAATAAAAAAAAGGTGGTAGAGTAGCATTATATGTCAGACATTATATTGAGGCAGAAGAACTCAAATTAGATCCTAGTAATGAAACAGAATCTTTGTGGGTTAAACTTTTGAACAAAAGGTCTGGAGGATTAGTTGTAGGAGTGTGTTACAGACCACCCAACTCAGATATTCAGAAAGATGTTGCATTGTACAATGTAATCAGGACTGCATGTAGCAAGGATGTAGCTGTTATAATGGGGGATTTCAATTTCCCAAACATAGACTGGGAAAGCCCAGTTGGGACTACCAAAGCAGAAATAGAAGTGGTTTAGATGGTAAATGACAATTTAACAGAGAACCAACCAGAGAGAGTGCATGCATTGATTTGATCTTTTCAAATGACCAAGATCTTTCTAACTCAATTTGTCAGGGAACCAACAAGGGAGAGAGCATGCATTGACTTGATCTTTTCAAATTACCAAGATAGAGTCAGAGGGACACTAGTTAGAGAACCAATGGCAAACTATGATCACGATATGGTTAGCTTTGAGGCATTCTTTCAGAAAACAAAGACCAAGTCTAAAACAATGGCCTACAATTTTAGAAAAGCAAACCTTGAAGGTATGAGGTGGCACTTGGAAGAGTTAGACTGTAGCACACTGGATACAGATTCAGTTGAAAATGGATGGTTATATTTTAAGAATATACTACTTGAGGCTCAGGAGAAATTTGTACCAGAACTTAGCAAATTGAGGACCAAAAACATTGGCAAAAATGGTTTAATATAAGTATGCAATAAAATATCAAGAGAAAGAAAATGTTGTATAGCGCTTACAAAAGGGACAAAACTAAATACATGAATATGCTGAACTGCATAGAGACCTTAAGAAAGGGATCAGGAAAGCAAAGAGGGAAATAGAAAGAAACACAGCTCTTGGAGCTAAAACTAATGCTAAGAGCTTTTTCAATACTAAAACAGCAAGAGGTCAATAAAGGAGGAAGATCTTAGAACACTAACAATATGTGGCAAATGTTCTAAATTAGTATTTCACAGAGGTTTTTACAAAAGAAAAAACAGATAACATGCCATAGGTAAACAATCAGTCCAGTCAAACCCTAAGAGAGATCAGGATAAATGAGGAGGAGGTACTACAGGGACTAGCAGAATTAAAAACAAACAAATCACCTGGGCCAGATGGTATATTTCCAACAGTACTTAAAGAAATGTGGGAAATTTTGTATAGGCCGCTAACTCAAATATTCCAAATGACACTTAGAACAGGGGATGTGCCAACTGACTGGAAGACGGCAAATGTCATACCAATCCACAAGAAAGGGGACAAAACTGAGCCAGGAAATTACAGACCAATCAGTCTTGCATCACTTATAAAATGTTGGAATTAGACAGAAAATAGAGCATCTTAACGAAAATCATATTCTTGGTTTAAACATGGGTTTAGACGAGGTAGATCATGTCCTACTAATCTATTAGAGTTCTTTGAACATGCAACTGCAGCTGTAGATCATGTGAAAGCATATGATATTATATACTTAGATTTTCAAAAAGCTTTTGACAAGGTTCTACACCAAAGACTTAAAATTAGAAGCCGTAGGTAATCGGGGTAATGTAAGTAGATGGATTATGAACTGGTTGATGTATAGGAAACAGTTGATTAGAGGAGTTGCTTCTAACTGGAGTGAGGTTGTTAGTGGAGTTCCACAGGGATCAGTACTAGGGCCTTTGCTTTTTCTAATCTATATTAATGATCTGGACTCTGGGATAGTTAGCAAACTTGTCAAAATTGCAGATGATACTAAAATAGGTGGCTCAGCAGATACAATCTTGGCAGCACATGCTATTCAAAGGGACTTAAATAATATTCAGTTGTGGGTCGACACCTGGCAGATGAAATTCAATGTGGACAAGTGCAAGGTATTACATGCAGGTAGTAAATATGTCCACTATAATTACACTATGGGAGGAATAGAACTGGAAAAAAGACCTAGGAGTCTACGCGGACTCCTCACTCTCCCCATCCTAACAATGTGGGGAAGCAATTAAAAAGGCAAACAAAATGCTAGGTTATATTGTCAAAAGTGTAGAATTTAAAACAAGGGAAGTAATGTTAAGACTGTACAATGCACTAGTTACACCTCATCTGGAATACTGTGTACAGTTCTGGTCACCACACTTCAAGAAAGATATCGCTGCTCTAGAGGTAGTTCAGAGGAGAGCAACCAGACTTATTCCAGGTCTGAAGGGAATGTCTACTGAGAGACTGAGGGAACTGAACCTTTTCAACCTGGAACAGAGGAGACTACGTGGGGACTTGATTCAAGTCTTCAAAATAATGAAAGGCATTGACCACATCAAACCAGAGGAGCTTTTCCAGATCAGCAGGGACACAAATTGAAATTGGGCTTCAAGGCATTCAAGACGGAAAACAGTTCTTCACACAGAGAGTCGTCACAATCTGGAACAACCTCCCCAGCGATGTGGTTGAAGCTGAAAATTTGAGAACATTTAAAATAGACTAGATAGGATGACTGGATCATCTATGCCTCGGCTCCGCTGGCTTAAGCGTCCGTGCCATGCCATGCCTTGCAATTTGATACATCTCAGATTAGAAACCACAAACACGGGGCTTTCTGTGATGTTCCTGCAAGAATCATGGCCTTGTTAGCTGTTCAACACCTATCAATTAATTTGTTGTATTTAGAGCAACCAAAAGAGATAACCTCTTTGTGGTTAATTGGAAGGTGATTACTAATTTAGAAGAATACACACAAGGGCAAATAATTAGTCCAAATAGTTAATTGTATGGGAAATGAATACTGATGTAAATTATGTGAAAAGTACTTGGTATAGGCTATATGTGAATCCTAGTGTGTAAAATACAGTATTATTGATTTCTCTGTCACATGTATCCATTTATTCTCACTACAGGGTACGGCAGCAGCGTCTTACCCAGGATTTGAACACACTACCGTCTGGTTACAAGCCCAGACCTTAAAACACTTTTCCACACCGCTGCCGAAAATAAAGTACTGTACCATACAACCCCTCACAACTTTTGCATTCACAGAGAGGACAATGGAGAAGATTATAAACGTATATATATTGTATATTGATACAAATACTCAATGTCCTGAAAGGTATTGACAAACCTGACTGCTTCAGGATCAACAAGGAAACAAGCACCTGATGAGGAAATTAAGAGGAAGTGCACATAAGGTAGAAGATGATGATGATGATGATGATGATGATGATGACAGTTTTATCCCTGATGACTTACATACTTTAACAAATGCAAACATGCATTGCTCTACACACACATCATTACAAAGGTGACCACATCCCTATAAAAATGAATTTGCACATTAAAATGATTACAATTACATTACAAGAATTATAATGGTGTAAAGGAGCAATTTAAACAGGAGCATCTTAAGGAGGTATCGAAAGGTGGTTAGACACTGTGTTGTCCTGATGCTCACAGGCACTCCATTCCATCGCTATATGATCCAGGAGATCCTTCATTAAGAAACAACTGATCACCAATGATAATGTCAATTTAACAAGTCAAATAGCTTTTCGTGTTGGTAACCTTTCTGATGCCCTTCGGGAAAGTTGTTTATAGGTCAGTGGGATAGGGAATGAGTCAGCTTTGTAAAGTATAAGGAGAGGGTTAAGGATGATAGGGTAGGGAAACCATGTGATTGAACTACATCGTGGATCATGGCCTCATGTAGCTGCCCAGAAAAAATATGTTTTTATGGAGTGTGTTTTAGGAGTGCATGATATGACAGTTGCAACCCAACACTGGGGAGTGAAATATGCTCCAAAAAAAATAACTGGAAGAGGGGAAAGGGTCTGAAACCTTGGAAACAATTTTTTTTTTGTTGGTTGGTTTTTGTTTTTGTTTAATTCCTTTTTTATAGCTTTCCATGCCCTTCCTGCCCCCTTCTAAAAGTGATCTGCTGTCTTTACTGCAGGAGTTTAAATTTCCAGTGTTACACCCTAGGTAGCTAGAGCTTAATTGCTTTCTGTTTCTCGTGCAGAAATTTACGCTAGTTGGCTACTTATCTCTACTTTCTTATGTTCAAGTGATGTTATGTTCTTATGTTCAAATGTAGCAATAATCCAACTAGCAACCTAATGCAAAAGGTAAGGTAATGCACCCGAAGTTTATCCCCATCTTCCATAAGCAACAAATATCATATTATCTTATATCATATTACAACACAAAGGATGAATATAAAAAAGGGGCCAGGTAAACGAGAGGGAGAGACGCATCTAATCACTGCGGGCTCTGGATGGGAATGAAATCGTGTTTGTGTAATGTGTCACTAGAAGCCTGTCAGTCCAATTAGGGGTGATGCAGCACCAAGTACGTTACAGTGGGGATTTTACACAACACCCTCTGATTTAAAAAGGAAAAACAAAAAACATGAAAATCTGGAATTAATAATAATAATAATAATAATAATAATATTTTCTAATATGGTACTGTATCAATCACTATCTTTCGCTTTACCGCCAGTTCATCAGACTCACATACAATAGTGGTAGAGAAATGAAGATGAAATTTGGAAATTATCATTGGACGAACGCAATGTCAATACTGTATTCTGGTTGTTGATTGGTTAGGGAGGACGTCCTCCCTTGGAGCATCATTTTAGGTGTTTCGGCCAATAACAGATTAGCATGGAAAAAAAAATGAAGTACATTAAATTGATATAAGCCCATCCTCCTCTGCTCCCCCCCCACCACTTTACACATCCTGCCCTTTCCCCTCTGCCTGCAGGTGTCACTGTTGAAGGATTTTAAACATAATTTCAATAATGGATTTTTTCCAAAGACGAGATAAATTATTTTATAAATTATACTGAGATTTGGTAATGCTTTATTTCAACCAATTACTCTTTTTTTATATTATGATCTCCCTCTTGCCTCTCAAAAATAGAGGAGAGTGACCTCTTCTGCCTCTATGGACCAGCCTCCTCTGGCTAATTCTCTCCAGGACTTCTGCATCTGTCAATTTACTTCAAAATCGTATCTGAGCCAAAATGCAAGACCACTGATATTTCTTAAAGGAATTATTGTATGCAGAGTGACTCCCCAGAGAGTACCAACTGTTAACTTTACAAAGGGACCTCTGTTGCCAAAAGAAGACTGGATTAGTTGCAAAATTATTAGCAGGGAAACTGTGTACAATTGACCAATTTGGGGGTGGTGGTGGTGGTGGGGTACTATGAATAGTAATATCTGGATATCTTGGTATTCTTAAATAAATGTTTAACAAAAGCATGAGTCACTTTAGGCTTTGTGTCCAATCTTTGAGGGAAAACATTGTAACTTTTCTAAGGGAAATAATGATTGGATTTCAGACCACAGTTGAACAATGTATGCTATACTTGTCAGAAAGACCCTGTTTTTTAAGCTTGGTTACAGAAATTGCTTATTAAAGGGAAGACGGGAAAAGATTACTTTCAGACTTGTATATTTTTATACACTATTCAAGACTCCGCTCTATATATGCCCATGTATAGTCTTGTGTTTAAAGACGTGTGGCAATGTGGGCTGCTAGGAAGTGAAACATTTTGAGTGTTTATATTATTTCATATTGGAGATTTTTAAACTGTTATGAAATTCAGTTCTTGGAAGTAGTTTAGAATTTGTCCACATCTCAGATTCACCTTGTTCTATCCCACATGGAGATGGAGATTTGATTTAACACGGCGGAGGCACAGTACAGTGCTTGGGGATGAGAATATTTTTTTATCCCTGCAAGAAATTTGCAGCAAAATAATTGTCCTGTTTGCAGCCAAACCCTCACCTTTCTATGAAGTTGCAGTAAACATGTATGAAATTACTCAAGTTATACAGTGAATTGTACATTACTAAGTTATCATTACGAGGAACGAACATTGCGTTTTCCAAATTGGGTCTGAAATTGGTCTGTCGGTCATCCTATCTTCTAATGTTATTCCAGGAAAGCTACAGGCACTGTTATTTTATTTGCACAGTAGTGTTCAAATGTATAAGAACATTCCATTGCTTCTGTTGGTTTTGAAGAGCATCTAAAAAAGTCAGAATAGGCCAGTTATTAATTCCCTAAGTATACTGATGACATTATAATATTTTCTCTATCTTCTAAGAAAGATGAAACACAATCCATAACCATCTCCTCTATTTAAAAAAAAATACATATGCCCTCATCACAGTGAGTTAAAAGCGCAGTACTTTTTTTCGAAGCTTCCAGAAGAAGGAAAGAAAATTACCAGCTGTTTTGAGAGAGCACAAATCCCACAGAAAAACCTTTTATACAGAGCGTTTGCTGTTGAAAAAAAGTGGTGAGGGGGGTAAAAAAGATACTGTAGTAAATGAATAATGAAAATGAATAATGATCTCTGTTTTAGTTGGGGGGTCAGAGAGAGGGAGAGAGACAGAGAAAGCTCCTGAAATGACAAGTAGATCTTTTAAAGAAAAATGCACAGAATCTGTTGGAACTGTGTTATTTTCTGCAGGCTGACCACAGCTTCCAGCCCTTTCGTCTGTGAAGGGCTCCTAGAATAAACTTGGGTTGTAGGTATATGTCATAGGGGGGGTAGGGGGTTAGGGGTTGTGGGGCGGTCCCAAGCAATCTGGTTCCTCCCTGATGTTGCCATGTTTGTGTTTCTCCCTTAGCTCCCTTGGCCTCCCATGTATTTCCCTGGCTCTTTGCCCAGGTTTACACATGTGTTTGTACTTGGCCACCTGCCACCCAGCAACCCAATCCCAATCCCCCACCCCTCTGACCAGACATAGACTGGGAGGGCCTGGAAAGTTGAGGGAGGGGATGGAAAATCTCACTCCACACTTTCCTCTGTCTCTCTCTGGAAACACCTCTCTCTCTCTCGCTCTATTAAAGGAAGCCTAGCCTTTATTAATCCTCACTCCCACTGTGTTGGGCAATAGCTTGTCAACAATGGTCCCTGCTGTTGCTGTGTTATCATTTAGGAGGGGATACCCTTTTGATGCCAAGGGTTAGTCACCAGGGAACCCCAAGTGGAAAAAGTGCTACACCAGCAAAATCGCAATCCAAGATTAGGTAAAATGCAATGTCAGTTTAGGTGTAAATTATGCTTGTTTCAGTCCTTCTTTTTTTTTTTATATATATACACACTGGGCCGTTTTTTCCATGGCAAGAGGGGGGGGAAGGCATCTGCTGGTTTGTGTGCTGCCTGAAAATCGAAAGTGTGATCAGTTGATAGCAGCTCCATGTCTGTAAAAACACAAGTCACAGAGTAATCTTGTACCTTTTTTCCTCCCCCACCCAGCAACGCTTCTTCAGATTACTCCCTTCCTGCAGAGATCTTTGGGAAATCCCCCGTCTCCACCCTGGTGTTTTATTGAAAACCAAAAAAAAAAAATCTTACACTTTGACAGTGGATAGCTCGTAGGTCTGTTCCCGTATAGTAAACAAACAGAGAAGCAATTTGAATGATCTTTCAGACTCTTTAAGGGTTTTCAGCCTAGTGCATTGTTTACACCTGCCACTGAATCATGACATGCTTTCAGCTTAATGATAAGGATTATTAATTTAGCCGATACTTTGTTTCCTCCACATAGACTGGAGGTGAAGTACAGCATCAGCAACTGTAATGATGCTACAACAGGACCCAGTTTACATGTCATGTGAATCCTAGCAGTGATTTGTCCAGGGTATCAGAGAATGAGTCTTTTGGAGAGCTAGGGCTTGAACCAGGAAAGTCCTAGAAACAATGCATCTTAACCACAGGGCCACCTAGCCTGTTTATGCTGTTTATGCCATAATTGCCATTTGATGTATACCAGCTACAGTAGTTGATAGCTTGTAATTCACAGTATCTGAATAATGTTGAAGGCTTTTTACAAAGTTGAGCTCTTGGATTATTTAAAGATTTGCACTGAAATGAGCACCAGGGGGACCCCAGTTGAAATTCAGAGGAATCCCTATAGGTTGGGCCAATGTTGGTTAACTGTCACTGCTTCAAAACCAGCAACATTGGGAGCAATATAGTTTTGCTTATTGGTCTAATATTGGCAGAGCAATACAGAACCAGTGTAGTTGCAATGCTTGTTACTGGACCATCCATGACAGCAATGAACCATTGTTGGCCAATCTCTGCACTGGTTTACTATTTGCTCACTGACCTAACATGGCCCACAAAGTTCCATTGGTACTGTTTTGCTGGCATTGACGTAGTGACAGTCAACCAACATTGGCACAATTTATTCTGGTTATATGCAAAGTGCATTAAAAACGGAACATATGAGGCAGTACTTTACACAAAGGGAGGTGGATGTCTAGTGCAAGCTGCCCAGCCATGGTGTTGAAGCCAGATGCCTGAGATCCATCAACTGGATGAGATTCTGGCATCGATAAGCCTCTAGTACCCAAATTAACAAAAGCCATGGCTTCCTCTTTTTCTTTACTTTTGCTTTGTTCTAATAGAGAGTTAAAAACAAATTCAGTCTCAATTAATGATCACAACTGATGTTCAGATTTCATAAACTGGTAATTGCTTTTTTATGTGGTTGGTTTCATACACCCCACCCACCGGAACTGATGGTCTAGACCAGGAGTTCCCAAAGTGCGGCCCGGGGCCAAATGCAGCCTTGAGGATGTTTGGTGCGGCCCCCCAAAGCCAACCTTCAACCCCCCCTTTTCTGAACCTTTACTATATTTTTACACTTTCTGAAAAAATTGTTACAAATTGCACATGTAATGTGGGGGAAAATAATAAAACAACAATTAAAGTTCATAAATGTTCCCCAAAATAAATGTATAGGAAATTAAAAGGTATGATTTTGGACATATTTTGTTTTCATCGGTAGTAATTTTTTACTGCAGCCCCCCGATCCCGTGCAACCTCTGGAAATTGGCCCTCCATCACCTGACATTGGGAACCCCTGGTCTAGACTTATACATGCATAGCTTGATCCACATTTACAGATACTGTGGAGCCCTTACTTACTTACTTAAAATAAGTGATCCTTGCAGACAGTTGCATGGGATCCAATCCTCATAACAGAGATCAGCACTGTTTCTCCCGACCCAGAAATGACTCCTAATTGCACAGGATCTGTAACAGAACGTAGTGCAAGTTGCATAGCGTACTGTAATATGGGCTGAGCCGTGATTTGAGGCTGATGCCTGGATTTATCTCTTAACCTTAAACTCCCCTGCTTGTACGAATCATCCTGTTGTTAATGCCACTATACACTGAAACAGTGAATCCCTCCATGTCTGTGAGTCCCCTGCAGGGCCACAGTGATGTTATTCCCAGGTCCTGTGGAGTTATTGCTGTAGCAGAGCTTGTTTGTGCAAGGGACACTGTGTACTGTACTCTGCAGTGACGGAAGTCTATGACAGCAGTGCCTGTAACCCTCCTCCTACTGAACAGCCTACTCATCATCTCCCCCTGCAGCCCCCCCCCCCCCCCACACACACACACACACACACACACAAACACCCTCCCCCCTCCTTCCTGCTTTCTGATTGGTTCTCCTCCACTGACATATTCTGCCATGATTGGTTATGCCTGTGGACTGCTTATTCCTTTCCGATTTCCCCCCCCCCTTTTCTAAATCTTTTGGGAAAGGCAACTGCCGTATGCTGCCTGCTTGCCTGGCTCACTCCTTTTCCAGGAAATGCATCCTAGCATCCGTTCCTTCATGCTCTATTTCCAGTCTGGCCTAAGAGAGCCATAATCGCATCACCTATAAGATAGATGCCTTGAATTAATAATGCGCTTCCAGGCAGAGCTGCAGCAAAATGACTCACTGTAGTGTCCATGCACTGTGAGGCTCCCTGTAGCTCTCTGTCTGCATGCTTTAGGAAGGAAACTGGGCCACTCCAATTATCTAAGAGGGGAAAAAACAAAACTAAAACACACTCACGAAAAACGTGATAACACCCCCTGCAGACTGACTGATCAATTGGGATTAATATTTTTGAGAAAGAACACTCTGGAAAACAAATAAGATTTAATAGAACTGCAAGGGAAAACATTTAGAATGCATTTAGTGTTTGTGTGTATGTGTGTGTGTATACTTTATTGGTCTTGAATTGTATAGATTGTATAGCAACAAAAACAAATAATTTAATTTAAAATGTAGAAATAAATCTCTTGTTCAGTTCCCAAGGTATTTCAAGTGCAATTTCACCCATTCTGTAAAGACATTGGATCCAAAGCTTAACCCATTTCAAGGGTCTATTAAACTTTATCTTTCCTTCTTTATTTGCAAATTATTTCTTATTTCTCTGGATTCTAAATGAATGTGATGGTATGAGAGAATTATAACCCTGTAATAATGAAAGGCTAGGACTTGGGAAAGTATCTGCCAATTTAACTAACCATCCCAGAACAAGAAACTGACGTTTTTATGGATGTACTTACAATACTCTGAAGCCAATTTGTGTATGTGTGTGTAACACTGAAATTCTCACTGAAACTATTTCCTCATGTAGCCATGAGAGGTATTTTACAGTTGCAGAATTACGTCTGGGTAATAACTCCCATTTTCATTAAGATATTTAGTTTTGATCCCATGCAATCAATCTGACTCCTCTGTTGATTGTTTTACAATTTTGTACATGCTATGAAAGGCTTTAAATGTTACTGCTGCACTAGTGTTAGCACCCCTGTTCATGTTGCAGACTGCAGAGAGCCCCTGAGAAACACAACAGGATATGAAACATGCCCAAATAAAATGTCAAATAGTATCAAATAAATGCATATGCACTTATAGAATGACATTGAGTATATTCAATGAAGATTCATTTCTGCACATTTTTTGTGTGAGAGCAAGTGGATATATCCCTATTCTACCCCAGATAAAAATAAATAAATAAATAAATAATCTGTTATTAAAAGCACTGTTCATGCACAATTGAGATATTAAGTAGAAGCCCTGCAAAAATAGTTATCCCCCCTTGTACACTACTATTATATGAATACAGAAAAGCAGTTGAAACGTACCAGCAATTACAATCGCTGAAATTGAGACCAACCACATTAAGATCTCATCTTGATGAAGAAATAAATAAAAAGTCCACAAGGTGGCAGCACCAGACAACCTAAAAGGCAGATCACCCTTTTTGTTGTATGCTCTCAACTGGAGACAAAAGTCTAGACTGGGCAATGTCTTCAGGATTCTTTCAGCGTGACATCAGTTGAACACAGACTCTGAGTCAGGACAGCATTTTAGACCATTTGGTGTCTCGTCTCCAAAAAACACACCTAAACCACCTTCAGGGAAAACACTATACTTAAGTCTAGATTTTGTTTTGTAGTCTTTATTCCTGCACAGGAAACTGTAATTCCCAGTGGACTAATTTTGTAAGGTACAAAGATGTGTGGTTATCAGCCGTAATAGAATTGGATGGATAGAACTGTGTATATGTGTAACAAAAAAAAGTAAAATTATCAGTTTGCTTTGTGCCAAACCTCTGTATTTTTGACTGCAGAGTACTAAATCTTGAGAAACTTTGCAAACACAGAACACAAAGCAACTCAACCTGTGCTGTACAATTAATAATCACATTTTTTTGTTAAGCACATTTTCAACACAACATTTTTCCTTTTTAGGGTCCTGTAACCAGCTCTAACATAGTACCATAGAAATCATAGTTTACTGAATTTGAATGCACAGTGGGATTTGCCTGTTTCCCTTAAGTTATTACTTAAGTATTTATATCAATATACATTGTTATAAGTAAGTACCTTTAAAGGTCTTCAGCCATTGATGAGTGAAGGTGCTTTTTAAGAAGATTAATTATGGAATTGTGTACTGAATTATGCTGCCTTTTAAAATATATATTCCATTTAGAAATTAGTAGATTAAAGATCTCTTGCACGTTGATTTAAATGCAAACATAATTTTATATATATATATATATATATATATATATATGCATACACACACGTTATAAGAATTCTTCCCTCAGTCATAGTATTTCTTGAAAGCCTTTGATATATACCCACTGATTCCTTTAAATGTACAAGTTAGTTATTGACTGTCCGGTGGGTAGATTACTGTGTTTAAAGTCATGGTGAGAGTACAGATTGATTCAGTGAAAGCCTTTACCCGAATCTCAATGCATCTCATTTATCCAAGTGTAACCAGTTCTGCAGAAACGGGGAGTAGCTACAGATATTACAAGAAGTGCTCAGTCATTTAAGGCACGTGGAACTCATCCTGAGAACTTCCTGTTTTAGTCAGCATTTTCTGCTCCTGATGAGAGAGCGCTTGCCTCACATTTGTTTTTTATTCCTCCTTTTCTTCTCCGTGTGCTTTCTGAAAACAAAAGCCTTGAAAGTGGTTGTGGAAGTGGGTATATATATATTTATTTTTTCAAACATTTTGGGATTTCCCTCATTCATTTTGTATAAAGCCTTGTTATCAACAGCGGATGCAATGAAAAGCAAAGTAAATTTGGTGTGAATGAAGGGAATCCCCACTGAAATAACACTTCTATATATTTTATTTAGCATCTTCTCCCCATAGGCTTATTTATTATCACTATCTGCTGCATTATCAGTGATGATTGGGAAAAGATTGAAAATATGCTTGAAAAAGACATCTCCCCATTCAGTGTTTAATATTTGGTGCTGTGATGTAGATCTGCATTGACATTCAAAATTGTGCCGTCTGTGCAGAAAAGGAAAAGCTTCGATACCAGAGAGATAAAAGGAGTTTTGCTGTGATACAAGCTTAAATGTTAAAAGCTCAAGATGATAAAATTAAAGATATTGGATCTCTGTTGAGCCTTGTTATTCCTATATTAAATATGTTCCCATGTCTACCCCTCGGGCCCTGGAGAGCCATAGTCCTGCAAAACAATCTCTGCTATAGAAAAAAATAAACAAAAGACTATGCTGATTTTTGTAACAATTTATTTGTCACAAATGATGGGTTCCTACAAGTTAACTGAAACTTTGAAAGTTATTGATATACACATTCTAGGAAATAATGCTGAAGACATATTAGTAATAAAGGCAAGCATGACTAAAAAATATTCCATAGCTACAGCCTCTTAATCAAAGCTCCAATGTGCATTAATAGAATGACTAATTGAGATTATCTGAATTCTGAAAAAAATGTATCTCCCCCATGTACAGGCATATTGGTCTTAATATGCAGAGGTACGAGAACCTTAATCTCAAGGTCAGGGAAACCTTATATGAAACTGGCTATAAATCCTTTATCAGCATGACCCTTATAATGTTTTAAGGAATCCAATCCAATCAATATATAATGCTAGATTTACAACATTGCAGAAGTACATTTTCCTGGATACCACGAGTAACACTGAATGCATTAAAGTAATAGAGCAAAGTATGCTTCAACTCAAGACAAATGCAACAGCCATGCAGGTTAGTACAGCATAGGAGGCACAGAAGAGGATACAGTCAGAACAGATGTGGTTTGAGCAGTATTGACAGTTACCACCACAGCTACAAATACTGTTCCTTTTCAGGTTTCTATAGAAATTGGCCCGCTTCTCATATGGTTATGTTGGTTTGTTCTGGACCAGATTTCTCTGCTTGCCTTTTCTTTTGTATTTTCTCCTTAAGAAGAACACTCTTCCTTCCCTCTCTCTCTCTCTTTCTCTCTCTCTCTCTCTCTCTCTCTCTCTCTGTCTCTCTCCACAGTCCCTTCTCCACTCACCCTCTCACACTCCCACCCACACGTGTATTCTAACCTTTTGTTTCAAGTTCCTACAGAATGTGGGGTGCCATACACACAAACACACATGCACGCACTCATGCACGCAAGGACAACACAAGCCCAGCAAA